>NC_091127.1:43197890-43547890 GCF_040183065.1 Periplaneta americana | reverse complement strand
CATCATATCCCACCTCCCTCAAATCCATTTTAATATTATTTCCCATCTACGTCTCGGCCTCCCCAAAGGTATTTTTCCCTCCGGCCTCCCAACTAACACTCTATATGCATTTCTGGATTCGCTCATACGTGCTACATGCCCTGCCCATCTCAAACGTTTGGATTTAATGTTCCTAATTATGTCAGGTGAAGAATACAATGCGTGTAGTTCTGTGTTGTGTAACTTTCTCCATTCCCCTGTAACTTCATCCCTCTTAGCCTCAATAATTTTCCTAAGCACCTTATTCTCAAATATCCTTAACCTATGTTCCTCTCTCAAAGTGAGAGTCCAAGTTTCACAACCATAAAGAACAACCGGTAATATAAAACTGTTTTATAAATTCTAACTTTCAGATTTTTTGACAGCAGACTGGATGATAAAAGCTTCTCAACCGAATAATAACAGGCATTTCCCATATTAATTCTGTGTTTAATTTCCTCCCGAGTATCATTTATATTTGAAGAGTCCACTGCAAGAATTATGTATGTCATTTGGAATACATTTTGCAGGAGAAGCAATTGAAAGTTTGAAATGCTTAGCGCTCAAAGCTTAACTGTGATTTTCCGATCATTACTGGACAATGACTATCAGTGTTAATGGCATATAACACTGTATGTACATTCTACTGGGTGTTCAGTTCAAAATGTGTCATGGCTCGCTGTATGCCGTCATGTGGCTAGCCGATGAGCCTAGAGAATTCAATCTTCCTACACTTCCGCAAAGGCGTATTACCTAAATGCGAGAGAAGTTGCCTAGCAAGTACGGCGTTCATTCTGAAGATTACTTACCGATACGTACGGTAACGCCAGTAGTGGCAAGAATGTGAACTGTTTGGAAATACGTACTGTCGGGATAAAGGGAGAGGGTTAAGACGATTACTTACGTATTTGTTGACATTAACTTCGACGGTCAACATGGACACGGAGCATTTGATTTGTGTTGTGGAAAGTTGCCGTACGCAACCGATGATAACAAATACCCTGCGTACGACTTGCCGGCGCAAAACATAGTTCGAAAGAGGTTATGGTAGCACACGGACCGTACAGACCGCCATCTGTTGCTACGACGTTCAAGTTATACCGTACACGTACTCAAGTTCAGATTGAAGAACGCCTTAAATAATAGGCAACTTCTCTGACATATAAGCTGAAACTCGCTTCAAATCGGTGACCCAACAACAGTGACGTCATGACACACTTTGAAATGAACACCCAGTATATGTCTTAAGCTATGCATTGACAGTCTTGGTTCATTTTCGACAAGAAGGTGATATCCATCATTCTTGCAGTGGACTCTTCATTTGATACTGTTGCTCCCAGGTTTTTTAATTTTTCCACCTCTTCAAAGGATAAATTTTTCAATTTTTACATTTCCATTTCGTACAATTTTCTCGTCACGAGACACAATCATATAGTTCCATACCATTAAAAGCACAAAAGAAGCTGTCATTTTATTTTACCGTTCTCAGTGCGGTCCGAAACAATTAATGTAATCAGAAAAATGTAATTAATTGATTAACTAGCGGACTTACTCGTGTTAATTATGTAAGTTTGTGTGGCTTACAGCTGTTTCGGTGCTTCACACACCATCCTCAGAGCCTACTAGATCTCGGCGTCATCTAGAACTTCTCTGCCTGTTATGTGAGTGCGTTTGATTGTTGAAAGGTGTTGAAAAGTGGAGTCAAATAGTGTGTGTACTGAAATTGATATGTGTGTTGAGAATTTGATCGGGGTGTGTTTTAGTGCGTTTGTATATTTCGTATTGTTCTAGTGTTTCAGTACACACACACTATTTGACAGCACTTTTCAACACCTTTCAACAATCAAACGCATCCACATAACAGGCAGAGAAGTTCGAGATGACGCCGAGATCTAGTAGGCTTTGAGGATGGTGTGTGAAGCACTGAAACAGCTGTAAGCCGCACAAACTTACATAATTAACACGAGTAAGTCCGCTAGTTAATCAATTAATTGTATTCAAGTGTTAAAAGTAGTGTACGCAAGATTCATAATGGATGAAGAAAAATGCAGTGTGAATCTTAAAACATTAACCATGGCCACAAGACTGTCTGTGTGCGATCGAACGCCAATTGCTGCTCGAATGGAGGTGTGGCAGTCCCCAATTATGGTGCAGTGATAGTGGAGAATGGTGAAAGGAAGAAACGCATCGTTGGACTACAAGACCATCAAGAGACTTCACGCCAACTTGATTCGCACTGGCTCAGTTACGCAACAGAAGGGTGCTAGCCGACCGAAAACAGTGATCACAGAGGAGGCCAAAGCTGCCGGTACTGAGGCCTTCCAGAGAATTCCTAAGAAATCCATTCGACAGTACCAGCGGGAATCTGTTGTATCCTATGGGTCCGTGCAGCGATTGCTAAAGGAACTGAATTGGCGGCCATGGAAGCCACACTTTATGCAAGCTCTGTCATGTGAGGACTGTGATATCAGAATGGAATTTGCGGAGTTCTATTAGCATGGATTCAAGAGGAACCTAATCTTTTTCGACACATTCTTTGGTCAGACGAGAGCAGTATGGCCGGGTGCCAAATGAAATGCCTGTCAGAGCAGTACGGAAAGTTCAGCCACGTTTGTAAAAATGTGCAGTAAATGCTGGTGCTTACATCGAATTTTAATATTGGTGGAATTTTAAGCAATTCTAATGACTGGACAATTACTGTAGTTAATGCTACCTTGTTCCTGTCATGTTAATTCATTTACTTGTGATATACGAATAACAAGTTGGGCATAAATATGGGTCGTCCTGTATTTTAAGAATGCAGGGACACAGAAAACTCATTTTCGTTATCAGGTGGACAAGAAACGTTTTCAAATGAGCTCCTCAATTATACAGGGACATCATTTTATTTTTACTAACATTTCTAATATTACCCTGGCTATACCTTTGGATCAACGATTAAGAACCGGAAACACCGTTTGCTACCCCCTTCCACGACTGGAGTTCGATGATACTGGCGTAAAATACAAACAAATCACTTTACTAGGTATAGCAGGGAAGAAAAGTAGTTCATCCATTTACGTAAGCTAGGAAATATCGTAATTTTGAGTTTGATAATTTTCATTAGATTTCTGTTTAATCAAAATACAGTACAGTATTAACAATGAGTGTTTTTACTCACGAACTGAGCTTTCCATGCGGATGTATTCATTATGCAGTGTATATTATACTGTCTACAGCACATTAGTGTACACTATAGAGAATGAAGTTAAATTGAAAAATAATCATAATATAGATATTTAAACATATTTTTGAAAATGGTGGCCGTTAATTTCGATACAGGCTTCAGTTCTAATGTGGATATTATTGCACTATAGACTATTGTACATAATTCCAATTACCAGGTTCGTACTTAGTATCAGTAACTCATGTTCAAATAATTCTGTACCTGCTCTATAAAAGAGTACCTTACGTAACTGTAAATTCAATCTTCACTTCTGTCCGATCCGAAAAGATAAAATTACTCAGACATGCTATCTACTGTCCGTCCAAGTGGTTACGTCGCAGTGTCGTAGAAAGGGAGGAAATCACGTGACATTTAATTACTTAACGAAGCCCTTTTATTTAAGTTATTTTAAACAATTGTATGGGTATAATATTACGTAGACGTCCAATTCCTAACAGAAATTAATGTTCTCAGAAAAGAGCTAAGACAGAGAGGCGAATAGAAGCAGGTGGGGGAAACCGGAATGCAACGTAGGCAAATGGAAAATGATGCAATATTGAAAGCTCTTTCTTCACTGGAAAACGCGAACATATTTTTGGAACGTACTGTTTACTATGACCGTAAGGCTACTATGACTGTATATACGGTGTTGGATCTGTGTGCAGGACGGTTGAACTTCATTAGTAGAAGGGGTGGGAGTGAAGTACATTAAAAAACTCAGGTACAATAAAAACTGAAAAAAAAATAAAGTGATGTCCCTGTATTTTAGCATCATTTATGGAGAAAGTTGTACAAAGATGCCAGATCTTTTCCTAAAACTCCATAAGAAACTAAGGAAGTAATGGATACTTTGTGTGAGGCAAGGCATACGTGGCGTAACAAGAATACGGGGAACTTCAGGAATGAATTCCTAATATGTAGAGAACAAAAACAGATTGTAGCAATATGTGTCTGCACATGTTTAATTTCTGAGTTAGCAGACTTCCCAGTATGATTTTAGTGCTCTCCACAAGAGATGGAATCCAGAATTTCCATAACCAGATTGTTTGGGTAGACACAAATCCCAATGCAACAGTTCAATCTCATCACAAACATAGGTTCAAAATTCGTAAAATACGATACCACCACTCTTCCAGTTGTGTAATTCTGTAACTTTATCTACATGAATTCTATAGCTGCAATGCTACCTTTCATTTTTTTCTCTTCTTAACTGTTCTGCAATAATATCCACATTAGCTTACATTCTTATTTCGTTGTCTCAAAAATGTTAATAATAATAATAATAATAATAATAATAATAATAATAATAATAATAATAGTAATATAAAGTGCATAGATTTCAACTCCTGTTTATATTAACAATTTTTGCATTACAATTATAATTAATCCCCATAGTCTTAGTAACGTTGCATGAACTTCGCAATAATAATAATAATAATAATAATAATAATAATAATTTTATTTCATTTATTTATATTTATATTTAATGAGCTGTTCAACAGCCAGTGGCCAATTACAGTTCAGCACAAATATAACAAAAACATAATACAAAAATAATTATTACACATCAATACAATTACAATAATTACGATGAATGGATAAATAATGGATGACTTTAAAATACATAACTAAGAATACTATGAGACAATGATAATTGAGTATAATGTCTAAAAGGATACATAAATGATAAATCGTTGCCAAGAGCAAACTAAGTCTATACATTGAAGGAATCGAATTGGCAGCTATGCATGTTGGCATTTTTTGCATCTGGAGACTGGTGAAAGAAATTTCGAATTTCTAATATAGAAAAGTTTGTGGGCTCTCATATCTTTTGTTGGAATACGTAAGGTAATATTGTTTAAGAAAGAGTCACTGGATATATCACCTTTGAGGACTTTACAAAAGAACAGATAATCTAGCTCATGGTGTCTAACATATAGATTTTGACAATTAAAATATTTACATTTTCTCTCATAACTGTACCCGGAATTAATGGGCAGAAATCTGAATGAACATAATGAAATGAAATGATTAGCCTAAAAGTGTCCCGTTGGGGGCAAAGGCCTCCTCCTTTAGAGGGAGAGCTCTATTTGTCTCACGTGGTGAGCTACTCCGCGTAAGAGAATTTTTTCATACTTGGAATTGTTCACTTAGCTCACATTCTGCACTGTTTAATATTGTTCGCTTGTTTCTGTCGCTGTTCACTTGTCTTCTTAGGTTTTTGCAGTCTTCCCTATGTCTTGCTCTGCTTGACCAATGGCTTCCTACACGTTCACTGAAGAGGTCGGTTCATCTTCTTCTTGGTCTTCCGCGTGATCTCTTGCCAATGCGGGGATTCCATAGTGTGACTTTCTGCATCCATCTTCCGTCTCTAAGTTGTGAAATATGGCCTCCCCACTTCCATTTGGTGTCGGTTGCTTGCAGTGCTGGATCTTTAATTGCTGACATCTTTTGTAGCACTTCGTTTGGAACTCTGTCCCTCAGTGATAAGCCTAGTATCCTTCTCAGCATCTTTCTTTGGCATATTTTGAGACTGTTACGAAGTTTGGCAGTGAGAGACCATGTCTGACACCCATATAACAGTACGGGAGTTACGCAGGTCTCCAATATCTCTATTCTGAGTTTCTTGCTGAGTGTTTTCTCCAGTATGATGAACTTGAGAGTCCAGAATGCCTTCCACGCGAGAGAAATCCTTCGTTTTATTTCCTTCTCTGTCTTCTGGTGAAAGGAGACTATACTGTTTTCGCTGTAAGAAAAATCCTAATGTAAACATAAGCACATTGCTGTCATACCCGTGATTGGCTCCCAGTCGAAACACTCACATGACGCAGAAAATATAGTTCGTTATTTGGAAACCACAATCTTGTATTATTTGAAAATAAAACATTTAAATCTAGTTGTTAAATACGATGAAATAACTTCACTCATATGTAAAACGCTATGTAAAAGAAAAACTACTTTTATATTTTGTTATGTACTATGAACGCGGATGAATACCGACAGTAATACCGAGGTAGTCTGTTCTTGTAACAAACTGGCGTCACTTGAGCTCGTAGTTGTTCACGCAAGCACGTGGTATGGCTTTTGCATCCTCAACTGTCCATTGTGAAGACATAAGACTTAAAAATAATGTAATTACATTAATTATAAAGTAAATGTTTCCTAAGCAAACGAATGCATGGTAGTGAGGTTAGACCTACTTGACGAGTAATGGGAAATGTTTAACATGAAACAGAATGTACAACAGTAGGCGGGAACACGTACTGAGAATCTATGGCGCCAAACAGTGGCCAATGAAGGCTCACTTCAGTCACGTGCTATTGTTTAGATTAGGATTTTTCTTACATCGAAAAGATTATAGCTGTCCTAGGTATACGTAAAGATATAAATTTTCTTTGTATATTTTCTAATTTAGGCGAGTCCGTAGTTGTAATCGAGTTCCAAACTACAGATGCATATTCGAGTTTCGATCGAACCAATGTATAGTAATAATAATAATAATAATAATAATAATAATAATAATAATAATAATAATAATAATAGCAGTAATTGTAATATTTATAGTAGAGGAATAGTAATATTAAAAGTAGCAACAGTATTAGTATGAGTAGAAGCAAAATAATAGCAATAGTAGAAGGAGTAGTAATATTAAAAGTAGCAAAAGTCATAGTATTATAGTAGCAATAGTAATAGTATCAGTAGTAGCAAAATTAATAGTAGCAGGAGTAGTAATATTAAAAGTAGCAACAGCAATACTATGAATAGCAACAATTGTAATAGTATGAGTAGGCTAACGTATCTAGGCTTGTAACTACCAAACGGGATGTATCCGGACATACGTTCCTATGTGAAAGTTGTTCATAATTATCTTCTCTATCACCCCTAAAGTTTGTAACATAGTCATTGAATCACCTGTATAATAGCAGTAGTACAAGTTGTAACCATAATTGTAGTAGAAGCAGTAATAGTAGCAGTAACAGTAATATAAATAGTAACAGTAATAGGGTAAATTAGGGTCTGTTGGACAGTCGGGCATGTTGGACACTTTGTACTTCAACGTGTTACCTCGCCACTTGTGGGCACCACACTCTGCTAGAAGTCAATGACGGAAGTAGCCACGAGTGGAGCTACTTCCGTCATTGACTTCTAGCAGAATGTGGTGCCCGCAAGCGGCGAGGTAACACATTAACCCTTTCTTACCTATAGATACCATATGGCAATAATTAACTTTATAGTATTTATATATTTGTGTGTTACATATGAAGGTAAATTTTGCTGGATAACTTCTATTTCAATACATTTTCATCAATATAGTTTTGTTTCAAATGTTGCCACTCCCGTAACTTGGTCACTTAATTGGTCCTAATACAGCTATTTGTTTCAACATGGATTGCTTGTAAATTTAATGTGGGTTAGAAAGGGTTAAAGTACAAAGTGTCCAACATGCCCGAATGTCCAACAGATCCTAATTTACCCTAATATGAATCCTGTACAAGTAACCAGTCGATAGGTCAAAGTGGCCAACTCCCATGCACTGTGTCACAGATGTACAAAGTGTCCAACAAGCCCGACTGTCCAACAAACCCTAATTGACCCTGGTAGTAGTAAATAGAACAGCAGTAATAGCAACAGTATAAGTAATAGTAATATTAAAAGTAACAGCAGAATTCAATGTGAGCGGAAAATATCCAATAAATTTTTCCTGAAGCCCTCCATCAGGGACAGCATATTTTACTTGTCTTATATTTACAACACGCGACTGACAGCTTTGCTTCCCTCCCAGAGGAGATGGTGCTAGGTAATCCATCTCCCTCAGCCTTATTTGAACCCGCTAACCTCAAAGCTAACGGCAAACATGGTAACCCCTAGACTACAAAGGAAGTCAACGTTTTCAGTTACATCTCTGAACCAACTCTAAAATAGTTTACCACGATCTGCGAACGCAATCTTCTTGCAGCATTTCACGCTGTGGAACCCTTTCCTAATTTTAACATTCTCTCACGCCCAAAAACCTTTCTGTTAAACGTGTGACCTATTTTGACGTTGAGTGGCGGGAGCAAGATGGCTGGAACGCGCACAAATTGCTGTCCAGCCCGCTGTTTTGCGCCATACTTCAATATGACCAACAAGAACTTTACATTCATAATGCAAAATAGCCAGTTGTGACAACTATTGGAGCTTTTGTTGCCTTGTTGCGTCTGATACATTAAAACGTCATTAGGATTCGGGCTCAACAAGTCTGCAACACCATCACAGCTATACTTGACGTATGTTGTTATGCAACCAACAACACACAGTTCCGGACATCTCTTCAAGCTGTTCTGTCCAGAGTTTCACGCTTTTAAGTATTTTTAACGAATATTATGTAATTCAGAGAATATTTTTGTAGTCCCACGGGATAAAATATACCGTATTTAGTCGAAAATAAAACCTCCATTTTTACCAGATTTTTGTATTTAAATTTTTGAGGGTCTTATATTCGCATCGGATCTTAAAATCGAGTTTACAGAAACATTAAGATGCAATTTGAGGATTTACGCTGCAACTAGGAAGAGAATAGTGGTTGAAGAAAAATTAGGAAAAGAATATACTGACGTATACACTGGGAGTTCACGGCAGAAGAAGATACGAGATGATAGACGACATTAAGATTTATGCGGAGACTAAAAGGAAAGCGGACAATAGGAAAGACTGAAGAACGCTAGGTTTGAACTCAAAGTCCTGACGTTGGGCAGAACGCTATAAATGAATGGGTCAGATGTGATATTTTTTTACTAGCAACTGTGGTAACTTTCGAGGAATATCACTTTTCTTGATGTCGTACAAAATTTTGTCCAATATTCTTTTGAGAAGATTAGCTCCGTACGTACATGAAATTATTGGGGATCATCAGTGCGGTTTTAGGCGTAATAGATCGACTATTGATCAGATTTTTTGTATTCGACAGATAATGGAGAAAAAATGGAAGTATATGCGTACAGTACATCAGTTATTCATAGATTTCAAAAAGGCATATGACTCGGATAAAAGGGAAGTATTATATGATATTCTTATTGAATTTGGTATTCCCAAGAAACTAATTCGATTAATTAAAATGTGTCTCAGTGAAACATACAGCAGAGTCCGTATAGGTCAGTTTCTATCTGATGCTTTTCCAATTCACTGCGGGCTAAAGCAGGGAGATGCACTATCACCTTTACTTTTTAACTTCGCTTTAGAATATGCCATTAGGAAAGTTCAGGATAACAGGCAGGGTTTGGAATTGAACGGGTTACATCAGCTTCGTGTTTATGCGGATGACGTGAATATGTTAGGAGAAAATCCACAAACGAATAGGGAAAACACGAGAATTTTCCTGGAAGCAAGTAAAGCGATCGGTTTGGAAGTAAATCCCGAAAAGACAAAGTATATGATTATGTCTCGTGACCAGAATATTGTACGAAATGGAAATATAAAAATTGGAGATTTATCCTTCGAAGAGGTGGAAAAATTCAAATATCTTGGAGCAACAGTAACAAATATAAATAACACTCGGGAGGAAATTAAACGCAGAGTAAATATGGGAAATGCGTGTTATTATTCGGTTGAGAAGCTTTTATCATCTAGTCTGATGTCAAAAAATCTGAAAGTTAGAATTTATAAAACAGTTATATATTACCGGTTGTTCTGTATGGTTGTGAAACTTGGACTTTCACTCTGAGAGAGGAACATAGGCTAAGGGTGTTTGAGAATAAGGTGCTTAGGAAAATATTTTGGGCTAAGTGGGATGAAGTTACAGGAGAATGGAGAAAGTTACACAACGCAGAACTGCACGCATTGTATTCCTCACCTGATATAATTAGGAACATTAAATCCAGACGTTTGAGATGGGCAGGGCATGTAGCACGTATGGGCGAATCCAGAAATGCATATAGAGTGTTACTTGGGAGACCGGAGGGAAAAAGACCTTTAGGGAGGCCGAGACGTAGACGGGAGGATAATAATAAAACGGATTTGAGGGAGGTGGGATATGATGATAGAGACTGGATTAATCTTGCACAGGATAGGGACCGATGGCGGGCTTATGTGAGGGCGGCAATGAACCTTCGGGTTCCTTAAAAGCCATTTGTAAGTAAGTGAGTATGTATAGGGTAAAGGTTGGTAACATTGTGATACTAATAATATTATGATAGTACTTATTGAGAATATTTTTTTTAATTGTACTGAGCGAGAGAAGGACCGGTTTTGTGCAGAAGCTTGTCCACGAAATTTCCTTTAATAGGCACGTTGACACAAAATACCGATCTCTCTCTCGCTCAGTTAAATTGTAAAAAATTCTCAAAAAGAATTATCATAATATTATTAGTATCACAGTACTACCTACCTTTACCCTACTGCCGAAATGACTTGCATGATTATGTGAAAACCCGCACTATTTTTAATAGTCTGTATACTGTCGAAATCACCTGTATGATTACGTGAATACTCGCACTTTTTACTATTCTGTATACTGCCGAAATTACTTTTGTTTTAAATAATTGAAGTAAACTTTATTGTACATAAATAAATACATTATAGTTGGGAATAACAAACAGAAAAAAGAAAACAAAAGAAAAATAATAAAATGAAATAATTTGACACTTTGTTTATGGGTACTGCCCACTGGCAATCCCAAAAGTACCCTATAGCCTCATGTCACTATGCCGTTTTCTTTTTAATCTTCTGTGGGCTGGATCTTGTGGTGGATTAGTGACAATTACTTGATGTAGCGGATTCATGTGGTTTAGGAAGGAGTTGAACAGTCTGATGTAGCTGTGTCTTAGGACCTCCGTCACCTCAGCAATACAGAGATCATCGTGCAGGTTCTTGTTGCTAACATACCAAGGTGCACCAGACATCAGCCTCAAATAGCGATTTTGCATGACCTGTATTCTTCTTATTTGTGATGCAGAAGCAGATCCCCAAATTGAACATCCATATTGCCACACAGGGCGCACGATTGAAATATAGATAAGTCTCCTGTAGTGTAGAGGCAATGGAGATTTGTCTTGAATAATGTGTTTCAGCAGGTAGATTCTGTGTCTAATTCTTTTAACAATAGCTGATATGTGGTTATGCCAAGTAAGTTTGCTATCCAAGATTAATCCAAGACATCTGACAGATTGAGCCATGGGTACTACTGAACCACATAATGTTACTGGATAATTTACAGTGCTTCTCTTATAAGTAAATCTGACTAAATTTGATTTTTGAGGATTCATAATTACTCGCCATTGCTTACACCATGCGGAAATTTTTTCACAAAAAATGTTCAGTTGTTCTGCTGAAGATTCACAAGTACCTTTACTAAGAATGACAACGTCATCAGCAAAATGGGCTATTGTTAAGTGATCTTGAGTTGGAAAATCCGATGTATATAAAATATAAAGCAGCGGTCCCAAAATACTACCCTGAGGTACTCCAGATTGAACAATATTTGATTTTGACTGAGCAGATTCGTATTTAACGGAGAATGTACGTTGTGAAAGGTATGACTTGATTATTAAATAATAGGTATCTGATACATGATATTTAAGCTTTGAGAGCAAGCCTTCACGCCATACTTTATCAAATGCCTTTTCTGTGTCTAGGAAGAGACCCAAGCACACCGCCTTTTCCTCATATGTATCTAAAATAGTATCTGTGATCCGATGAAGTTGTTGTGGACAAGAGTATGATTACTTGTATGATTATGTGAAAACTTGCACATTTTTTACTAGTCTGTATACTAGTGCTGTTTATGATTAGGTTTTCTCCGGAGCGGTTGTTTGCGCGCTTTCAATCGGAGACCTCCGGTTATCTCCGATTGATGCAGCGCAGGTTGTATATGTGCTGTGGCGCAGACATACACTTTCCGCTGAGCATTCCTTTAATCGGATCAGGTAGTGATTCGAGTCCGCTGACGTCCGCGTATCTTTTAAAATAAATTGTAATTTGTTGTTATTTAATCTCTCTTTTATGTTAATCTCTCTCTCCTTCTTCTGCTCATTTTTTTGTGTTGCTTAAAGTGCTACGTTAGCTGACAGATTTTTTTCTAGTTTTGAAATTCATAGTATATGTGGAAAGCCGTATTATAGTAGGGAGCAAAGATATTGGCGGGTCGTACTTAGCACATTTTTGCACGTACCACCCCCTCTCTTCTGACCTGTCCATTGGGATGACTGACTGCCAGTGTGTCGATGCGTTCGGGTGTAGTTGCTTGCAAGCCAATCGTTGGGTATTGAGAGAGTAGTCATCGTAGCTGTTGTCTGTTCACTGTGCACATATTCAAACAGTAATTTTCAATACTAACAGTGGAATTGCTTCTGTGCCTAGTTGAGCGACATGTCTAGAAAGGGAGCGGATACGCGGAGCCAAGCGAAAGGAATTATTTATAATGTTTATGAATACTTAAACAGGAATTAGGTCACTATAAGTTTAAGTGAAATATTTTAAGATCTGATAATATATTGGCAATATACTCATTGCAGTGAAGTAAATCGTTACCATTGTGTTATTACTATTATTATTAAATTTGCACTGATGGATTTCATTTAATATAGTATTACTAGCCATTGTTAAGTCACTTATATTATATAAAATAAAACCTGGGTACCGACACAATACTATTTACAAATTATTTACTTCGTCAACACCAGTGATTTTACTCACGGGACTGGCTTCATCTTTTCTTGCAACCCTTGTCTTGTTCAAAAGGTCTCTGGTCACTGCTTTCAGTTGGTCACCTGCTGTGATTCTTCCTGCCGGGAGTTGCCTGTTGACTTTCTTTGTCGCAATCCCAGGACCGCCTCCATCATTTTTGGCCTCATTTCTGAACAGCTGGAGCCATTCATCACAACTTCTACTCTTTGTGAAGCGGATGACAATTGTACGCGTCTTCCCTGGCCTGGATGGTATGCGATATGCTACGCTTACATCATGTTGGACCAATTCACTACCGCCTATGACTTCCGATATTTGGTCAATGACTTCATAAGTTGATTGCTCATCGATCTCCGGAACTCCAAATAGCATTATATTGTCTCTGCATGTGTACTGCTGCAGATCACTCACTTCCTGTTTGAGATGGTCATTTTCTTGCACTAGCCTCTTCATCTCCTCCTGCGTGGAGTTGTGTGCGCCAATTCCTCTCTAAGACTGTCGAACTTGGAAGATATGAATTCAACTGATTTTCTTGTTCATTCATCTCAAAAAACGAATGCTATTCGATATCATTATAGTAGTTATAAAATCATGTCGCATATTGTACACCAGTAGTTTGTATGGTAACAAATGAAGTGTTCACATGTGCTGTTATTTAATGAAATAATTATAATGCTGCGCACAGAAATTACACTAAATACTGACACACAGTGTTTATATATAAACACTATTTCGATGTTACAGACTTTGGGTTACGTAGCGAGGAGTGAAAGATGCTTCGGAAGCGACCCTTCGAAGAACGTTTACAGCTAAAGTAGGGGTGGAACGTGGGTTGGGTTAGTATGAAGGGGTATACCTCCATCCGCCAATATTCCTGCTCCCTACTATAGTTTTATGTCATTGATCAAATTAATAATTAACATTCAATCTAACTGCAAAACTAATGCAGAAGTAAAGCTTTTCAGTAGCTAATGTAAACATTTATACTTTAATTCTCCTAGAAACTCTCGTTTAATCGCAAACGGGGTTTGTCAATTATTATTCTAATCGGTTTAGTTAACGTAAAATATATTAAGGGAGCTTCAGAATGAAACAAAAGAAACGTGGGCTATCAATGGGATAAAGTTTACTGTCCAACATAATTTATTCAGATTCTTCACCGGACAGGATTGTGACTATTGTGTTAAAGGGTGTCAGTATTTGAACTGCCTCTTCTAAAACGCGCCACTCCTGCTCTGTAATAAAAATATAAGTGGATATCAACTTAAGGATAATTGTAATTATATTATTACCAGTTGTTTCTTTAGTTTCATTCAGAAATATTTTAATCCAAACAGTAAAATATAACTCAAGTTGTCTAAACAGTAAAATATAACTCAAGTCGTCTTGTAAATATTTCATTTGTTTTTTATTGCCTAGAAAGTTACGTTTTAGAGAAATTTCAAGACATTTCCATAAACTGTAAGAGTTTGGGAACAATAGCACTAAAACAATTTAAAAAGAAATCGTATCAAATGTTTTGCGAAATTGTTTTCATCAAGTTCGCGATTGTGCGATCGCTTCAAATGGTCTAACAAATTCGAAGTTCCACCACCCTTAGAGTAAATTCGCCCACAAAGTTTACAGTGTGCGACTTTATTATTACCTTCAACTAAATTAAAGAATTTCCATGCGACGGATATCCGATTTGGTGCCATTTTATTCCCCTCACAACTACCATCAGTCCGTACGCTCCGGTCGTCCTTGAGCTAACTGTCGCTTCGCTCCGAACCCCCGCATCCCTCGTATGTTCCCTGTTCTACCTACGGTAGTACCGAAGATCACCGGTGGAGAGCTTTATTCGTACAGATGCCTCAAACTAGCAAGCTGTTTCGTTCGCACAGGCGCATAGAACACTTCTCCCCTACCACTGTCCGCCTACTGCTGTGCACTGTGGACTAGAACGGTACAGCTCAGTTCTAATAACAGTTGAGAAGGGTGCACAGGGAGGGTACATCTTGAATACATTGTCAAGCGGTCAACTTTTCAGATAATATGACTACACCTGGGTATCGGAGCCTAGGTGGGCACCCTCCGTTAGCTCTACTGCTACCCCTCTCCAGGCAGCTTCCTAGTTTGAGGCATCTGTAATCTCCGATTCCTCCGCGGTAGTAGTCACTCCGATGAGCAGTACTGCTGTATACTGCCGAAATTACTTGTATGATTATGTGAAAATTCTCACTTTTTTACTAGTCTGTATACTGCCGAAATAACTTGTACGGTTATGTGAAAACTCGCACAATTTTTACTAGTCTGTATACTGCCGAAATTATTTGTATGATTATGTGAAAATTCTCACTTTTTTACTAGTCTGTATACTGCCGAAATAACTTGTACGATTATGTAAAAATTCGCACAAATTTTACTATTCTGTATACTGCCGAAATTATTTGCATGATTATGTGAAAACTCGCACATTTTTACTACTCTGTATACTTCCGAAATTACTTGTATGATTATGTGAAAATTCTCACTTTTTTTACTAGTCTGTATACTGCCGAAATAACTTGTACGATTATGTGAAAACTCGCACAATTTTTACTAGTCTGTATACTGCCGAAATTACTTGTGTAATGATGTGAAAACTCGCACTTTTTTCTAGTCTGTATACTGCCGAAATTACTTGTATGATTATGTGAAAACTCGCACTTTTTTACTAGTCTGTATACTGCCGAAATTACTTGTATGATTATGTGAAAACTCGCACTTTTTTACTAGTCTGTATACTGCCGAAATTACTTGTATGATTATGTGAAAACTGGCACTTTTTTACTAGTCTGTATACTGCCGAAATAACTTGTATGATTGTGAAAACTCGCACAATTTTTACTATTCTGTATACTGAAGAAATTACTTGTATGATTATGTGAAACACAGGCTAAATCTATAGATATTTAGATGTTTAAATGTACATAACTAAGTATGTAACGGTTATCTGATAGAACAAATCAAACTATTAATTTTCTTATGCAATACCTGAATCGCGTAAGACACTTGAAAGCACTATGTCACTCAAGCGCAAGACTACCGGTAGTTACCGATTTTATGAGCTGCAGTACTGAGAGGCATGATCAGATAGAAAGGATAAACGGGACGGCCAGTTTCCATACTCCTGTGATCTCATTGTTTTCTCTAAAAAGTGCTGAAAGACAATGAAGTCTGTCCTTTGGCAGAACATGACGTTATTAGGGACTGAAGTACTACGAGGGAATCCGTCCTTGTACTCCTTTTGCTCAAATGAATCTCTCAGCAACTCGCCCACATCGAACCTCAGACCTTCCTTCTAAAATACCGTCACCTGATTGACATAAAGCAGCGCCAATAACCTACAAAAAATTTTTCATTTTGCTTAGGTAATTGAAGAGATTGCAGAATGTTCTAAAGCTTTGAAAGTACTGTACCAAATGTTTCCACTTAAGTAATTTTAATATCGACTTTTTAAGCTTGCATTGAGGAAAGTTTTCATATTGTTTTTCTTTCCGCAAAAGTTTTGTAGATAATTGAAAGTTTTAAGTCGTGTCGAAGAATGTAAGCGTCTTCACGTTGTTTCATGTCACATAGAAAGTTCCAACTCCATCGATTAACCACGCCAGCGGAGTACTCAAGGTCCTTGACTGTCGGCAACCTATCATCGAAAAGTTTCATTCACTCATTCAATTTTAAATGACAGCATGGAACTTCCTCTGGACCAAGAAAATGTGAAGTCTCGGCATGAAGTTTACTAGATGAAGACGCGAACGAACTTGAGGAAGATGTATGCATAAAGGATTCAGAAATGCGCACGATCTTGAGTAAAACGTATTTGTGATGGAAAAGAAAAAGTGGCATGAAAGTTTTCTTGAGAGTGTAAACCAAAGCCAGATCTTCTTCAAATCAATAGTTCTCAGAAATATTACAACACAATTGCATCGTCATATACTTCTTGGAGTAGATTACCTATTTGGTTCAAGACTCTCTTTTTCTGGTCTTTAAAACGTTTTCTGCATTGACCAAAGGCTTTTGCACCAATATCTTCGTAATTTTATGTCTGTACTGGAATATCGGGTTAAATTCGCATTTACACTCATGTCATTATTGCCAATATTTGACCAGCATCGATCGTTCCCAGCACAGAACATTTCATTAATAACATTTTCTGCGAGTTTTCACATAATCATACAAGTCATATCGGCAATATACAGACTAGTAAAAAATGTGATAGTTTTCATATAATCGTGCAAGTCATTTCGGTAGTATACAGACTAATAAAAAACATGTGCGAGTTTTCACATAATCATACAAGTCATTTCGGCAGCATACAGATTAGTAAAAATGTGGAAATTTTCACATAATCATACAAGTCATTTCGGCAGTATAGAGACTAGTAAAAAAATGTTACATCTCATCCATTCATTTCAGCGTTCTACCCAACGTTAGGACTTTCACTGCAAACCCAGCATTCTCAAATCTTCCCTATTTTCCGCCTTCCTTCTAGTTTCCGCATATAATCCGCATAGCTAGCTATACCTTAATGTCGTCTATCATCTCATATCTTCTTCTGCCATTAACTCCCATTGCATACGTCAGTATATTCTTTTTCTAATCTTTCTGCACCCACTATTCTCTTCCTAATCTTTCTTCACCCACTATTTTTCTAGCACAGCTTCATTTCTTCAAAAAACCTGATAGTTAGAATTTATAAAACAATTATATTACCGGTTGTTCTGTATGGTTGTGAAACTTGGACTCTGACTTTGAGAGAGGAGTAGAGGTTAAGTGTGTTTGAGAATAAGGTGCTTAGGAAAATATTTGGGGCTAAAAGGGATGAAGTTGCAGGAAAATGGAGAAAGCTACACAACGCAGACATTGTATTCTTCATCTGACGTAATTAGGAACATTAAATCCAGACGTTTGAAATGGGCAGGGCATGTAGCACGTATGGGCGAATCCAGAAATGAATACAGAGTGTTAGTTGGGAGGCTGGAGACAAGAAGACCTTTGGGGATGCCAAGACGTAGATGGGAGGATAATATTAGAATGGATTTGAAGGAAATGGGATATTATTATAGAGACTGGATTAATCTTGCTCAGGCTAGGGACCGATGGTGGGCTTATGAGAGGGCGGCAATGAAACTCCAGGTTCCTTAAAAGCCGTGAATAAGTAGATAAGTAATTTTTGTAATAAATTTGTGAGTTTTAACTATGAGATTTTTTTCGCATATTATAATTTTAAATTTCTGAAAGTCACAGAGCTTCCCGTTTGACTTCATCCTCTTTAATCTAAGTACACGAGTTGAGGAGAATGGGATCATTGGAGATTATAATAATCAGAAGTGAACTCGTCCTCTTCATGTAAATTATAATTACACTGTAATTATTCCCTTTCATGTACAATTCTTTACTGCAATAGATGAGGAAGGAACTTCAATTTCTGTGAATAAATGTCGACAGTTCAAACAACAATTAAAACTTCTGTACGCTTCTATATTCAGCAACTATGACTGGTATGAAAATGTCATATATGCAAGAGCATTATTACCTTTTATCAATGATATTCATTCACTCCTTCATTACTTAAGCTATTATAATATTTAATATGCTATCGTTCGTTTCCCGTCTACGTATAACCCTATCCCCTCAACTTTTTTATGTATTTTATTCATAATCACTATAGGCAAAATTAACCCTAATATAAGCTCTGGAGTACACTGCTCCGTCATTTTAGTGGAATGTTTAAGTCTAAAGAAAGCAGAAAACAGTACAACGTGGTCTGTTGTTGCGACGAGAATCCTAGCCCCAGCATACTGATAAGACATCGTGTCACAAACACTTTCATGTCTGGGTATTTGTGAGAAAGTAAATATTAAACGCCTTGACAACGGCAAAAATGTTAAGGATATTGCTGGAGAGAGAAGATAATACTTACTTATTTTTATTTATTTATTTTATCATTTATTTATCGATTTATTTCTTTATTACTCCATTGATCAACTCGTTCCTAAATTCGTTCATACATTCATCTATTCTCACTCACTCACTCACTCACTCCTTCATTAATTAATTAATTAATTTATTTATTTATCTCTTTATTAGTTTATTGATTTATATAAATATTTATTTATTTCTTCATCTATTTATATATTTATTCATTTAGGCTATTATTGTATTTTATTGAGGTATATATATACTTTTTCTAGGAAATAAATTAATTTCTATTATTTTGCAATTCATTTTTAATTTTCAGAGAAGTCTATATTGTATCTTGAAAGTATTTATTTCAGTCACTGACTTCACAGCATATGTTTAAGGTGCTACACCTTTACATTACATATTTAAAGGACGTATGAACGTTTTCGTTGGTCTACGCCAACATCATCAGATACGAAGTACATTTTAGCAATATCAGTGCTCTCTACATAATATCTACAAATACAAAACATATTTAGTGGCATGCAAAATGAGACATAGTAAAATACAACATTGCTGTGATACACATTGACATTCATATATGACTGCCGTAATTGTCACTTACTTAAAATACACGTATAGATTACAAACTATATTGATTCACATATATGTCAATGTCCTCACACAACCACCAAATAATCAACATCTAAGACGGCAGGTCTACACTGATTAATTCTGATACTTGACTTGCGCCATACTACACGCTCATTACAATTACAGTATTGGATATCGACAATACATCGCCATATTGGAGGAACAGCATTATCGACAAAATCAAATATACATTATTAATTAACACCAAACAACCCAACTATAATATATTGGCGTTTGTAATAAAACCATATAAATTTGGAAAATAGTCAAATAATTACGTGACACAAACCATGATACATAAGTTTCTTAATGGTGGAATTATATATATTATTGTAAAACAGAAATAGGAATATAATAAATGTAATTACAGTAATTTTGCAACTGTTCACATTCATAATACTTTTTATCTCAGTTTTATATTTTATTATTTTTATCACTTTTAAATCATGTCATTTTATTATCTCATATGTGAAGACATGCATTTGTGTGTGTGTGTGTGCGTGCGTGCGTGTGTGTGAATCAATATATTTTGTAATCTACACGTGTGTTTTAAGTAAGTGACAATTAAGGCAGCCATATATGAATGTCAATGTGTATCACAGCAATGTTGTATTTTACTATGTCTCATTTTGCATGCCACTAAATATGTTTTGTATTTGTAGATATTATGTAGAGAGCACTGATATTGCTAAAATGTACTTCGTATCTGATGAAGTTGGCGTAGACCAACGAAAACGTTCATACGTCCTTTAAATATGTAATGTAAAGGTGTAGTACCTTAAACATTTGCTGCGGAGTCAGTGCCTGAAATAAATACTTTTAAGATAATTTCTATTAGCTTTGTGAGAGATTCGCATTTTATAATGAATTAACAACTCGTAAATACCCACTTATCCTCCGATTGAGGTTCTAGCTGATATGTGCAGGGCCATCATTTTATTTTTACTAACATTCCTAATATTAACCTGGCTATACCTTTGAATTGAGAACTGGAAACACCGTTTGCTACCCCCTTCCACGACTGGAGGTCGATGATAGTGGCGTAAAATACAAACAAATCACTTAACTAGGTATAGGAGAGAAGAAAAGTAGTTCATTTACGTAAAGTAGGAAATATCGCGATTTTCAGTTTGATAATTTTAATTATAGGTTTTTGTTTAATCAAAACACAGTACAGTATTAACAATGAGTGTTCTTACTCACGAACTGAGCTATCCATTCGGACATATTCATTATGCAGTGTATATTATACTGTCTACAGCACATTAGCGTACAATATAGAGAATGAAGTTAAATTGAAAAATAATCATAATATGGATATTTAAACACATTTTTGAAAATGGTGGCCGTTCATTTCGATACAGGCTTCAGTTCTAATGTGCATATTATCGCACTATAGACTACTGTACGTAATTCCAATTATCAGTTTCTTCCTTCGCACTAGTAACTCATGTTCAAATAATTCTGTACCTACTCTATAAAAGAGTACCTTACGTACTGCAAATTCAATCTTCACTTCTGTCCGATCCGAAAAGATAAAATTACACAGACATGCTATCTACTGTCTGTCCAAGTGGTTATGTCGCAGGGTCGTAGAATGGGAGGAAATCACATGACAATTAATTACTTAACGAAGCCCTTTTATTAAAGTTATTTTAAATATTTTTATGGGTATACTATTACGTAGAAATCAAATTCCTAACACAAATTAATGTTCTCAGAAAAGAGCTAAGAAAACCCAGCCACTAGCCTCTACAGAGAGGCGAATAGAAGCAGGTGGGGGAAACCGGAATGCAACGTAGGCAAATGGAAAGTGATGCAATACTGAAAGCTCTTTCCTCACTGGAAAACGCGAACATATTTTTGGAACGTACTGTTGACTATGACCGTAAGGCTACTATGACTGTATATGCGGTCTTGGATCTGTGTGGAGGACGGTTGAACTTCATTAGTAGAAGGGGTGGGAGTGAAGTACATTAAAAACTGAGGTACAATAAAAATTGAAGTAAAAATAAAATGATGTCCTTGTACATCTATTATCAGGTAGTACACCTCACTTGACGATGTGTGTCAGAGGAAGAACAAGATTGTTTGTATGTATCTGAAGTATGACTAGTGTAATATGTAGCTAGTCCGCGATGTATGCAATGGAGGGGGAAAGGAACTGGCTACCCTACCCCATTACTTCCTGGTCTAGTTGCTTCATAAATGGTCTTGGTATCACTTTTGAGGTTCAGACCTGTCTTCGAACAGTTGACTTAACAACAAATACCCACTCCTGTATGATTGATTTTGTACTGTCGATAATATTCCTTTACTTTCTTATATCTCAGTGGTATTTAACCTTTTTTGTTGCGTGCCCCCAAAATATGTTTGTATTCCTAAACTCCTTTGCAATAATATTATATAGGAATTAACAAAAGGCTATAAAATGATTTACTAGAAATAAATTATTATTATTATTATTATTATTATTATTATTATTATTATTATACAGTAGTTATTTGACGCAATAATAATAGTAATGATTTTCGTAAAATAGTATTTAGGCAAGGAAAAACAAGAGCTGTTATTGCAAAAGAAACTATAATATAAAGCAATAATTATCAACAAGTATAACAAAATAAATACGTCAGCATTTTTACATAAGTAATCAGTGAGCTGCGTATCCCTTGAGACAACCCCGCGTACCCCTGATGTTTGCCGATTTCAGGAAATTTGCTCCGCGTGTTACATCTAAGTAGATGAACATTGACTTCTACTGAATCGACGGAGGAGTGTACCACAGGAAGGTCAAGACACCCACCTCTGCAGACAATTGGAATTAGTAGCTATAGAGGTGTCAGCTCCACCTTCATTCCAAGAAAAAGTCCCTGTTACTCACTTCTGAATCGAGACCAAAATAACAATGCAGACGAAAGAATTAAGTCAATTGAGAAAATTGATAACTTCATCGGGGATCGAACCCGATAACTTTGACTCTGTAGCATGATGCCTTAGTCATTGTGTTATCGCTTGCCTCTGCTGCATAATTAATATCTGCGAGTTAAATCTATCTTAGAAATAAACACGTGAACTAATAATCATTCTCTAAAAATATCACGCCTGAACGTTGTTTAGGTTACCTACAGATATTGATCTGTTTTCAACGAACGAGATGACCTCTGTTGTCTTTGGTGAAGTCCGTGACGTAATGTCCCGTAATGGAAAATCCACCATCATATATCCCCCCAGTGTGTGGGTGACGTGAAAATATCGGCAAAGAATTTAAAGACAGAGGCAACAGATAAGGAGCAAAGAGCTCAACATTATGGGTCTGTTATGTGGCGTACTGATGCAAATATAAAGAAAACAAAAGAACAAAATCGTTACACACAATTCATGTAAGTAAAATTCTTTTAGGCAGTGTACGAATCGAAAGCTGTGAAATTAAATCTTTTGAAGAACTTTTAAGGGGTTAGTTACAGCTTACAGCAGTAAAATGTTTGGAAATATTCAACATTTTTTCCCTCCATTACCGTATATTGTACAGGGACATCATTTTATTTTTACTTCAATTTTTATTGTACCTGAGTTTTTTAATGTACTTCACTCCCACCCCTTCTACTAAGGAAGTTCCAACTCCACACAGAACCAAGACCGCAGATAGTAAGCAGTACTGAGTTACTGAGTATAGTACGTTCCAGAAATATGTTCGCTTTTCCAGTGACGAAAGAGCTTTCAATATTGAATCATATTTTCGCACAGGTATTGTCCGTTTGCCTACGTCGCATCCCGATTTCCCCCACCTGCTTCTGCTCGCCCCTGTGTAATAGCTGGGCTGTCTTAGCTCTTTTCTGAAAACATTAATTTCTCCTAGGAATTGGAAGTTTACGTAATATTATACAGCTGTTTAATTTAACTTAATTAAAAGGGCCTCGTTAAGTAATTAACTGTCACGTGATTTCCTCCCTTTCTACAATCCTGCGGCATAACCACTTGGACGGACAGTAGATAGCATGTCTGAGTAATTTTATATTTTCGGGTCGGGCAGAAGTGAAGATTGAATTTACAGTACGTAGAGTAGGTACAGAATTATTTCAACATGAGTTACTAGTACGAAGGACGAAACTGGCAATTGGAATTAGATGCAATAGTCTATAGTGCGATAATATGCACAAAACAACTGAAGCCTGTATCGAAATGAACGGCCACCATTTTCAAAATTGTGTTTAAATATTCATATTATGATTATTTTTCAATTTAACTTCTTTCTCTATATTGTACGCTAATGTGCTATAGACAGTATAATATACACTGCATAATGAATACGTTCGCATGGATAACTCACTTCGTGAGTAAAAACACTTATTCTTAATACAGTACTGTACTTTGATTAAAGAAAAAAATAATGAAAATTATCAAACTCAAAATCGCGATATTTCCTAGTTTACGTAAGTGGATGAACTACTTTTCTTCCTTCGTATACCTAGTAGAGTGATTTGTGTTTTACGCCAGTATCATCGAACTCCAGTCTTGGAGGGGGGAGCAAGGGGTGTTTCCTGTTCTCTAAAGGTATACACAGGTTAATATTAAAAATGTTAGTAAAAATAAAATGATGTCCCTGTACAATAATGAAAACTGGTATGTGTAAAACACTGTCCTTCTACTAGGTGAAAAAAAAAATATTTTTACGATTTAAAAATAATATTATTTTTTTAAATTCAAAATGGTGGCAGTTCACTGAAGGTACGAAATAAGGAATGAATGAATGAATGAATGAATGAATTAATTAATTAATTAATGAAGGAACGAATTAATGAATGAAAGAATAAATAAATAAATCGATAAAATAAATAAAGAAATAATGGAGCCTTTCTATCATAAATCATAAAATTGTTAAATTTTTCATATTCTCTCTATTTTATTTTATTGCTGAAACTCATGTTAAGCCACAAGAGTACCTACTTTAAGACAAGATTTCTGTTAAGTTTTAGGATAAGTAATATCAACTTTTTTATTGTTACAGTAGATCGCAACGCGTAAGGTCTCATAGGGTCAGAGAAGGCCTGACGGCCTTATCTCTACCAGGTTAAATAAACTACCACCACCACCACCACCACCACTACCACTAAGATGTGATGCTCTAGCTCTGAGTATTGAATAATATTATTTGTTAATTTTGAGGGAAATATAGGCCTAAATGTTTTTTGATCGTGCCAAGAAGTGTACTGAATTAATAGGGTATGTACTGGAAAATATGTATGTATGTATAAAATTCTATTAAACTCATTAACAAAAAAAAAGTATATATACGAGAACAATTCGGAAGCTGCAATGAATCCAGATAAATAGCCGATAATTCATACGGAATTTTTTTGTAACCATGACAACAGCAACAGTGATAAATATAGTCAGAAAAAATATTAAAATATCATGCTCTTTCAACTACATTCCTTAATAAATAATTCTTTTTTATTTTGTGTTAGAAGAAACTACTGATATTTGGCCATATTTTTAAATGAATTTATATTTTATCAGACAATCTATCAAATGTAGAGAAGTGATTTTTCATCATATTGTAGATATGACATGCATAAATAAACACATAAAAGTTTCATCACACAATGTTGGATAATTTTATAGTTATGAGGAAAACGCTTCATCACTGCACAGTGAACTGCCGCCATTTTGAATTTTGAAAAATATATCAATAATTTTTCTCAATAATTTTTCTTAAATCGTATTTTTTTTTATATTGTAGAAGGACAGTGTTTGACACATATTAATTTTCATTACTGTACAAGATACAGTAATGGAGGAAAAAACTTTTTAATATTTCCTAAAATTTTACTGCTGTAAGCTGACCTAACTCTTTAAGAGGGCTTTGAGTGTGTTTGCTACGGAATTATGTACGTTGCTCTGTTATCTCGTACATAAAGTATCTGGAATTCACGGTTTTCCTTAATTTACACAAATCAATGCATAAATTACGGTCCTCCCAGGAATCTGTGGAGTAACTTCACGCATATGGGGGCGTACCGGAATGCATTGCAGGCAGCATCAGCTCGAGGCCGCTAAGGGGTAAGACGCTCGTGGTAGAGTTCAGATAAAATGATCCAATCCCTGCAAGCGATTGCTAGCTTCGTTCAACCAACACCTCCCCCCAGAGCGGTCATTGGCCCTAGCCCTCCCACATACCACTCGCGCAGAGGTCTTGTTTCGTCTTTCTAATTCACAGATCTGGAACCGACTATAGTGAAAGTGGGGCTATCGTCGAGCAGCGAGTCTTCCTTGTAGCGTTGTGACTTTATACAGTTAAAACCAATGAGTTAAATAGTACAAGAGCGGTATGTTGACGTTTTCATGGTCGAGGAAAAGATTGAAAAAGCGAAACGTAGTTGAGCTTTTTTAATTTCCGAGAACATGAAAACAAACATACCGCTCGTGTATCGTACATTATTTTGTGCGAAGATCGTTTATTACATACCTGAAAGACGAATTTCTAATTATTTGCAATGAAATCTCCATCTTGGTTTCTGTTTAATGACGGCAACTTCAGAACACCAAAATATCTTTCTTCAACATTGTTGCTATAAAATGTTTTCTATGTTTACTATACTCCAGGAGACCGTGATATACGTCTGTCTTCCCCCCCCCCCAGTCTATAAATGCGAACTTAAAACAAGCGGTAAGGTTATGTAATGATTTATTTTTCATTTTAATATTGTAACAATATTATTTATATAATATATTGCAGTAATAACATCGGCAACTGGAATCTAGTTGATTTTTTCACGGCTTCCTTAATGTTACTTGTATCAGGAATGCAATAATTTTCGTGGAGTAGTAGACTTTACTTAATTTTTGCAAATATTTAAAAACAATAATTAACATTGCAGTGGTAAGTTTTCAATTTATAATTATTACTATGTTAAACGTCTCTAAAAATAATATGTTAAAAGCCTAAAGCAGTAAAATGAATGTCGCGCTTAAGCGGTAAGAAGAGGGAAATTGTTATGTGTGTTACGTTGGGAATACTGAATATAGTATTTCACGCTTACCGCGTATTGGTTCTGTGCGGAAAACAAGCAAATACGCACGATCTCGCACAAATATAAATTTTTCATATATGATTAATCCGTGAATGTAAGAAGAAGAAAATTTTGGTAAATTTTTCTTATGTCTCAGCCACTAATAAATAAATAAAAAATTTCTTGAAAATATCTTGGATTTAAAGTATTGAATAGTAGATAATTGATGTGATCACTGGGAGAGCTGTAAACCCACCCAGCCCGCCCTAAATACGTACCTTACTTATATACGAAAATCGTAGTGCGTGAACGAAGAATACCGCCATATTTCTTTAATGTAACAATGGGTTTTAGCGTTGCCAACATAGTAATAACACCTAATCAAACCTTACCTAACCTTTCTCATAATACTACACACCTAATCAAACCTAACCTAACCTGCCATATAATACACACCTAATCAAACCTAACCTAACCTGTCACATAAAACTACACACCTTTAGTAAAATTCCCCACATTTAGTATCATTTCGTTTTCATGTATTGCCGGCTCTGCCAATCGTGTCTGTTTCCATCTAATGGAAGTGGATCGTACTACTGATTGGAAGAAGAAGCAATGGCGACTTTCATAATAATTACATTTTACATGTTTCGTGATACACTGAAGGTAATAATGTAGTAATAATTCTCTATATAACTTATAGTACAATAGGATTTGAAATGTGTTGTGGTTGTGATAAAAGTTTTAAAAATGTGTTTTGTAGCGCCACATTGGCAGTGATGAAAGTGTGCAATATTCGTTCAGTGGCTGGTGGATGCTCTAGATTGACCAACATTTTATGTACTTCACTTGATAGTAAAACGACATAAATTGATAATTTTAATTTAAAAAATGTACTACTTATTAGCAAAGTGTACAGAAATAAAAAAATTAAAATTATATTGATATATTTATGAAACAATTTCTTCATAAACACGATACCAGAGTACATGTGACTCGAATATTGTACATGACGTCAAAGGTAAGAGGGTTAGAATTATTGTTTTCTGTACCGTCTGATTACAGTAACCGTGCTGAACTGTGGTGCTATGTGTCCAGTTTGGTAGTAAGTGAGCGAGTCGATTTCTAACCTGTAGTGCAGTGTTATTGTCATTACTTTATATATTAAGTCATTCTAGTATATGTAGGCTTTAGTTGAATTAATATAATATAATATTGTTTTATTAATTCAGTCTAATTGACATATCACAAATATACTGAATTAATAAAACAATATTATATTATATCATATTATATTGACTATCTGAACATTTCAACATGCTTTCTAAGATTTAGTTCAATTGTACACTTCATCGAGGGCTACCAAGAGTAACAACTTTACATTGTTTGACTATAATTATTTATTTACTGTGCCACCTTTGCTTATCTTAAAAGTTAATAATTTACATTAAAGTTTTCGATACATGTGTATCATCTTCAGATGTAGAGTGTTAGATAAACATTTATGATGAAAACCTTGCCTTATGGTATGGAACTTATTATGATTTTCGGATCTTGCTAAAGTGAATTGCTCTACCTTAACCTAATTTGGTCTATAATACACATGTTACATTAAGTTAGGTTAAGTAATTATTTTCAGTGCATAACCTTTATAAGTGCATAAGCTCTAGTGACTGAAAAAAGACAAACATTAGAGACAGTAAATGAACAATTATTAAGCATCAGAGTAATAACTTTACAATGGCCGATTCACAAGTTGTTTGTGAATGTAGATTATCTTTCATCGCATAAGGCAGACCTGCAGAACTGTAGCTCCTCAGAGCGACTCTCTTTTAACCCTTCTTACCCCACCCACCTTTTCTACCAGTGCGGTCATGGCATCTAGTTACGGTCGGCTGCATCAACATTCATTCTCCCGGCGGCATACAATACGCTATCAAGAATTACAAATGAGCAGATAATAAAATCCTTAAGAACATACTTGTAGAAAGTGAGAGAAAAATGAATGAGGGAAATAAATAAGTTAAAAGGTATGTAAAATAAATTTTAAAATGTATGTGTGCATATAATGTAAGAAGGTCTACCAATGTAGGCCTATATATCGTCCTATTACTAATAAAGCCGATTAAGTCCACTTTTTGTGTAAAATAAGTTAAGTACAGTCCCCGACTTGTCTTTCCGTGCTCTGTATTCTACTAAAATGAAATAAGTCCGAAATGTTGCATGCAGACAACAAACCAATTACTTTATTTGAAGAATTTATTATGATTTTTCGTGCATTAATAAAGTTTTAATTCCTGTTTTTTTTACAAAACTTGCATTACTGGTCTTAACTGGTTTTACTAGTAATAGGACGATAAATAAATTGTACGTTGATAAGTGAGTGATAGCTATATGACCGGATGTCAATGCTGTCATTCAACATTGTAACGCACTCCAGCCAAATAAATAAACAAACAAATACACAATAGAGTACGCGTACTGCAGTTTAAAGAGAACTGGAACATTGCAAAATCTAGACCCGTGAACAAATACTACTTCCAAAGGAAATGGTAATATGATTATTTTCTTGTTGAAGACGAAAGAATTGCTTGTTTACTGTGTCCCATCCAATTTATTTCTACTCGTCATTTCAATATTAAACCACATTTCAACAAAGTCTATATTAAGAATTATGATAGAATGCATTAACTTTCGGTTAAGTTTGTTATTACGAACAGTATATTGATTATTTATTTATACACTGTTAAATTAAGGACGTCACTCGTTGTGTTCATTTTGAATTGAAATTAATAGTGACTTTCAAGGTCCACTACTTAAATGCTATAAATTTATGTTTCCGTAAGTAATGATAGGAGGAAAGTTTTCGAAAATCTAAAGAGGTTAGGTGCAAAGAAATCTTAAAGAATCTACCGACAGGAATTATAGCATAATTCTAAACCTTGAAACGAGATAACGCATTATAAATACAATGAATTTATTACAATCCTCTTTGAAAATTACATGCCGCCACTGATGGACCTTTGCACAATGGAGAATGTAAACAACTCTATGCGAAAGTCGATCAACCCTAATAGAAGTGGAGTGAAGCTGACGTGATATATCCTCCCCTAATTACGGGTTCTGCAGGTCTGGCATAAGGAAATATACAAGCACATGACATTGTGAAATCTCAGTAGGTAATTAATGTTTACAAACTGGGAAAATAAATGTTATTTAATATAACATTCTTAGCAACAATTGCAGATTCACTAATCGAATTTTTCGGACCTATTACGATTCCGTATAATCCGCTCGAACTACCTCGAAGAATACTCGATTACTGCTCATGACGTCATATATTCGAACTTCTAGCGCTTTCACTGTCGCTTTCACATATCATCACCGGTGGCACCGTTCGTTTTTGTTTGTATGCACGCAATAAGATGAGTTCTGGCTGGCCCCTGTTTTTGTTACTTCGCAACTTTGACATCGCAGACTAACGCGTAAAGTGACAAGCACAAAACTTTTTCATGCAGGCTGGTCGGCCAGTGCATGTCAGCTATTTGTCAGCCATATCCGTGCAACGTAGTTGAACCCCCTATCAGTTCAGCCAACTGCACTCGGAGTAATTTCACTTGCCTCAAACGTGACAAGTTCTTCTTTCTTCATTACTTCTCCGAAACAAATAACACTCTTGTTTCCAGTTTTTCTGTCGTACACATTCCAACAAAACGTGCGAGCAACCTCGACGAATAGCCTGTCCATTTGTCTTCTATTTACTGCACTTGTTGGTTACTATGGGAGAGTAACATCACCGAAAACAATCCGGTCAACTTTAATGTCTTACAAGGAGAGGTCACCAAAGAGAAGCGTGGCATTTCAGTGACAATCATACCACAGTCTAGTAAATACAGTCACCTAGTTTACTAGGAACAATAGGCTGTGCAGGTACTATTTCGCATTGTTTGTAATGAGGCGATAGTAGCGATCCTAGTGGTTGGCAACTATCTATGGATGCATATTTACTACGTACTGAGCTTCGTGACTGTATATACTAGCTGTGCCCATAACAAATCGAACTATATAACGAATGGGTTTCAAAACATTGTTATGAATCATGGTCCACATGAAACAAAATTAACCATATACAGATTAATAAAAGTAGTAACTGTTTACCTTTAACAGCAAATTAATAAGAAGTTTGTTTTGCTAGTGGTCTGATTCATATTTTAGTAAAAAAAAATATATATTTAAACTACTTATAACATTTTTCCTTAAAATGAAAAGGGCGGAGAAAATCCACAAACTATTAGGATAAACACGGGAATTTCACTTGAAGCAAGTAAAGAGATAGACATGGAACTAAATCCCGAAAAGACAAAGTATATGATTATGTCTTGTAACCAGAATATTGTACGAAATGGAAATATAAAAATTGGAGATTTATCCTTCGAAAATGTGGAAAAGTTGAAATATCTTGAAGCAACAGTAAGAAATATAAATGACACTCAGGAGTAAATTAAACGCAAAATAAATATAGGAAATATCTGTCATTATTCCGTTGAGAAAATTTTGTCATCCAGTCTGCTGTCAAAAAATCTGAAAGAATTTATAACAGAGTTATATTACCGTTTGTTCTGCATGGTTTTGAAACTTGAACTATCACGTCTAGAGAGGAGCAAAGGCTAAGAGTGTTTGAGAATAAGATGCTTAATAAAATATTTGGGGCTAAGAGGGATGAAGTTACAGGAGAACGGAGAAAGTTACACAACGTAGAACTGCACGCATTGTATTCTTCACCTGATGTAATTATGAATATTAAATCCAGACGTTTGAGATGGGCAGGCATGTAGCACGTATGGGCGAATCCAGAAATGCTTATAGAATGTTAATTGGGAGAACGGAGGGGAAAAGACCTTTGGGGAGGCCGAGACGTAGATGAGAGGATAATATAAAATGGAATTGAGGGAGGTGGAATATGATGGTAGAGACTGGATTAATCTTGCTCAGGATAGGGACGGATGGCGGGCTTATGTGAGGGCGGCAATGAACCTCCGGGTTCCTTAAAAATCATTTGTAAGTATGTAATATCTGTGGTAGCAGTTTTTTTAAATTAATATTAATAGCTGTAGATTAGTAGTAGTAGTAGTAAGAGGTTATGTTAATAGTAGGAATACCATTATTCATTTATGTTACAGTCCTTGAGAAGCGTTGTCTTCTCTTAACAGTGGCAATTAATAATTTGTCTAAAGGCTTATTCACAATAAACCGGGAACGGAAACGAGAACGGAAATAATGTTAGAATAAATGTTTTAAATTATGAACATTCACAATACTTAATTCACTTTTTACTACTAATGTAATAACCAGTAACGGCTGATTCATAATAAACCGGGAACGGAAACGACAACGAGAACGGGAACGGAAATATTGTTAAAATAAATGTATTTATGTTGACCATGCCGTAATGTAATAATTATACACCTGGTAGTGGTTCTTTAATGCATGTCATTAAAGTACACCTATTCATTAAAGTTCAGGTTTTTTATTATTCTCGGATATGCAATCGAAAAACGAGGGAAACGTCACGGAGGCTGGAAATCCAATACTGTCGCAGAAGGTTATGTTCTGTTACTATAATAATTAGCGTTAATCTATACTAATAATAAATCTGTAGCCGAAATTTTTCTGTTAATTTTCTATTTTCCAAAAATAATTGGTCCTAACATATATAATTAACCACTCTGAAACCGAAAATCGCTTTTTTTTTAATTTTTTTGTATGTCTGTCTGTCTGTCTGTCTGTCTGTCTGTCTGTATGTTTGTTACCTTTTCATGCGATAATGGCTGAACGGATTTCGATGAAAATTAGAATATAAATTAAGTTCGTTGTAACTTAGATTTTAGGCTATATGGCATTCAAAATACATTATTTAAAAGGGGGGTTCTAAGGGGGCCTGAATTAAAAAAATCTAAATATCTCGCTTATTATTGATTTTCGTGATAAATGTTACATAACGAAAGTTTCTTTAAACATAATTTGCGATAAGGTTTATTCCTTGAAAAAGTTGATAGGACTGATATTTAATGAGATTAATGAGTTTTAAATTTAAAATAACTGCCATATAAGGCCGTGTAATGAATAAAAAAAATGACTTCGTCTATAAGGGGCCTTGGACAGCAACAATCAAAGCTATGAAAGATAGCCTACAGAGAATGTTTCTGTGTTTGTATGAAGTAATATCGGAAGCTAAATTAACCGATTTGTATAATTAATTACTATTTCACCATTGGAAAGTGTAGTTTCTCTAGATGGACATAATGCTATAATGTTATTACAGTAACTTCTGATATAATATAATATAATATAATATAATATAATATAATATAATATAATATAATATAATATAATATATGTAATGTAATATTATATAATATAATTTAAGTTATTTGAAGGGTTCACAACCATAGTGGGCCAAGCGCCATTTACTGAATACGTAGAAAATAAGGGTTAAAATTAAGTTATTACCATAATTCAATGGAAACATATAACAAGTAAAATAAAATATACACATTAAAACTAAACGATGTTAATCTTCATTAAACTATGGCTGCATGTAATAAAAATTAAGAAACAGGTTAAAGGAATTGTCATTGCACCAAATGAGTGTCTCTGGACCAAAATCATCGCATTTTAATTATTTGGATGCAATTTAAATTGAGGAACATATTAAACGATTTATCCTTCTATCAAACACGAATGTTCCCTGGATCAAAGTCCTATTTTAATTATGAAATTACTTTATATTTATGTCTAACGGGTGCAGCGGAGCGCACGGGTACGGCTAGTTTTAAATAATATTCAAAGAAATTCAATTTGTCATCTCGTTTTTCAATTCAAAATCAATTTCCAGGTTATACATTCTCTGCATTACATCAAGGTCAATGACATTATTGTTGCTGGGAAAAAATCAATACTTTCGCTCTGCGCACACCTCACAATTCAAGAGCCATGAACAAGGTCACTTCCGATCTTCTGTCAGATACAAATAAAATGTATACTTCTGAATAATTTAAAGTTAGAAATATGGTCGGGCATAAAAAGTCGTATGAAACTTGCCTATAATGGTAATTAAGACGCTCGTATGAAAATTATGAAACTCGCTTGCGCTCGTTTCATAAACAAACATACTTGCGTCTTAATTACTATCATTATAGGCTCGTTGCATAATGTACTATTAGATATGAGTATTCACATTTTACTATTGTGAATGCTTGCACTAAAATACATTTCATCTAACATTATTTCCGTTCTCGTTCTTCGTGTCTTTTCCGTTCCCGGTTTATTGTGAATACTGGTCATTACATTTATAGTAAAAAGTGAATATTTTTCCATTGAAATATTCGTAAATCTCAAATAATCTGGATGTGTCCATAGAAGCAACAGGAGCGCTGTACAATGTAATCGGATGCAAGCTACGAAACATAATCAGCGTGGTGATTACACGGGAGGTCATCATCGTTGTTGTAATCGTATGGGACTTGGACTGCACAACAAGTCCGCGCTACATGCAGAGTGTGTTAATTTAATTAACTTGAACTTGGACATCGGAAATGGAATTGCAGCTAAAAACAAATACTTGCTCTACATATTTGCGAAGCTCGTTAGAGAAATACGCACTGCGGTTATATATACGACTCCGATTAGCTTCACGCATAGCCGGCTTCAGCCCAATAACTGTGATGTCCAGTGTGAACACAGGTATTCCGCAGTAACAAAATTAGTGGGCGTTAAATTGCGTCAGTTGAACTCAATTTTCGTCCGCAAAAATAAATAGATGTATTTGTTGTGTACTGTATACTCATTTAACATTATATTACTTCCATTTAAATTTAAATTTATGCTTCGCTGATATGTAAATTTATACGAAATAAAACGGAATATGATCGTTTGTGAAAAACATTATATATATATATATATATATACATACATATACATATACAGGGACATCACTTTATTTTTACCAACATTTTCAACATTAACCTGGCTATACTCGGAAACACTGTTACCCCCTTCCATTACAGGAGTTTGGAGTTACTAGTGTAACATGTAAACAAATCATTTTACTAGGTATAGGAAGAGAGAAAAGTAGTGTATCCATTTATGTTACAAGGAAATACGATATTAGGATTTTCAGTTTGATCACCACTTTTACGGAATTTATCAAAATACAGCAGAGTAGTAACTTTTTTTTTTTTTTCAAAAACTCAACTTTACAGGTGGCTATGTTCGTTATGTAATGTCTACTTTATTTAGCATATTAATCATTGGTGTTAGCATACAATATAGAGAGTGCACTTAAATGGAGGGGGTCATAAGTAAAGGGCTGTAAGTGCACTTAAGTTACTTTTGAGAAAATGGGGTTTAAATATTTTAGCTTTCGTAAAATCGGTGAAATTTTTATTTAAATTTTACTATGTGATGCTCTTAAAATTTCCATTTGCCACTAAAATTTTAGATACTTTAGCTCACACTGGATGCACTTAGCTCATGTTATTACAAATGCTTCTAGCCACCTCAATTCAAAATAAGCTAATCTGAATTTTTAAACAAGTTGCTGAAAATGGTTGCCATTCATTACAATGCAGGCTTCAATTCTTTACGCATATTTTAAAAACATTTTGAAGCATATTCTCTGAAATTGAATTTATCGTTTCTTGAATATAATTTTTAGTACGATATTATTTATATAGGTTCTTTCTTCTATAGAAAACGCAAACATATTTATGAAACACACTATACACTGCAGTGTTTACTTCACTGCTTGAAGACTTCGAATGCAACAGCAGCCGTAAGTTTGTGTCTGACGGTAGCAAGGACATTAGTGAAGGGGTGGGAGTGAAGTACATTCAGAAATGCAGGTACAATAAAAATGCAAGTAAAAATAAAATGATGTCCCTGTATATATATATATATATATATATATATATATTATGTTGTACCGAAGTACATATGATATTTCCGTGGAGATATTCTCCGTCATCATATGATGAAAGATGAGTGAAACGGAGAAAAATTCTCTCCGGCACCGGGATTTGAACCCGGGTTTTCAGCTTTACGTGCTGATGCTCTATCCACTAAGCCACACCGGATTCCCATCCCGATGTCGGATCGAATCCTCTCAGTCAGTTTATGTTCCATCTCTTGGGTTTCCTCATGTCTGTGGACATGGTCCCACTGTCATACATCTATGACGCAGTGCATGAGGGTATAAAACTAGAGGGAACTCAAGAGGTGGAATTTAAACTGAGAGGATTCGATCCGACATCGGGATAGGAATCCGGTGTGGCTTAGTGGATAGAGCATCAGCACGTAAAGCTGAAAACCCGGGTTCAAATCCCGGTGCCGGAGAGAATTTTTTCTCCGTTCCACTCATCTTTCATCATAGTAAATATATTTCAATGTTTCGCGGAAATACACATTCCTAAAATTCATATTTCGCTAAACCTGTACAGAGTAGAAGTGAAATAACCCTGCTGATTTACAGAACGAATAGCTTATGTTGTATCTAACAAGAAAGTGTAATACCATAGCCTATTGGTGGAAAGGTCATAGTTTTCTCAGAGAAAAGCCTTCCCCAAACGCTTAACACTATCTCATTCGGCCTAACTATTGCGAGTAGGATCGTCATTTTTGTCCATGTCGATAGAAAATATAATAAATAATATTTTATCCCTCTGGTGTATTTCAATACCGTGGAAGATTTTCGTGTAAACTTAATTTAAAAAATACTAATTTTAAGTCACTAAACCATGCGAGCAGTTTGTAACGTGGTAGTGGCAGAGAAAGCTCGCGTACAGAGACAGACTTGAGTTTGTTGACGACGATTGTGTTCGCGGCGATGTTGCCAGACTGCTAAAACATCCAACTTAATTTTGTAATTAACCATGTATTTAATCATAAAAGTATATGAGTTTTCTATCCATTTAAGTGTATAGCAATAAAATACTAAAGACTGTTTGCAATGGAAATGGAAGAAAAATAGCAATACAATTGCTTCCATGACGATACGTCCACAGCAGTACGTCCATCAGACAATTTGTCCGTTAACTCACGTCCACAGCTATTTTGCCCAAGGAAATTAGTCCAGCAAACTTTCGTCCAGCAAAAAATTTGTCCATTAATATTTCGGTCAAGAATCTTTTTCCAAATTTTTCTTTGTCCACTACTTTCTGAGCCAACTAAATATTTTGTCCTCGAATATTTTGTTCATTTTTTGGTAACAAGTACTTCCAATATGAAATTTAAAAAAGAAGCGTTGCTATGGAAATTTACTGTATTTAATTATTTTGTAGCATAATAATATTCATTTCTATGGAAATATGTAGTTCATTGGTTCAGTATTAAATTTTTAAGTAAGCGAAAACATTTAAAATTACTTATATGATAACACCGTAAAACGGCGAGGCATGCTAGTCCAGAACAATAAATTATACTTACCACTTTCATTCACATTATTATTATTATTATTATTATTATTATTATTATTATTATTATTATCATTATTATTATTATTATTATTATTATAGTAGTGGTAATGATATAGTAGTAATACTTTATTAGTTTTAAACCATTTATGCAAATGGACAATCAGAAATATTGGACAGAGTATAATGGACGAGACAATAAAACGGACAAGTTAATAAAGAGAACAAAGATAAATGTAGGACATAATAAAATGTGGACTAAACTTTCAGAGGACAAAATAGCTCAATGGACATTTAAACTGTGGACGAAATAATAGTGGACATAAAACACCAGAGGACCAAAAAATATAGTGGACAGAATATCAAAGGGACGTACGAAGCAGTGGACGAAATATCCGTGGACATAGCGTCTGGAAACATACAGTTCAATTGTGTATGTGCGTACATGATACAATAGGTAGATGCAATCTGCATTTACTAGGTACGGAAGACTGAGAAAAATGGCAACGATATTTAATCGACTTACACAGAGTGGCGGAATGTCGACTTTCCATTATTAAGGGACTTAAAATTTTATAGGTTTAAAATTTAATTCAAAATTGACTATTGGCAGCACTGAATACACATTCTTTTGTTAGCCATAAAATTAGTTGTTCGTATAAGTTCTGTGCTGTATGACGTGGATATTCTTTCGTTAGCCTTAAGTAAGCTGCTCATGATAGTTCTGTTGTGCAACGTTTTGCAGTGACAAATTAATTTACCATGGAGCAAGGAGTTTACATGCTTCAGTTGTGGTAGGAGCATGATAAGATACTGCCGAAGTTCATAATGACTTTAGTGCTAGATTTGCTGATGAGCCATTGTCTACTCGGCAACATTAACGAAAATTAAACATCAAATATGAAACAACGGAAAGCGTTGCATATTCTCTATTACGAACAACCACGAACAGATCATAATAAACACACACAATTGTCTCTCTAAGCATTAATATTATTAATTATAATTATTACTATAATAATAATTATTATTATTATTAATATTATTACGGGTTACATCAGCTTCTTGTCTATGCGGATGACGTGAATATGTTAGGAGAAAATCCACAAACGATTAGGGAAAACACGGAAATTTTACTTGAAGCAAGTAAAGCGATCGGTTTGGAAGTAAATCCCGAAAACACAAAGTATATGATTATGTCTCGTGACCAGAATATTGTAGGAAATGAAAATATAAAAATTGGAGATTTATCCTTCGAAGGGGTGGAAAAATTCAAATATCTTGGAGCAACAGTAACAAATATAAATGACACTCGGGAGGATATTAAACACAGAATAAATATGGGAAATGCGTGTTATTATTCGGTTGAGAAGCTTTTATCATCTAGTCTGCTGTCAAAAAATCTGAAAGTTAGAATTTATAAAACAGTTATATTACCGGTTGTTCATTATGGTTGTGAAACTTGGACTCTCACTCTGAGAGAGGAACAACATAGGTTAAGGTTGTTTGAGAATAAGGTGCTTAGGAAAATATTTGGGGCTAAGCGGGATGAAGTTACAGGAGAATGGAGAAAGTTACACAACACAGAACTGCACGCATTGTATTCTTCACCCGACATAATTAGGAACATTAAATCCAGACGTTTGAGATGGGCAGGGCATGTAGCGCGTATGGGGGAATCCAGAAATGCGTATAGAGTGTTAGTTGGGAGACCGGTGGGAAAAAGACCTTTAGGGAGGCCGAGACGTAGATGGGAGGATAATATTAAAATGGATTTGAGGGAGGTGGGACATGATGATAGAGATTGGATTAATCTTGCACAGGATAGGGACCGATGGCGGGCTTATGTGAGGGCGGCAATGAACCTTCGGGTTCCTTAAAAGCCATTTGTAAGTAAGTAAGTAAGTAATAATAATAATAATAATAATAATTATTATTATTATTATTATTATTATTATTATTATTATTATTATTATTATTAAGTACTAGAGTAGTCTCGATTATTCAATCATGTGCAGCACCGCAACATTTACAATGATATTCGTATGTAGAGCAACGCGGTTTGGAGTGAGTGAACGCAGCTAGCATTGTTGTCCCTGGAGGAACTCCATCGGTCGCCGCGTCATGGGACCGAAGCATATGACGTACAAGCCAGTTGGGTATTGCATATTGCGCTGTTTGTTTTTCAAAGGCTTAAATATCCCCAAATGCCTCTGAACAGAAGATATATTTTTTAAGGATTTATTTCTGCCATGTACGTATGTTTTCGAAACCACCCTGAGAGTTCTACCGTAACCCTCACATGACAACTATTTCATGATGAAATTTTATCCGAGTTTGCATTATAAATCTCTCGTAACCCTGGGACGAGTTTTTTCTCCAGAGGATCCTCCTGTAATATTACATCGAAGATAAAAGAGATGGTTGTCATTGACATAGGGACTATGGAAAAGGTCTCCTCGAAATAAACTTTCGGCACTCAAAGATTTTCCTACATCATCGCGACAATAATGAAGGTAAACTTGCGAATTCTAAATGAGGCAGTAGAGCAAGTGGACAGCTTCAAATACTTGGGATGTACTATAAGCAGTAACATGAGCTGCTGCCAGGAAGTCAAAAGGAGACTAGCAAAGGCAAAGGAGATTTTAATAGAAAAAGGAGCATCTTCTGCAGACCTCTGGAGAAATAACTAAGGAAGAGACTAGGGAAGTGCTTTGTATGGAGTTTAGCATTGTATGGGGCAAAAACACGGACATTACGACGAAGTGAAGAGAAGATAATAGAATAATTTGAAATGTGGATATAGAGAAGAATGGAACGTGTGAAGTGGACAGACAGAATAAGAAACGAAGATGTGTTGGAAAGAGTGGGTGAAGAAAGAATGAAGCAGAAACTGATCAGAAGGAGGAAAAAGAATTGGTTGGGTCACTGACAGAGAAGAAACTGCTTTCTAAAGGATGCATTGGAAGGAATGGTGAACAGGAGAAGAGTTCGGGGCCGTAGAAGATATCAACTGATAGACTACATTAAGATATATGGATCAAATGACGAGACAAAGAGGAAGGTAGAAAATGGGGAGGACTGGAGAATGCTGGGTTTGTAGTGACAGACCTGCCCTTGGGCAGAACTCTGTGAATGATACTGAATCATTTTATCAGTTTTTTGACCAACATAATCTTAAACATTTTTGTCAGTAGCATCGTCATCACAATCATCACCTCTACAATCAATGTAGGCCTACTTTAATGGTGAACAACATCACAACATGTCATAAACAACATTAAAAACATCAAAATAATCTTTGTCATCATTACTGTCACAGTAACAATCATTAACATCACTCATAGTAGCATTATGATCGTTGTCGTAAAACTAACATGATCATGAAATTAGAAATAGTGAACAAATTAATATTCCATATTGTAGATTACACAAGAGCAATACAAATTTTTTAATTATGGGAATTAAATTATATAATAAGCTCCCTAGTCAATATTATAAATTACCAATCAATAGTTTCAAAACTAGATTTTACAATTGGTTATTAAATAATCCCTTTTATTCTGTTGCTGAGTTTTTCAACACAAATTTGTATGAAATTGTATTTTAATAAATAAGTTATAATTGCAATTTAGTTAGTTTTCTTCAATTTAAAAGTTTCAAATTATTTCCTGTTTTGATTGTATTACTTAAATTTCATTGTTTCTGTTATTAGTGTTTTTTAAATGTATTTATATGTTTTTTTCAGTGTATTCTGACGAAGTCTAAAACTGTATGTCTAATGGCCAAATAAATTGAATTGAATTGAATTGAATTAATATTGCTATCATTACATCATTGCCTTTATTAATGTTCTCGCTATCATTATTAATTTATGCTGATGATCAGTATAAGGAAGACGATGAATATCACAGTTCTTACCTATAAAACTCTTCTGTGTTATGAAGGGATATAGGTTCGAAATTATTAATAACAGATCAATATATCTAATAATTTCTCTCCATACAACCAAAAACAAATTGAGACAAATGCATTTGAAAGAACTAATCAACATTAATTTCAAGGCTTACATCTTATCGTCAGTTCCAATTACAGCAGATATTTTCCCATATTTGTTTTGGTTTCCTGATTTTTCTCTACCCTTTTCTTTAAAATGTAACATAATTTTTGGCAACCTCTCTTCATTCATTCGTTATTATCACACAAATGTTGTCCTTGTTTCTCAATTACTGCATTTTCATTATACAGTAAGGATATTCAGTGTGGTCTCATCTCCCCGTCCTAATGATGAAAACTGCAAGTAGTTGAGAAACATTGAAAATGTCAAGTTCCAGGGCACGATGGAATACCTAAAAACCTAATTCTGGTCATTGTAATCCTGAAAGACTAAAAACTCGTTTATTCAGCTCTTGCCTTGTACAGAGTCAGGAAATAATCTGACGTTTTTAGGCTGGTAATAACTGTGGCTAAGACAGTCGCGCAGCGGTGGTAAGATTGGGAATGTACGCCATTTTTGCTGCCATTTCAGTAGCAATGGATCCGTGGAACGCATCGCATCGAGTGTTTGCCGTGGAGATGTTTTTCAAAACAAATGATTCAGTATAACTCGACAGAGACGAGTGGAGACGCGGGCGAAATGTGAACTATCGCGATGACGCTATACGAACGCAGGAGAAGTACAAGTGGCGCTCCGGGCTGCAGGACTCCACTGGCCTTTGTCAAGTAATACTACTTGCTTCTATTTCCGACAAAATTTCAATATGGGCCATTTCCCAGCCTTAACACAATTTTATTTTAGGTAAACAATTTCAGGATTACAACGTAAGTCAACAGAAAGACCAAGGAATTGGTACGTAGGACAGTTTTGAACTTCAGAGTCAGGCTTCAGGAGTGCAATGGAAAAAATGGACGTCATTTGGAGAGATTTCAATTTTCAAAATTTAACTTTGTTATTACGTATCAGTAAATAGCAAAAAGAATAAAAAACCAACTTACATAAAAATAAAACTTTGTTGTTTCGTTTCAAAAACCGTCAGATCTTTTTGCCGGACCCTGTATAAGCAGCATTCTCTTACTTCTTTAAAAGAGTGAGTTCAGCGATTGAATGCAAAAACCTCATCCCTTCTGATTCTATTTTTCATTTATGGCCTTATTTACGTTCTAATTTTTGCACTTGAGTTGCCCCTAGTATGAGAGGACATCACTTCACCCGCGTGTACAGACCGATTATTTAGTCCTGACAGTTCAGCGACGCGAAAGAAGAGAAGTAATAGGAGTAGTGGGGAGAGCTCTGGAGTAGGAGCGAGCGGTCTGTAAAGAAATGGAGTGCAGCTTAAATGTACTGGAACATAACGCTATACCGCATGCGAGACATCCGATCTCTCTGACTGCAGGTAACATACTAACCTGAACACCCCTTGGCGTAACTTAATGGACTCGCCTGAATTAGGCGCACATTGCCGGCGACTGTCAGGACTAAATAATCGTGCTGTACCTCGCCACTGAAGATGCCTGCCGCAGCAATAGACGAAACGTATGGTAGCAACACCACACGGCCTCTCAACACGGAAAATCTTTGTTTTAATAACGGAAAAGGAAAAACCAGAGAAAAATAGAGTAGGCGACTCATCTGTCTTTTGCTATAGTCTAACATCCTGAGAATAAGTGATGGTAGTAATTACGATTCATTAGCTAGAGATATCATCCAAAAAGTTCCAAAAAGGTTTAAGTTTTTTCTTCTCTTTTCTGTTGATTGTCGAACCCGGGAAGGCAAAATTTGTATTCGGAAAGGGAACTACTTAAGTCACTAGGGAGAGCTGATAATGACGAAAAACAATTAAAATTCACGAGCGGAATTCGGTACACAGTAAGATCTCAGTAACTTGATGCGTATGATTTTATCTCATTATTTGAATTCCTATATAAAGAATCGTCAATTAAAATCTGTTGGCTTGCTTACTCAGAACGAGACCCGGAGTCGCCGTGGTATGGTTTAATGTAATGGGTTTGCGCAGAACATTGCGAAACGCTGACGTAGACGGTAAACACTCAAGCGACTGTGGCTATAATTAAGAGGTAAATAGTGAAACACGAATGAAAAATCAATGTTCTTTCTGCGGTGAGCCGTAGGGCTCTTTGTGAAGCTTCACTGACTGAAAGATTCAAAGAAAGAAAAATCTACTTCCACTTCCAAGTTTTCCATACATTCAATTCAGGGTTTACAAATTTTGCGTACCACATACGTTACATAACCTTTTAACATAGAGATGATATTATTGTCAGTACATGCACATTAAAATAGGAAAAACATTTCTATTCGCATCTTCTTTCAATACATACTAACTGTATGGTTATAACTAGGCCCGTGATATCGGTATATTTGTTTTAGTTTGAGGTCTACTGAAGGTGAACATACGACGCCGGACAGAATGTAATCGACATCTTTCAAGTACAGGCAGCGGAAGCGAATTTGACACACGCCTAAGCAAGCACGTTCCGTGTTTTGTATACGATTATTGATTATTATAAAATCAACACAATACAATCAGAGATACTATCGGAAAGGTCTAAAACCCTGGTGAGGTTGAGAGTAATTGTTGGAAATCATACTTAAATGTTTATAAATATGGTAAAACGTAAGTTTGAAATGATTTTTTTATATCTAGAGTTTTGCATTAGGCCTATAGTTTTAGAAAGCTTAAAAACGTTTATGGCATACAATTTTGCTTTCCCTATATTTAACTGTTACATTAATTTAATTATCAAATCTGTTCCGAGCCTTACTTTTCTTGCGTGTTGTTTACCTGGTTTCGGTTCCTGCTCCAATGACCAACAACATTCATTTTCAAAGTTTCAAATGAAAATGACCGCCGAGTGTCGGATAGTATAACCTTGTATGCGGAAAAACTGCGTTCAACATCGGCTGAAACCAAGGGCGCATATGTAAAATATTTCACATCATCCATTTATACATCAAGTTGATAACAATTGCACTTGTCATCTGAGAAAACTCTTGCAATTTTGCATAATGAATTGAAACCACTGTTTTTGTATTACTATGTTAATTTTCGCACACACGTTTTTGCTTATATCAGTTTGGGGATCATTCACTTTTGAGATGAGATTATTTATTATCGAAATTTGCTCCACCAATTTCACACTAGTCTTTTCGAGATCTTCAATTGTAGAGGGGATAAATCCAAAATTGGATGAAATATATATTCACATTGTTTTTTATTGGGTCACCAAGAAGAGTTTAGGTATTACCTATGGAAGCTGCATCGTTTCCATCAAACATCTGCATGACTGTTTCTATCCTTATATACAATGACTGTATTGTCTTGATTTTATAATACGCAACAATCGTATATAAAACACGGAAAGTGCTTGCTTAGACGTGTGTCAAATTCATTTCCGCTCTCTGTACTTGATACACGTACGGCGTTAGGTCAATCGACCTGAAACTAATACAAATATAGAGATGTCACGACCCTAGTTATAACACACAGGATTTATTATATTTAGTTCATAGCTCCCACCATTTCTGTAGTGACAGAAAGATTTATAAAAATAAAGAACTTTTCACAAAACCGTTACAAAGTTTGAAGATTACTATAAGCGAGTGATATAAATATTTTGTATAGCCTACTCTCTCCTATAGATAATAAAATTTGAATTTGGCGTTATGTAAGATTCCCTGAATAGATCTTGAAATTTCTTGTTTTACAGTTAGTACACGTACTGATTTATTGGAACTTTACATTATTGCTTGCAAGAATATAATTTCGCTGCCTTCACTGTTAACTGCAATAGGCCTACTCACTTTGGTCGCTCCATAACACATCCACATTACTACTTAGGAACTCTGCCGATTATGGTGGACTTTGTGGCAGAGACTAAAAACTAAATTATAATCTTATTCATATCACTTTTTCAAGTCAAATATCCGTTGATTCTACCGACTATCAACTATCTTGCGGTTGACATTGAAATTGAAGCTCCATACCAATATCTAACTTTCAGTCTGCAAATTAGTGCGGATGCTGTAGTTAAGAACAAATCATAACAAAGGGGAGTGACTTTCACGTCACTCTGTATTTAGTAGACCTATTAGTTGCATTTGAGAAATCTTCTTCTTCTTCTACCGCTTCTTTTAGACTAATTAGCCTGCTGCGTCTCCAAATTGGTCTATCTATCTCTTATGAGGTCTTCCCATATTTCTTCTCCCTCTTGGTTTGTACCTCAAAGCTTTTCTTGGGTATCTTTCTTCTGGCATAAGTTGTATGTGTTCTAGCCATTTATTTCTAAAATTCACAATTCTTTCATTTATATTGTATATATTTAGCTCCTTTCTCATCGTTCCGTTTTTTATTCTATCTTCTCTTGTTACTCCCAATACTGATCTCAAAAATCTCATCTCCGTTGCTTGAATTCTACTTATATCTGTCTTCTTTAACGTCCAGCTTTCGCTGCCATATAGACATATGGGTGTAGCCATTGTCTTATAAAATTTAATCATTGTGTCCTTTCTTGTTTTATTTTTAAGTGTTCTCTTTATAGTGCTACACAGCTGATTAAATCGTTCTATTTTATGTTGGACATCTACTTCATTTTGACTTGATATCTTACATCCAAGATAGTTAAAGCATCTAACTTGTTCAATACTTTGTCAATCAATAATTATTTTCGATCCAACTGGAGTGTTGCCTCTAAAAGCCATGATTTTAGTTTTGTTAGGCGCGATGATCTTGTTATGATCATGTTATTCATGTTTGAGAGATTATGACTTATTTTAATATAAACATCAGTGACTTCTGAACAATTTATAAAATAGGAAGTGTAACCGAAACTGAAGGAAAGAAATTTATCTAGTTGATTAGCAAGGTTATCTGTTGACCGACAAAAGTGGAATCTAACATTTTATAAAATAATTACAAATAAAACGGTATTCGCTATAACAAAATAATAAAATAAAATTTCCATTAAGTACAGATTAGAAATGGTCCAAACTTAGAAATACATATTAACTAAGAAAACAATAGAATTGAACAACCTAAAAAGTGAAAGAAATAGTTTCAAACAATCTAAAAATATAATTTAGTAATACTATTGTTTATTATTGGATAAAAGAAGGAGTAGTCAGTTTCATCTCTGGTTTGAGGTCAGTAAACAAACGTTCCTGAATTCTGTCTCGCTACTTGAAAATCTAGTGAAGTTGACATGTAGAGAATAATACATGAAAAGGCTCGATTGTCTCATTACGTTTACATTGTTATTGGACTGCAAGTTAACTTTAAAGCGGGAGTTATATAAATGGATCACGTTTTAAAGTGTCGGTCCACTTGTTTCCTGAAAAACAAAAACTAAAAAAATAAGAGTTTGGCTAAAAGGGAAAGCACCCTTGTGCACAATAAAACAGCTGAAGGTTCAAGACACTTACCAGACATCTGTGCCATATTTCTTCCAAGTTGCAGAAAGTTCGCACGTGGAGCACTTGACCTGAAACACAAGAAGTAACAAAGTTAATTGCATGTGTGCCTGGTGAAGTGCTTTCAACGCCACAGAGATATTGTCCTTACCATGCAAACCATGCGGAATAAGTTAATTAACTTAATAAAAGTAAACAGATAATTAAAGTACTTCCTTTGACTACAGGAAGAAATACTTTTACTGGATAAAACTAGCACTAATAAAAGTCAAATAGTTTATTTATTATGATTTTTAATCACTCATACTTAAAGTCACTCACTCACTCACTCACTCACTCACTCAGTCTCCCATTCTGTCACTCATTCATTCACCCATTCTCTCACTCATTCACTCACTCATACACCCATTCTCTCACTCACTCACTCACTCATCTGCTCATTGTCTCGCTCGCTCACTCACTCACTCATTCATTAAATTTTAATAAACGTTATATTATCATAAAAATAGACTTAAGGACTTTACTAATAGACGGTAATTGTACACAGTTTTTGAAGGGTGTAATAGTAATATATGTTACAAGAGCGGTATGTAGACGTTTTCATGGTCGAGCAAAAGATTGAAAAAGCGAAACGTAGTTGAGCTTTTTTAATTTCCGAGAACATGAAAACAAATATACTGCTCGTGTATCGTACATTATTTTGTGCGAAGATCGTTTATTACATACCTGAAAGAGGAATTTCTAATTAGTTGCAATTAAATCTCCATCTTGGTTTCTGTTTAATGACGGCAACTTCGGAAAACCAAAATATCTTTCTTCAACATTGTTGCTATAAAATGTTTTCTTTGTTTACTATACTCCAGCAGGCAGTGATATACGTCTGTCTTCCCCCCCCCGGTCTATAAATGCGAACTTAAAACAAACGGTAAGGTTATGTAATGATTTATTTTGATTTTAATATTTTAACAATATTATTTATATAACTTATCGCAGTAATAACATCCGCATCTGGAATCTTGTTGATTTTTTCACGGCTTCCTTAATGTTACTTGTACCAGGAATGCAATAAGTTTCGTGGAGTAGTAGACTCTACTTAATTTTTGCAAATATTTAAAAACAATAATTAACGTTGCAATTTAGGTGAAATTGCAGTGGTAAGTTTCCAGTTTATAATTATTACTATATTAAACGTCTCTAAAAATAATATGTTAAAAGCCTAAAGCAGTAAAATGAATGTCGCGCTTAAGCGGTAAGAAGAGGGAAATTGTTATGTGTGTTACGTTGGGAATACTGAATGTGGTATTTCACACTTACAGCGTATTGGTTCTGTGCGGGAAACAAGCAAATACGCACGATCTCGCACAAATGATATTTTGTTATTGAAGTGTTGTATCAGTGAAGAATTATGTTGTGTCAGTGAAATGAGTTGTGTCAGTGAAGTGTGTTGTGTAAGTGAAACGTGTTCCTGACAGTGAAGCTTTATAGTTTATAGTGGCAGTGCAAAGTATTTGAACAGTGAAATAGTTTTGAAGTGTTAGTGAAATCAGGATAGAATCAGTGAAATGTGTCGTAGTTCCAGTGCAGTGAGTGAGTTGACAGCGAAATGAATGTAATGTTGAAAGGTACTAGTGCAGATATTAACATATCATACTCTTGGGTTTTAGTTCGAACTTAGGTTTAAGATACAAATTAGATTTATTTTAAATGTTATTTTAAGTGATCGTCCTTCATTTAATTTAGGATATTCACTATTATTATTATTATTATTATTATTATTATTATTAATTATTATTATTAGTATTAATATTAGTATTATTATTAATTGTATTTTTAATTAATAAGTTTATTATTGTCATTATTGAGTGTAATTAGTTACCACTGCCACCGGGTATGTATCCATTGCAGTGTAAATACATACATACATACATACATACATTAATTATAACAATACGACATGTCACGTATCATAGATTGTTTCATACTAAGATTTATTGAAAATCATCTGTCAAGTGACGTTGATTACTGGGATCCGGATAATTGAAGTGGAATGCAAATGTTTTAATAAAAATGAAATTGAATCAAGAAAGCCATCTTGACTATAACCGTCCACAGAGTTCAATGAAGAGTCCATAGTTGGCACAACTGATAACAAGAAAACATCTAAGCATAACACACTACTGCCATCTAGCGTAATATTTGTATTGTTGTGATGGTACAATAATACATTTGAAGACAGTTGTCTTTTCGTAAGTCAATTAATATTTTATTTTATTCATTACTTCTAATCTTTATAAGCTTTCTTCTAATCGTGTAATAGTCAATTAAATCCCACTCGAGTTTTGATTTTCTGTAGATAAATCAAAACCTCTAGTGAGATTGCTGTTGATAAATATCAAAGAAAAATATTGTAATATATTACGTATACTTAAAAATTAATTTTTGAATAAAAAAACTATTTCTAATATGAACCACTAAAGCTTGTTGAATATATTTAATCAAGTGAATTTTATATCTCGAGTATTGTGGAAATATAAGCAGAACAAACTCTTTGTCATTTGTGGTAGGTTTTGCCAATACGGCTAGTATATGGGAAAAATGGAGGCCTTCAGTAGATAGGTCTTGAAAAGTTGCAGCATCCTTTCACCAATAGGGAATAAGGTTATAGCGAAAGCCCACATTTTGCAGGAGCATTAATTAATTACTGTTGTCTCTCCAGGAGGAGAGAACACACTTTGACCTTTAGTTTTCCTGCCACGTTTTTCCCAAACTTGTTATTTTTTGTGCCCTAAGATATTTTATAAAATCGATTGTGCCGACTTCTAACTTCTCAATAGCCTCATTAAGTTGATGATTGGTATAATTTTTGTATGATTCACCTCGAAATTTATTGATATAATCACATAATATGAAAAATAGTTTTGAAATAAAATAATAGAGAGGGACGACTTTGATCTCTATTAATGTCACTCCATTGTATCGATCACTCTGACCTCACGACACACTTGATATTATTCCGAGTAAATTCGACATGCTAAAAATTTCATTTCTTGGCCTGTAACTGTAGAAGATTATCACACTTCATTCATTATAAAAGACCATGCATTTTGTCCTGTACTTACATTTAGGCGTTCAAAGTTTTGAACAGTTATTTTTCATCCACAAATTCAGACCAGAATTTAGTACTGAATAAACACTTCAGGCAGCCATAACAACTCCCGTTGTTTGAATACAACATTCATGTAACCATTGTTGTGAATAGATCAAATTCATTTTCTCTGGCTTCCATTTAAGGGGAGAGGATGGTATTTTTTGGTGAAAAATGAGTAAATTTTCAAAAAATTAATTCTTTAAAATACTCTGTGATATGTGTGGACTGCATAGTATAACATTTTGTGGGTATTTGTGCCCTTATCGGATGTTGAGTCACCATTTTTAAACTTCCTGCGTTATGGATTTTTAAATCACACGCCTACTTTTATTGTTGTTTCCGGTAAATTAAATTATCAATTTTTTACCTTAAATTACCCTATGATATGTGTGGAATGCATTGCAAAACATTTTGTGGGTATTTGTGCCCTTATCGGATGTTGAGACGTCATTTTTAAACTTCCTGCGCTATGGATTTTTAAATCACACGCCCGCTTTTATAGGTTTCCAGTAACTTCATTTTTTTTTTTTTGCTACATTGCCAGACAGAAATGGATATAATTTCTGAACTATTAAAGATACATGCATGAAATTTAGAACACACATTCTTTAAACTATTAGGAAACTTGTCTCTGTAACAGAATTTTATTAATTGATTTAATTTTAAAAATATGTCCGCTTGTTTGCAAGAAAGGAAATCAGATAATTGTTATTAAATTTTAATTGTTTATTTTACACACGTAGGGACCAATATCAATATCAAAATCATGTTACAGATAGTTTGTAGAGCATGCTTTTGCAAATACATTGCAAAAAACTGTTTGAATCTATCTTTAAAAACGGTTTAGATATATTGATTTTAGTACAATCCTGCACTGTTTTTTTTTTCAAATTTGGGCCCCCTAATAATTTTTTTAAATATTTTTATGTGGTTGAATTTCCACAGCTATAATCTCTCTACACACAAAAAGTTAATATTTTACACCAAATAGGAAAAAAGTTAAAAAAAAATACCATCCTCTCCCCTTAATTTAATTAAGTTTGGTGTGAAGAACAGGGTATTAAAGTCACCCCTCAAAATCAATTTCGCCCCACTTTACAGTAAATAATGAAAAGAGAAAATTTAAACTTCTTAAAAATAGTACTACAACACACGTATGATTCTATTTACTGATGAGTTCCCATATAGCATACAGCACATATTTACATGAATATCCTTTTAGTTTCAAAATAATTAACACTGTTTCTTTAATTTAAAAATCTGCTGATATCATTCACTGTGTTACTTTGTGTGTGTGTTACTTTTATCCTGACGAACTAATTTATCACTGTCAAAATTTTGAAAGGAATAGCTATATGACTCTCTGGGAAAAAGAGAGAGGAAAAAAAAAATATTGCAAAACTTTTAATAATGGGTGTCACGGTACTGATACTTCACATGTCATTTCGCAAAAAATCAATTTCTTCAATGTGTTACAAATGTTATTAGAGTTTGTAGTTATTTTTCGTCTTAGGCTATATCTCAGAATATAGCCTAAATAAAGTAACCTGTTGGATTAAGAAATTAAGAAAACATTGATATGCAAACTTCAAACGTGACGTGAAATTTTATGTCGTTAGTTTTATATGCCTTCTTTCTGTTTAGTATTATCTATATTAGCCTATCTGTAGAACAACAGTACCTAACATAAATTTCTCAATATTGCAGTTGTGTTTTAAACGTTAATAACATAATACAGAGTTGAGAAGGAATATTCACATCAATTCCATAGTAGTATAAATGCAATACATCATTGATAAAGAAAATAATATCTCAAAGGAAGAGGTTGGTATGACATGATAAGTTGAAATTGATATTGATAGTATCTTTAGCCTTATAAAAGTAATCAATAAACCAATAAAAACAATATTATAGTACAAAGCAAAGTTACCTAGATAGGCTATATGTTTTAAGTAATATTACATAACAAAACTCTTATCACATTATGCTTTTAAAGTGATATTGATGCGCAACTTCCTATCATTATAATATTAAATTATTTTCTCGAAATCTGCTGAAGCTATAGAGCTGACGTTTTACCAACACATGGACGCGTATCTTTTTTATGATGTAACAGTAGTTGCTTTGTTAATTCATTTCCTTACAAACATTTTCCATGCGAATATTTTCAAAATTTTCAATACACTATCTTCAGTAATACGTATTTACGATATATTAGATTTAAGAAAACATAGTTTCAGTGCCTTTAAGGCTACTAAATAATCATATCTGAAAATGTCGCTTTTCTGTAGAAAAGTTGAGAAAATATTCCTTTTTAATAAAAGACCAAAATTGTGAAAAATGAGCATTGAAATTAAAACTTACATTCTAATAATGCACTTATACTTCTCAGACAAATCTAAAAATTAACATGGATACAGTTTTAATAACTTCTCTTACCTTTATCCATTGAATCAGGCTCTCCTGAGCTTTAAAGCGCACGCTTGCGCCTACGGGCATCTTTCGTCATGACTGATGTAACTGATTTTAGATTTTGATTAATGTTTATGATATTGGTAACTGAGGCGGTGATGAATAAAGGTAGGAATTTATATCACAACATGAGGATATTAGGTTAGTTGTGCTTAGATCTTCAGTACGTTATGAGTAGGGCCCGGATTTTTCGAAAATGCATATGTGCATATGGAAATGCATATTTTGAGGGTTAGTGCATATTTTCAGGGTTAGTGTATGTTTCGGCATTTATTTAGTTTCTATATGATCAATTATGAGACGTTTCTGGACGAACTGTAATTCTAGTAATGAATTTGTATGTCGGACATCCCTTGGCACAACAATAGCCTTCCTATTTCAAGTGAAATGGTAACGGGACCATGCTTCCAGTCTCACACATGTACAGTACCTGGCCACATTATTGTAATCACTCACATTTTTACTGTACTTTACGTATTACTTCCTCATTTGAACTCTGGTTTCCTTTCTTATGCAGAATACACATTACATATTTAATTTTTAAACAATACTAAGTAAAATTACAATTATAACAATGTTAATTTAATTCAAGAAATATTGATAAATAACCAACCACACCTCATTTTTTACATAAATTTCAATATTTCGTACGACCTCCTAGTCGAACTCTGGTAGTAATAAATTCCTTTGCCACCTCTCTTGTTATGAGGTCCCAGACGTTCTCAATGGGATTCAAGTCCGGTGACTTTCCTGACCATGGCAAATGTTGAATTTTTTGGAAACCAGAAACGTTTTGACTCTACTAGCAGTGTGGCAAGGTGCACCATCTTGCATAAAAATATATTTCTCTCCATTTGGGAACCATTCGTTCAACTGAGGGATAAGCCTGTTTTCCAATACCTGGATATATTGATCTTGTTTCATTGTTCCCTGAACAATGTAGAGCCGTCCTGAACCTTTTCCTGATATCACAGACCACATCATGACTGATATTGGGTGTTTAACTGTGTTAACCAGGCATCCAGGAGCAAAATTTTCTCCCTTTCGACGAAGAACAAACATTGCTTTGTCCATCAAACACTGAAAGGTTGATTCATCGGAGAAGCAAACCTGAAAATTGTCAAAGAAACTGATAAAAAACTCTAAATTTTGTCTTGTATTTAATTCTTAAAGACAAAATTTAGAGTTTTTATCAGTTTCTTTGACAATTTTATCTTTAAAAATGAAATACAAGACAAAATTTAGAGTTTTTATCAGTTTCTTTGACAATTTTCAGGTTTGCTTCTCCGATGAATCAACCTTTCAGTGTTTGATGGACAAAGCAATGTTTGTTCGTCGACGAAAGGGAGAAAATTTTGCTCCTGGATGCCTGGTTAACACAGTTAAACACCCAATATCAGTCATGATATGGCCTGTGATATCAGGCGAAGGTTCAGGACGACAAGATTAATATATCCAGGTATTGGAAAACAGGCTTACTCCTCAGTTGAACGAATGGTTCCCAAATGGGGAGAAATGTAATTTTATGCAAGATGGTGCACCTTGCCACACTGTTAGGAGAGTCAAAACGTTTCTGGTTTACAAAAACATTCCACATTTGCCATGGTCAGGAAACTCACCGGACTTGAATACCATTGAGAACGTATGGGACCTCATAACAGAGATGGCAAAAGAATTTATTACTACCTGAGTTCGACTTAGTGAAAGGCTGACACATGTTTGGAATCACAATGAGAGGATCTAGGAAATAATACAGAAGTGTACTGTAAGCATGCCAAAGAAAATTGAAGCCGTAATTAAAGCCAAAGGAGGTCGTACGAAATACTTAAATTTCTGTAAAAATGAGGTGTGGTTAGTCATTTATTAATATTTCTTGAATTAACATTGTTATAATTGTAATTTTACTTAGTATTGTTTAAAAATTAAATACGTAATGTGAATTCTGCTTAAGAAAGGAAACCATAATTCAAACGAGGAAGTAATATGTAAAGTACAGTAAAAATTTGAATGATTATAATAAAGTGGCCAGGTACTGTAGGTAGATGGATTTTGCAGACATTTTTCATGAAAGGAATTTCTTACACTCCTTTGTCAATGCAGTAGTCTTTCAAAGTTTGTGTCGACAGGACGGCAGGTGTTCATCTGTTGACTTGTTTTTCATCAACTAATGGTTTATGCGGTGTTCTGTCAGATTAAACTAAAAATACCTAAAGATAAGTGCACTAAATATTTTTTAATTAAACAGTTGATTTCAGGCAATAGTGACTATTCAAGTAACGGAGATGTAGTGTATTGTCAAGAGAAGACTGTGAAATGCGAGGAAATGTTTCAACTGGAACAGCATTCGAAAACAGCTTCACATCTCTGATAAAATCAAAAGGGTAAGAATACGCAACAGGTACTTCTAACTCAGGTGAAATCACGGTCTGAAGTTAGAACTTTTTCCGCTGACCTTTATGAAGCTTTTGTATGCAGCAACATTCCGCTGCATAAATTAAATAATCCACATCTACGATCATTTCTTCAAAAATACTGTCTTAAGCAAAGGAATGAAACATGTATATCACTGAATTAAAATAAAATAATTCCTTTCGTTAGTGCATATTAAATAAAATAATAATTATTATTAAATTAAAATATCCTGAAAAGACAATGTATATGATTATGTCTCGTGACCAGAATATTGTACGAAATGGAAATATAAAAATTGGAAATTTATGTTTTGAAGAGGTGGAGAAGTTCAAATATCTGGGAGCAACAGTAACAAATATAAATGATACTCGGGAGGAAATTAAACACAGAATAAATATGGGAAATGCCTGCTATTATTCGGTTGAGAAGCTTTTGTCATCTAGTCTGCTGTCAAAAAATCTGAAAGTTAGAATTTATAAAACAGTTATATTACCGGCTGTTCTGTATGGCTGTGAAACTTGGACTCTCACTTTGAGAGATGAAACAGAGACTAAAGGTGTTTGAGAATAAGTTTCTTAGGAAAATATTTGGGGCTAAGAGTGATTAAGATACAGAGAATGGAGAAAGTTACACAACGCAGAACTGAACGCATTGTGTTCTTCACCTGACATAATTAGGAACATAAAATCCAGACGTTTGAGATGGGCAGGGCATGTAGCACGTATGGGCGAATCCAGAAATGCATATAGAGTGTTAGTTGGGAGGCCGGAGGGAAAAAGACCTATAGGGAGGCCGAGACGTAGATGGGAAGATAATATTAAAATGGATTTGAGGGAGGTGGGATATGATGATAGAGAATGGATTAATTTTGCTCAGGATAGGGACCAATGGCGGGCTTATGTGAGGGCGGAAATGAACCTCCGGGTTCCTTAAGTATTAAGTAAGTGAGTAATAAATTAAAATATATTGAAATAAAATAAAATAAAATAATTCCTTTGGTTAGTGCATATTGTTTTTTTTTAGTGCATATTTGCATGCATATTTTAGGTATTTTCAGTGCACATATATCCGGACCCTAGTCATGAGTGACGTGAAGCCTAAGGTATATCCAGGTTTCAACTGAAATATGTTTTGTACCGCAGCAATTGAATGGGGATATATCTCTCGTGCGTACAACGAACACACTATGCACACGTAGTGTAACCTTGTAGTCTCTGTGGGTAAATTCCTGTCTTTAGTGATGAATAATGACATGTAAATTTCCAATCAGGCATTTGACTTTGTGACTGAGGAAAACCATGAAAAAACCCTGTCAGATTGGCCAACCACGGGGTTTGAACCCGGGTATCTCGAATACGAATCTAAAATGCTACAATCTGAATCAACTTGTCCTGTTACTTTAAATTTTTAAACGACTTTTGAGAAACCTCATACTGATAATGAAAATAAATAATTTTCTGATCGTACACATTGTCCACAAATTGCCTTCATACATTATACTATACAACGAGAGAGGCTTTGTCCCTTAGGATTTCGTATTGCACAGAAAGTACGAATTAAGGCCGTCCTTTATACTGAACCTTCTAGGTATGTATGGGACTGGATTATGTATTCTTTCTTTGCCAGAAAAGGTTTGTAAGCCTGAACACACATAATCGAATCAATTTGTTTGTTTCTACGGAAAGAGTCGAAGATGTTTTGAAAGTTTGTGGAGACAAGGTAGGAGAGTTTTTGCTACTTTTACTGCCTTCGCGTACAGTCTGTGTCCGTGTAAAGTTTTATGTGCGAAAGCATTCCAGAAAGGATACAACAAGCTGGAACTAGAACGGACATCTGTCGTTAACTCCCAAGTCATCTAACGTCAGTATCGTAACTTTCAAAGTCCAAAAATTCAACTTCTGATATATCCATAATAAAATGGAACAAAGGCGAGCATGTGTAGGTGGTACAACTAAAATGCTTGGCCGAGAAGAAGACCATAAAACATTTTGTAATAATTTCAACGCTCCGTATTTGTTACACGTAAAATTCACAATATTGAAACGTGTTAACGTTTTATGGGACACAATAAATACTGCAACAGATATTGCACAGTTTTCTTTAACCTATAAAGTAGATTAAGGATTTTTATTCCAGCTGTGATGTGTGGAATAGAATAGACTATTCAATGCGCAGTTTTAGAGCTATGTGGAAGCTATGTTCCGAGTTCGAATCTTGAATGTAACTTGGATATATTGTTTTATGTTGTTCATTTTAATACTTAGATTAAAACTATAAAACTTTCTAAAATTAATACGTTAAAACTGTCAGAATATTTAAAAAAAAGGTGTAATATATTTTAAAGACAGACGGGTTGTTTGTGTGTCGTGTATTATGAGATGGAACAATGTATCTGTATTGAATTGTAATTGTGTATTAAGTATATGCTGCGAGTATATTATTGTGTGCTTGTATCCAACGATCAGACATCTCCGTATTCAGGTAAGCACGAATTGCATTATGGAAATGCGGCGGAGCCCCATCTTTCTCAAAGATGAAATCGTCATCGAAATCTCGTCTAAGTTGAGGCACCAACCATTGCTCCAACATGTCCAGATATGAATGTCCAATCACAGTAGCCTCAATGAAGAAGAAAGGTCCGTACAGTTTTCGTTGTGACAACGCGTAGAAAACATTCACCTTTGGTGAATCACGCTCATGTTCAATGATTCTGTGAGGTTTCTGTGTACCCCAAACACGACAGTTGTGCTTGTTAATTTTCGCACTCGTATAGAATGTCGCTTCGTCGCTGAAAATTAAGCGGCTGAATAAGTCATCGTCGTCTGCTACGAGTTTTTTTGCCAGCTACAACAACAGGCAGCAAAGGTGAATGTTGGATAGGACGTGCTGGAGTAAGGGACAGATGTTTCATGACATGGCCACCAAGGTCACCCGATATGACTGCATGTGACTTTTTCCATGGGGGTAACTAAAGGACCGTGTGTTTGTACCGCCTTTGCCACGTGATTTAGAGGAACTAAAAACCAGAATTCGAGAAGCTGCCGCCACGGTCTCAGAGGATATGTTGAAAAGGGTATGGGAAGAGTTTGATTATCGTTTGGACACCTGCCGAATCACTCGTGGTTCACACATTGAATCTCTGTAAGGTGTAAAACGAACTTTGAGAGTTTGACTTTAAACCGAAGTGTGTTTAAAAGTACTATCATTAGTAGTTTTTGTGTAATAAAATATTGAAAGTGTTACCGGACTTTTGATATGCCCTGTATTTCGTATTGTTCTAATATACAGGGCTTTCATTTCAAAACGTCCCAGTCTAAATAAGTAATTATTTAAATCGAATTCCATTTAAACTAAAAACACGTCAACTTAGATATTGACGGGGAAGTCTGAAACCAGGCTTAATTGCGTTTTAAATTTCACCCTCCACCCCAGCCGCCCCCACTTTGAAATTTCAAATGGCATCGCTATATTTTTATACTTAAATATGAAAGATCATTCAATTATTCGTACACCTCACTCAATTATTTTCGAATCTATGTTTTGTATCGTCTATCATTTCCGATTTCGTTTAATTTCTCTAGTGCAGGCATGTCAATTGATGCCCACAGGAGCAAGCGCGCGCTTTAGAGCCCAGGAGAGCCTGAGAGCTTTAAACCGGAAAGGAAAGAGATAGACGAAAGAGGTGGTTTATGCCGCTTGGTCGAGCTATATTCAGGGATGGCCAGCACTGATTCAATAAAGGGAAGAGAACTTATTAAAACTGTATCCATGTTAATTTTTAGATTTGCCTGAGAAGTATAAGTGCATTATGAGAATGTAAGTTTTAATTTTAATGCTCATTTTTCACAAGTTTGATTTTTTTATTCGAAAGAAATATTTTGTCAACTTTTCGTATAGAAAAGTGAAATTTTCAGATATAGGCTTATTTATTTAGTAGCCTTACAGAATGTTTTCGCAAATCTAATATACCGTATATACGTATTACTGGAGAAAGTGTATTGAAAATTTTGAAAATAGTGGCATGGAAATTGTTTGTAAGGAAATGAATTAACAAAGCAACTACCGTTACGTCATAAGCAAAAGATACGTGCCCATGTGTTGTAAAAATGTCAGCTCTATAGCTTCAGCAGATTTCGAGAAAATAATTTAACTTAATATTCTGATGATAGGAAGTTGCTCATAAATATCACCTTAAAAGCATAATGCGATAAGGGTTTTGTTATGTAATATTAGTTACACTTAAAACACATACAGTACCTAGGTAACTTTGCTTTGTACTGTAATATTGTTTTGATTAGTTTATTGATTACTTTTGTAAGGCTAAAGATACCATCAATATCAATTCCAACTTATCATGTCATACTCAATCTCTTTCTTTGGAATATCATTTTCCTTAAATGAATGATGTGTTTCATCCACTTAATACAGTATAATATTATACTACTATGGAATTTAAGTGAATATTCCTTCTTAACTCTCTATTATGTTACTAAGATTTAAAAGACAAATGCAATATTAAGAAATCAGTGTTAGTACTTTTGTTTTACAGACAATATAGATAATATTAAACAGAAAGAAGCCATATAAAAATAACGAAATAAAATTTCATGTTCCGTTTGAAGTTTGTGCACCACTGTTTTCTTAATCCAACAGGTTGCATATTCATATACACAACCCTTCCTCTTTCCATACTTAGCGCTTGCTACCCGCGCACGACGTCAAGGTCAGAAAAATGCGCTTGCTTTGACATCACTGCTCTAGTGTATAGAAATTACTTTGTGTTACACCAAAGTCTCAAAGTGACGGCATTCACATAATTTAAAAAGTTCACTAACATACAGCGAAGATAATCAAGTGAGATAGGGCCTACATACATTTCTTGCCTTTAGTACAGAATTTAGAATTTTTAGCAAACATTACATTTTAACGTATCCTATATATAAAATTTACAGGATTTTAACCCGTAATTGATGAGGTGGTGGCTGTGAGGACCCCAGCCATTGTAAGAAAAGAAGCCTGCTCCAGGGGGATGTGCGCGGAGTTCCTGTTCAATTCAGATTTTTTTTTCATTGCTTATTATGCTGTCCGTTTCCCTAATTTTGAAAAAAACCTAGTTAAAACAACTAAAAGTACTTGATTATATAAATTAAAATTTCAGTTTTATTATCTGACTGCTACGATACAAGTTTCTAAATTGGGGAAGGGAGACTGTTGTACCTTTAGCATAGTGTACCTTTGAACATTTTTTGTTTTTTAATTTTTGCTGCTACCTAGAGGACTCAAACTGAAGAAGATTGTAGAGAAAGCCGCTACGTAGCTCTGGTCATAGTTTTGGTTTGATTTGTTACAAAGTGTGAGTTCTGTGGACAAAAGAAATTTTTAGTACCAAAAGTAAACATTTCGTTCATTGATATATGTCTTCTAACACAAAACCAGATTGTATTTGTTATTATCTATCAAGTAAAGTGTGTTCCCTATCATCTGGTGAGTAATATATTTTAATGCCCATGATTTATTTGAATCTCTAGTTTTGGGAGCCATATTTGTTTAAACGTTCACCCTCTTCTACCTTTGAACTCAAAACATCTTGTACTATGGAACATGTTCCCAGGTACATGATACTATCGGTTTTTGTTTTTCTTTTATTTTAAGATAATGTCATGAAGTAAGTCTGGAGTTAAGAGGTCCCCAATTGATCCGGATGCCTTGAAGAAAGCTGTTGAAGCAGTTATTGCTCCTCCAGGAATTAAAATCTCAATCAGAAAAGTCTGCTCTGGTTTAGGATTGCAAATACATTTTAAATATGATTGTCAGTTTTTACAGCTATATTCCCACCTACATTCCATGTGTTCCAACTTACAAGAGGGTATGTTCCAAGGTACATGAACCTGTTGTACCTTTGAACACATTACATATCCCTTCATTTTATTTTTTTCCATCCTTAATAGATCTGTAAAACAGGAAAATACATACAGGAGGTTGTAAGGGAATCTTCAATAATTATTTCAAGTATTTTTCATTTAAAAATTTCCATTTCCCAAAATTAAAAAAAAAATAAATAAAATGTGAAAAGTATTTAAAGGTACAACAATCTCCCGTAAGTACAATCCCCACCACACTAGTTACGTAACTAAAAAAAATACATTACCACTTACGGGTTAAAATCGGAGATATAGGAGACCAAAATCCTAGACAAGTTTCCTGAAAATTCCACCTCTCGCATTCACGGCTTGTTTTCCACATGGGAGGTGGTTTTAAATTTGGATTCTTACTACTAAATTGTCTTCAAGATTCTTATTTTAATGAATATCTTCTTAATAAACAACCCTTTTTCGACACTGTATTTTACATTGACTGAGAAGCGCACTGACAAATACACGTCTCATCGCAACAAAGTAACTTGCCTCTACTGACTAGCGTAGGGGACGGGAGCTCAGTTCCCAGCTGATGCTTTACCAGCCGATACGGGCAATCCAATTGCGTCAGGCTAAAGATCGCTGGATACCCGTACAGTTTATGGAAGAAAAGCGTCAATACCAAAATAATCATCAGTATATGCAGATGAGAAATATCTTTACAAAATTGCTTTGTAAATGACGTGAAATATACAGATATGAAAATTATCTATGTAGACCTGTATGGATTATAGGATATAGAAACCAAAATATTCTGTACTGACATGAAGTTTTGACATCGAAATAATCACTATGGAATAAACTACGGAAGTAAACCATTATCATCATATTATTCTGAATGTAAATAATATGTGGATGGCAAAATAAAGAATCTTCTTTTCTTTGACTTCTTTGATCTTTGCATTTTACAGTGATCTATAAGACCTATCTCTGGACCAACACTAGACTCTCTCAAATTACGAGACTCACTGATCGTGTGGTCAGCGCGAAGCAGAGCCACCGCAGATAAGTCAGAGGACTGTGGTTTCTTTACCTCCATTTCTGATGACGTTTTATGATTAGAAGTCGTTCCACTGTCGCTGAAGCACGAATTTGTCATCTCGCGCATGTTACGTAGGCGACAGCACGTGAAAATCTTACGGAGTGGGCGCATTTTCGTCCACAGCGCATCCAACGTCATCCTTAAACCACCGTGCAACGGATTCTATAGGAAATGAACTCACTATTGGCTAATGTCTACATTGATAGGACAAATATCCTTCCAAATTACGATTTTCTATGATTCAGAAGACCGTGATGACAATTGGGAATTAAATTAATGATCTTTATTTTAAATATGTATTAATTTGGTGAAATATATTGTATTAGATACGATAGGATTTCTATATTTTAAGTTAAGTCATAATCAGTTAATTGTGGATTAGTAACATATTTGTGAACCCGGCTCTCAATCTTGAACTTACAGAAGAGAGTCAAAATAAAAGAAAGGAGGTATTTTATAAACTTCTAGCAAGTATCTCAAAAGTTCTTGTTGTAACTTTTCTTCTATTAATTCGTACGAAATCTACAATGATTTTATACTTTTATTATAGTATTTCCAAAAGAACACAATCGATAATTCGCATTACGCCTACTGTATGTACTACAAACAGATAATGCAGATAATAGTAATATACGTTACAAGAGCGGTATGTTGACGTTTTCATGTTCGAGGAAAAGATTGAAAAAGCGAACGTAGTTGAGCTTTTTTAATTTCCGAGAACATGAAAACAAACATACCGCTCGTGTATCGTACATTATTTTGTGCGAAGATCGTTTATTACATACCTGAAAGACGAATTTCTAATTAGTTGCAATGAAATCTCCATGTTGGTTTCTGTTTAATGACGCCAACTTCGGAACACCAAAATATCTTTCTTCAACATTGTTGCTATAAAATGTTTTCTGTGTTTACTATACTCCAGCAGGCCGTGATATACGTCTGTCTTTTTTCCCCCAGTCTATAAATGCGAACTTAAAACAAACGATAAGGTTATGTAATGATTTATTTTTCATTTTAATATTTTAACAATATTATTTATATAACATATTGCAGTAATAACATCGCCATCTGGAATCTCGTTGATTTTTTCACAGCTTCCTTAATGTTACTTGTATCAGGAATGCAATAAGTTTCGTGGAGTAGTAGACTTTACTTAATTTTGCAAATATTTAAAAACAATAATTAACATTGCAATTTAGGCGAAATTGCAGTGGTAAGTTTCCAATTTATAATTATTACTATGTTAAACGTCTCGAAAAATAATATGTTAAAAGCCTAAAGCAGTAAAATGAATGTCGCGCTTAAGCGGTAAGAAGAGGAAAATTGTTATGTGTGTTACGTTGGGAATACTGAATGTGGTATTTCACACTTACCGCGTATTGGTTCTGTGCGGAAAACAAGCAAATACGCACGATCTCGCACAAAATGCTTATTAAAATGTGGCTCAAAACAACTGCAACAACAGATATAAAAATATCGTCCGTTGCCTAGCAAATCGAAGACAAATGAGTAAATAGGATATTTAGATTATAGGCTAAATAGGAAAAGACTTTGGGCCATATTCATAGATATTTTTAGCGCGGGCTTCCGGTGGATAATCAGCGAACTAAAGTTTTTCGTATTCATTAACCAGTTTAGCGATACGATGATATGAATCCTGTACAAGTAATCAGTCGATAGCCGGGGCTAGTTAAACACGCTCGTAGCGCGCGCTAGCGAAATGTCTATGCATAGCACCCTTTGTTTGAGACAACGTACTGTAACCACAGTCTAGTATATACACAGTCACGAAGCTTGAGTTTATGAGGGTACTAGTAACAATAGACTGTGCCGATACTATTTCGCATTGTCTGTAATGAGGCGATAGTAGCGATCCTAGTGGTTAGCAACTATCTATGGATGCATATTTACCACGTATTGAGCTTCGTGACTGTATATACTAGACTGTGCTATAACTTCGATAGTTGTCTGAAATGGAGACAACAAGCTCGATGATTACTTGAAGTGATTTCTGTATAAAATTGATTAATAGAAACACAGTTGAAAATAAATACAATAAGTAAACTGAATGTTATGTTGTTTCATTGTGTTATTACTTAAGGAAAAGGATGAAATAATAAATAGTGATGTGCTTTTGATTTTTTTCTTGCCAGTTGCGCTTCGACTTTATTTGGGTTGCGGGTTATACTCGATTTTAATTACAGATACCTCCATATTGAAGGGTAGTAATAACGGGCGATAGTGTTGATGTACCGGAGCGCTTCTAATATGACTGACCAGAGCAGGCCACGCAATATCGACGACACGTCACAACTCATCCTGATCTGTTTCATTTTCCTGCCAGAGCACAACAAACTTCACACCAAGTGAATCAGAGTTACTGTTATAGACAACGAGTATATTTTCACTTATAAAGCCACTAATGTAATGGATGTATCCCACATGAATAATCGAATTACTCTAAGTGTAATTAAATGTGACACAGGCTCTACAAAGTCGAAGTAAAAGTGAACAAAGGTACTAGAAGTACTGGTTTTTACCAGCAGATTATAACAATATTAATAATTATTATTGGATAACAGTAAACAGCTATTTATTCTGGTTTGCACATTGGTTAATTCAAAATTCACTAAAACAGTAGGATTATACAGTACGATCGAAAAGTCCCTCCGCAGCTTCATTAGTTCTATTACTTCTGTAGAAAGTTGGCACTTCCCCATTAATTCCGGTTTGACAATCTCACATCTCCAGTCCATCATATGCTTAGCGGCCAGTGTTGCCACTTGAATTCTCTGTCCAGTACTCTAGTGGATTCTCGACTACACCGTGACTACTGCGGAGAGACTTCTCGATCGCACTGTATTATATAACACACTTGTTCGGCTAAAACAAATCCTGTACATTTTTTCTCTTCTTCTATATTTTAGCAGGGCACCATACGAACTTCTATTTTATGAGCATTTTAAACAAAAGTACTCCCTTATAAAATAATATTTTTTCTTTTCGAACAATATAACAACAATTCTGCGTATTTTCAGAACTTATTCTCTGCAGGAAGGGGTTTTCTTTTATTTATCAATTATTTCACAGTATCTGAATAAAGAGTTTTTCGTGCTGCAAGTCGCAAAACAGCTTCTAATCTTTCTCTCAGAAGAGAACTTTCAACACTGGAAGGTTGGTTAGGACCTTCAAATTTTGTACAGAGAAAGGTCGCATATAGGCCTATAATATTTTCTACGAAAAAAATTAGAAATCGACCTATAAGACACTTAAATAGTACTTGGAATATTATTAGTAGTTTGGCAATGACCGACAAGTAAGTAATATGGCATCGAACATAACAGTGTACTATTATAGGTTTAATTTGAAAGAAATTGAATTGTTCATATGATGATATCTTTCATCATATTCTCATATACACGAGCAATTAGTAACTTGAATTTAATTACGTTACTGAAATAAAGAAAATCTAAAATTACTATTAAAAATAATGCTTAATTATTAGTTACTTCTTTTTGTGTCTCAAAGAAAGAGGGTTACATCGATGCAAAATTCCTAAAATAAAGTCAAGTTATCAATTTGCCTAGTTAGTAAATGAATAGAAAATTATTTTATATTGTACATTACTTAAAATAATTTTAAAGTTTGAAGGTATATGGAGGGTAGCTGTGAATATATTGAATAAGCAGTCGCGGACAGCCGATGAGGGGTGGTCCTCCAGCTTGGGGGTTGGGCGAAGGGCTAACAATCCTTCACCGTAAAAAACAGCTTGTTACAAACCCTTCAAATAAGAAATATTACCGGTTGTTCTGTATGGTTGTGAAACTTGGACTCTCACATTGAGAGAGGAACATACGTTAAGGGTGTTTGAGAATAAGGTGCTTAGGAAAATATTTGGGGCCAAGAGGGATAAAGTTACAGGAGAATGGAGAAAGTTACACAACACAGAACTGCACGCATTGTATTCTTCACCTGACATAATTAGGAACATTAAATCCAGACGTTTGAGATAGGCAGGGCATGTAGCACGTATGGGCGAATCCAGAAATGCATATAGTGTGTTAGTTTGGAGGCCGGAGGGAAAAAGACCTTTAGGGAGGCCGAGACGTAGATGGGAGGATAATATTAAAATGGATTTAAGGGAGGTGGAATATGATGATAGAGATTGGATTAATTTTGCTCAGGATAGGGACCAATGGCGGGCTTATGTGAGGGCGGCAATGAACCTCCGGGTTCCTTAAAAATCCAGTGAGTAAGTAAGTAAGTAAGTAAGTAAGAAGGTAACTGTTGTAGGTGAAGGTAGCTGTTGTAAAATTGACAATTAATATGTAATGTATTTATTATTATTATTATTATTATTATTATTATCATTATTATTATTATTATTATTATTATTATTATTATTATTACTATCAGTTATCACTATCATCATTGCTGTCTCTGTGTTTCTTTCTTTTTTTTCTTGTATTAGCTCGATGAGAACTCTATAGTGTTCTTTTGACCCTGTTGACCCTCTATAGGGCTTTAATTTAATTTGTTTACTTTCATCAGCGTCTGTATTTCTTTCTTGTATTTATACTGTATGTGCTATCTGGTAGGATGGAAGAGAAGGCCTTATAGCCTTAATGTTGTCAGATGAAATAAATAAGTAACTAAATAAATAAATAAATAAATAAACAAATGAAAAATAAATAAACAGTAACTTCACATAGCCAAATACATTAAAAATTACGTTAGAATTTTTAAAGGATGTATGTTTTTTATTTATATAATTATTAAATTATTTGACATTAAGCACAAGAGACATAACATAAAAAATGTAGGAAATAGTATTGTCCTGCATGGTGTAATAAGAATATGAGCTTTCATCACTGCAGATTAATTCACAATATTGTTCCGTTTATGATCAGTGAGACTGTGGTATCTATAGACCAATCATGGGGAAAAATGGCTCCGAAGGGCCACTGCACTCAAAGCCGCCTTACTCCACTCCACCGACTCTCTCCTCCGCTTCTCTAGACACGCTTCATTCAGTGGTGGGTATGGCTTCGATCTCGGGACGTCAGTTTCAGGAAGAGCGGCAGAAAGAATTTTTTGTTACTTACAAAAAGATGAAAGTCTGTTGCTTAATATGTGGGTTTAAAATTGCGCATATAAAACGCTTCAATATTAAACGCCACTTTAATCGGAAGCATAGGCTAAAGCTGACTTCGGTGATCTTACAAGTATTTATTTACAATTTTAAAATCTATTTTCGTAATATTTGTGAAAAGATACTAAACAAGATATGTTTATGATATTTTCAGGATTTAGATACTTGTTATTTTATTAAGTAGTATCTGGAACTGAAGTTATTTAAAACTTTGAGTGCATATTAGGCCTACTTGATGCGTTCTCTTTCCAAGAAAGATTTTCAGAAGAACGGCAATGGACATGGAGATGTGTCTGTTCAATAATCCATTTGTATTTGATGTAACCCAAGCATCAGAGCCACTATAGAGATGCAAAAGAGCACGCCACTAAAGTGTTTAGGAAAAAGTGGATTACCTACCAGAGGAGCAATTCCCTAATCTGCGCACATTTGCAATGCGTATGGTATCTATGTTTGGCTCAACTTACTGTTGTGAGCTGTTTTTCTTTTCAAAATGAATATGACCAAAAGTATCTCCAGGTCTAGGATCACAGACATGCATTTAGTTTCAGTATTACGGTTGAGTTGTTCTATTTTAGAGCCAAATATATCATTTTTGTTAATAACAAGAAATTTCGAGGGCAATCAACAACAAAAAAATGAAAACCAGCAGTATAGGCCTACAGTAGTATTTCGTTTCATTCATATCTCATGTATTTTGTTTAATATGTTTTAAAGTTAAATGACAGTGGAGCTTAGTTCTACCTTCTTTAGTATTTATAAAAAGAAACAATTGCTTTTGTTGATCATTATATTGTGTTTAATATGTTTTCCAGTTAAATGACAATGGAGCTTAGTTACTTTATTAGTTTTAAAAAGAAACAATTTATTATGTTGAGCATTGTATCTTTTAATATATTGTGCAGTTAAATGACGATGAAGCTTTGCTTTTTTCTTTATTATTTTTAAAAAAGAAATACTTTATTATGTCGATCACAAGGCAGTTCAAGAATTTTTTGTGCACATGATAAAGGAGTAGTTATACAATTGAAAAATATATAATTTGCCTAATGACAGTTGGTGGCCGTCATAATTTATTATTGTATGATACGTGTACCTCCTATAAACAAAATACTGTAAAGATTTTGAAACAAGAAATAAGAGCGGAGAAATTACTGATGCGCAAAGTGTGTCGAATCCACCACTGCACTTGTCTTAGCAAAACAGCTGCTTTACCCCTCGCCTGTCAATCAAACGAATGTGGGGTGGGTAGGAACGTTCCCTCCCTACTTTGCTTATAGTCCCCATAGCTGCTATAGACAATCAGAAAGGGTGGAATGAAAGATTCTAAGAAATACGAATCTGTGTTGGTGGATTTCATATTGTATTTGTGTACTGAATGTAAAATACATCGTTATAGGTTTAATTTGTGATACCATTAAACATACCGTACCAATTTAATGTACTATGAGTTTGTTTAATTCCATGAAATCAGTTCATATATTCTTCGTAATGATGGACCCTATTTAACTCTGCTGTTTACAAACGTTGAGTTGCAGCCTTGTTTCTCCCTCGTCTCTGCCATACGCTATTCCCAAAAGGCTCCGCAACTACTAGATTCACAGCGATATTCGGAACATCGTTTTAATACCCCGTATATTATTTTCGCAACTTTTTTGGCACATCTGATACTATTAAGACGAATCAGTGTACAAAATTTGAAGGTCCTACGTAACATTCCAGTGTTGAAAGTTTCCTTTGGAGTGTCGTGCCCCAGTCGAGGTAAAAATCGGTTTGAAGATTTATACAGGGACATCATTTTATTTTTACTAACATTTTTAATATTAACCTGTCTATACCTTTAGAGAACCGGAAACACAGTTTGCTACCCCCTTCCACAACTGGAGTTCGATGATACTGGCGTAAAACACAAACACATCACTTTACTAGGTATAGGAGGGAAGAAAATTAGTTCGTCCATTTACGTAAACTAGGAAATATCGCAATTTTGAGTTCGATAATTTTCATTAGGTTTTTGTTTAATCAAAATGCAACACTGTATTAAGAATAAGTGTTTTTTTCTCGAACTGAGTTATCCATGCGAACGTATTCATTATGCAGTGTATATTATACTGTGTACAGCACATTAGCGTACAATATAGAGAATGAAGATCAATTGAAAAATAATCATAATATGGATATTTAAACACATTTTTGAAAACGGTGGCCGTTCATTTCGATACGGGCTTCAGATCTTTTGTGCATATTACCGCACTATAGACTATTGCATCTAATTCTAATTGCCAGTTTCGTCCTTCGTACTAGTAACTCATGTTGAAATAATTCTATATCTACTCTATAAAAGAGTACCTTAGGTACTGTAAATTCAATCTTCACTTCTGCCCGAACGCACAGATAAAATTACTCAGACATGCTATCTACTGTTCGTCCAAGTGGTTATGCCGCAGGATCGTAGAAAGGGGGGGAAATCACGTGATAGTTAATTACTTAACGAGGCTCTTTTATTTAAGTTATTTTAAACAGTTGCATAATATTACGTAGACGTCTAATTCCTAACAGAAATTAATGTTTTCAGAAAAGAGCTAAGAAAGCCCAGCCACTAGTCTTTACAGTGGAGCGAGCAGAAGCAGGTGGGGGAAATCGGGATACGACGTAGGCAAACGAACAGTACCTGTGCGAAAATATGGTTCAATACTGAAAGCTCTTTCGTCACTGGAAAACGCGAACATATTTCTGGAACGTACTATACTCACTAACTCAGTGCTGTTTATTATATGCAGCCTTGATTCTGTCTGGAGGACAGTTGGAACTTCATTGGTAGAAGGGGTGGGAGTGAAGTACATTAAAAACTCAGGTACAATAACAATTGAAGTAAAAATAAAATGATGTCCCTGTACTTCCCTCCTGCCATGTACACCCTTTCTTGGTTGTCATTACTTCATCAGGTTAGCTTCGTTTCAGTGGAGAGCCCACGAGCAAGTAGCAGACTACTACTGCCTCCTATGTGCAACTTGTACATACGCGTGCATATTGCCGTTGTTGATGTAGATGATAAATTCATATAATTATAATAATGAACTACTTAAAAATAAATAAATATTTGAAAGCCTTGTAACTCCGTTAAGAAGCAAGTTTATAGAAAAATAATGATATAAATTTGTCCATAAAAGAATGGAGCTTATTCGAGTATAAACCAATTTAAAAAACATTACGATATGGCCGTCACTTTTCTTTTTATTCTTACCTCTAGGGAATGAATAGTATACATAAAAAATCTTGGGAAATATCTTAAACATTTTTACGTTTCCACAATGACAACAAATTGCAGGATCCATACCTCAGCATATTTTGACTTATGAAACTTCTTTGTCCTTTGGAACAATCTCTCTTACGTTCATAGTAACACTGAACAGGCTTAACAATAATGGCAATTCCCGCTTGTAGAGGCATAAGCATTATTTTCTGGTATGAATTTGCAAAAAATAATAATATAATTCACTCAAGAGTATCTTGAACTATTGTTTATTTCTTTCATTTTCCATACCCATAAAAACAAAACAACTGAGACAGAAGTTTCTATGAAAGTAATGTACAAAGCTCGGAACTTGGGGACTTGTGTGTCGTGTGCATGAGTAAGGTTACAGGTACAACGTATACAAAGCTCATGCTGTAAGCGCTCAAGGACAGTCGTATGTACTAAGAAAGTGGTCACATCTACTCACGAGGAAACTGTGTCATGTTGAAGCCAATGACAATCAGAGAACTACAAATAAACGGTCTGTTAGTGGAATTAGAAAATACGTGTTATTCGAATGGGTATTATAGAAGTTTGAAAATACATTTTTTAAATTTTAGGAGAAATTCGTGGAGAAATTCGGAGAAGATACATTATTTTCTACGAATGGAGAGTTTATATTTTGTAAGTTGTGCCACACACAAACTAAAGGCTGGAAACGGCATTCATTGAAAGACATTGCATTCCCTTAAATCGGTGGAAAATTTGTCCACAGCCATGGAACAAGTCATAGAGGGATCTGCCCTAGTAGTGACGCACAAATTGAAAACTATTTTCGAGAAAAATTTGGGATATACTTATTTTTCTCAGATAAGAGATCAGCTAGCAACTGCTGAAAATCGAACAAAACAGTGACAGTTAAAACATTTATTTTAAGTTTGCTCCCGTCATTTCATGTGACGTGGAAATAAGTTTTTCTAGTTTCAAATCATGTTTAACTCACTGACGAAGAAGTTATGGGTTCGAAAATCTTCGAATGTAAGTAGTCATCCACTGTAATATTATAATGTACAGAGCAGAACAGTAAATTTGATATATTGCTGATGTTTATTTTTATTATATATATGCTATAAAATTACGTGTTTCAACCTACCACAATACTATCAATATGTAGCTTCAGCCAGAAACCACTTTTATAGCAGACCTGGCAGTACCTCCGTGCTGGAAGCGGGAGTTTGTTGACATTGAAGTCCGTCGCTTAGCCACGTTCAAAGACACAAGTCCCCAAGTTCCGAGCTTTGGTAATGTATTTCCTAACGTTCCTGATCCTGCACATTAAGTTGACGATTTTTTCTTCTTTGATTTACTTTTGCATTAACATTCAAAATACATATTTAAGGGAAATACTTTAATATATGTACATTGTATTGATGACATAAAATTCCGGTTTCTGAATTACGCAAAAGGTCACTTTTGTAGTCTTAATAAGATACCTTAATTCATCTATAAATCGTTAGTCCAGTTCAAGAGGGAAATAACTCAATTTTGTAGTTTTGACAAATCTTAATTTTAAAGTTTCTTGTTGCTTTGAAAATCCAAGGATCATTGAAATTACTCAAAATTCTGTTATTGATGTTTTATATATACTATACGTTTCAAATTAGAGTGCTGTTAATTGGATTTTTTACAGCAACATGAAGCGTTAAAATGCAGTTTTTTGAAAACTGTAAATTATGAGTTGTTTCCATGCTGAATTGGCCCGTTGAAATTGTCCGTTTTAAATTTCTAAAAAATGTACATAGAATATATGTTGCTCTTTGCGAGAATCGTAACTTTAAAGAGAGATAGAAATAATGAATCGTAATACTACTAGTTCGTAATAATACGTAATACAGTAAGTAACTTAAACAGTTGTATGAACACAATTTTTTTTACCAAGACTTCTTTAATTATTATACAAGTTTCTACATCATCAGTAACGTCTGAAGGTTTAGCCCCTATTCCAACCCGTAACGTGTAATATTAGGTTTGTTTACAGTTGCGCCATTCATCTGGTACGTACAGTCAACTCACAAAAAAACTCACGCACAGTAGAACCTCATGCTACTGGCAACCCGGTCACTTTGATAGGATTTGTACGTGAGTAATAATGTGATTAATAAAGGCATTATACTGGTAATAAACAAACAGTGTTATTGAATATATCGTTCAGAGAACATACAAAGGCAGCTGTACAGGTGCATTAATATTTAAATTATAAAGGAACAGTAATATGTGCATTGTCACAATCTGAAACAAAACATTATTATGCTCAAAGAATGTAATGTGCAGTACATAGGATGGGATACAAACATAGTAATTATATTATTTACATTTTACATTATTTCCTACATCTTTAATTATTTACATGCTTATATTATACAGGGTGGAAGTGAAATAACGTTGCAGATTTTCAGAGCGAGTAGCTCATGTTAGACGTAACAAAAATTATAATATCATATTGGTGGAAAGTTCAGATAAAAATATTTTTTTCCCAAATGTTTAACAATCTCTTATTGAGTAACTATTACGAGTAGGATCGTGATTTTTGTCCATATCGATAGGAACTATAATAAATAGTAATTTATTCCTCTGACGTATTTTAATAGCGTGAACGGTTTTCGAGTAAATTTAATTTAAAAGCCCCCAAATTCAAAACATTGCAAGAAGCGAACGAGTGGCAACGTCTAGGCAGAATGCAGGTTACGTACGGAGACTCACAGAGTTCGTTGACCTCTTACATCTGTATCACGAGTAGAGTGTATTAGCGACAATGTTGCCGGACTGCTCAAATTTCAAAGTTAATTTTCTAATTAAGAGTGCATTTAATCACGAAATGTATTGTAAGTTCTCTATTGTACCCTATCGTCCCTTTCAAGCTGCAAGGCTATTTCACTTCCACCCTGTATACATATGCAAACAAGACGAAAACCATAGGAATAAAACTAAACAAGGTAAACTTGCGAATTCGAAATGAGGCAGTGGAACAAGTGAACAGCTTCAGATACTTCGAGTGTACTATATGCAGTAACATGTCACGAATTCAAAAGGATAGCAATGGCAAAGGAAACTTTTAACAGAAAAAGGAACATCTTCAGCGGAACTCTGGAAAAAGAATTAGATAGATAGATGGATTTATTGAGTAATATTATACATACAGATATTATACTTTTCTCTAAAATCCAATGCACGGGTCTTCTAACAGTACGTGCTTTGTACCTAAAACAAGTCCTACTTGAAAAAGAATTAAGGAAGAAACCAGTGCAGTACTTCGTGTGGGGTGTGACATTGTATGGGGGCTGAAGCATGGTCATTACGACGAAGTTAAGAGAAACGACTAAAACATTTTAAATGTGGATATGGAGAAGAATGGAACATGTGAAATGGATATACAGAATAAGAAACGAAGCTGTGCTGGAAAGAGTGGGTGAAGAAATAATAATGATGAAATAAATTGCCTGGTCTACTGGCTGAGAAGAAATTGTCTACTGAAGGATGCACTGGAAGGAATGGTGAACGGAAGAAAATTTCGGGGTAGAAGAAGATATCAGATGATAGACAACATTAAAATACACGGTTCAAGATTGTTTAACTGATAAGTATAGGCCGGAATTTTAGGTGCTAACAGTTAATAATGACACTGAGTGTAGATGAACAGATGTGGTGTCCGTAAGGTGGGTTTTAAGCCTAGTTCACAAGAGTGCGATATGTAATGAAAGACAACAGAATCACAAAGACTGGGCAATGGATCTTTTAAACCTTGCCCTAATTTGTAAGTCGTGGATAAGAGGATTAAAGATCTTTAACGGTACCAAATTAATGACAAGAATGACATCTCAAAGAAGTGGGAGCATGGTAATAAATCTTGTAAATCATGCGTTAGTTTGTAAGTGGTGCTTAAGCGGATTAAATACCTTTAACGGTACCAAAAGTTGAAACACTGAATGACAAGAATGACATCTTGGAGAAGTGAGGGCATGGCTTCTACATTTATAAACTATAGCGAGGAACAATATTAACTTTTAGAATCTAAAATTCCGGGCTCTACTTATAACCTCTCCCTATAACGTGACTATAGCAATATCCTATTTTCACCATCACCACCACTACCACCGCCACCATCACGAGCAAAACCACCACTAATGTCCATTTTAACTGATCTAATCTTGTTAGAATCCTCCCCATTTTCAATCCAGCGGCATATTTCGCAAAATTATCTTATTTTAAAAGTAAACGATCAGTATATATTGCTCAAAATAAAGGTGTAAATATAAAGTTCTATTCTCCTTACATTGCAAAAATTTCTACGTGACTAGAGATAAAATTAATACTTAAATTATTTCATTGCATCAGCCTTCTTCGCTACATACACCAATCTGTTTCAATATTATCTAGAAATATACTTTTTCGGTTGTGAGAACATTTGAATGCGCATGCAATACTCTCCCCGAAGCTACATTGTTTACGGGAGTAAAAATAAACATGAGAAAGAGCGAAACAATATTTTGTTAATGTTAACGGAATTTTGTACCGGACTTGATGGACAACATGGACCTCATTACTGTTGTATGGCTTTGTATATTCAACAAGCAATTAAAAGTATATATAAAATTCTATGAATTCTGTATATTCAATTTTCTTCAACAAAGTAAATAAACGTTTTCTATTCATTTAAGCATAATTGTTAACAGTATAGACTAGGGATCGGCAAAAATGTCATCGTGATCACTAGCAATAGTGACTCGCAGGGGCAGTGCAGTAAACTGTCTTTGCTTCACCCCCTCCCTTCCGTCCAACTCCCCTACAACTCCAGTACACAGGCATCTATCAGTGGCGGGTTACTTGATAGATTTATATTGCTTCTTTCTGAACATCTATAACGTCTGTTCGAAAACATATGTTTATATGTTTAAAGAAGAATGGGAGGAATAGTATTTGTTGTACATATGGTGACAGTGTAGACGCCTTTTGTGTTCTAAAATTCTAATAGGCACTTACAAATCAAACATCTAGGGACATTGTGAAACGTCATAAGATTATCACCAAATCATAGGTAAGCACGAACATGTCCAATGTAATTGTAAACGGAAATGTATACAGTAGAAAATAAGTATGAACATAATTCTCTTTTCATAGGGCTGAATGGAGCGAAGCAATTAAAAATAAAAAAAAATTAATTCAAATAACAATTCCGGTACTAAATTATGATGAAACAAGCTATGAGTCAAAGGGAACTCCATGAAAGTTATATTATTGCTTCGGAAATCGCAAAATCATTGAAGTGCTATAATAAAAGACAGTTCATTAAAACATGTCTGAATAAAGTTGCTAACATTATTTGTCCCTAATAATTTGATGTTTTTAACAGTATGAAATTATCCACATCAACAATGCAAAGGTCCACACCTGTGGAGGAACGGTCAGCATGTCTGGCTGCGAAACCAGGTGGCTCGGGTTCGATTTCCGGTCGGGGCAAGTTATCTGGTTAAGGTTTTTTCCGGGGTTTTCCCTCAACCCAATATGAGCAAATGCTGGGTAACTTTCGGTGCTGGACCCCGGACTCATATCACCGGCATTATCATCTTCATCTCATTCTGACGCTATAACCTAAGATGTTGATAAAGCGTCGTAAAATAACCTACTAAAAAAACAATACAAAGAAGGATAAGGGATATTGAATCACTTGCTGAAAGAGAGATAAATTCAAAGATGCATGAACAGTGGTCTAATCTCTAGCTTTAGGTAAAACACAGATATTGATACAGTAGAATAAAATTGGTAACGTTCACTCACGGAGTTACGAAGGATCTCTCTGCATAAGGATATTTGCTCGATGTCATTGCACTTCAAGGAAATACAACAGGAAAATAGTTATTCCAAGCACGAGAAAATATACAGGAAGAAATAAATCTGAACAAATAGCATGTCCATAAAGAATATAATATAAAATGAAAGCCACGGTACACAACAGACCCAAAAGAATATGTGGGGTGATTAGTAACTCCAGGTATACAACCAAAGCCGTCGAAAAAGGGTATGCAGTCCGGGGTAAGAGCCCTGTATTATCTCTATTTATTTTTATGTAATGCCTAAATTGTCAATAATTGCAGTGGAAGCTTTAAATTCGACAGGAATCAAGTTCGGCATCCTATAGTTCGAGAATTATACACGTTCCTATACGAGCACCAAGAAATGGGTTTGCCATTTGAATGAGAATTGGTTCTGTGTTTTGTGGTGATACTTTTGTTAAAGGAAAACGGAATATTTTATTAATTAGGACATCCATTTTGATCACTGATTTTAAATTAATGAATTCTTCTTTTTCTATTTGGGAATTGTGCCGTTTGTGAGACGGAACTGTCGAAACCCACTGTGATACACAAGTCTCGGGGCGGGCAGGAAATGCAAGTACAGTACTGTATTCGTTGATGGATAACCAACAAGAATTTGTAATCATTTCACCTGCCACACCCACTAGCCTTATTGGACTGAACTTTCAATTCTGTTTTGTCGAAGTTAGGAGAGTCCACTGTACTTACTGTATAGATTCCAATGTTTACATTTGCTTTTTCACATTTATAATTTTGAACACATATCTGAAACACTGATATTTGTCAACGGTAATTTTATTTATTTATTTACAATGCACAAGGAATTACATAAAGAGTACATAAATAATTATTAAAATTTATTAGAGACAATTACAAATAAACCATAATGACAAAATGAAGAGATAACTGCAAAATACATGGTACAGAATAGCTAAAAAAGAACACGAATGAAATTAAAATGAATGATAATATGATGTGTGTACTTAGTATAAAAATGACAAAACAGCATGCTATACATTAAACGGATACGAATTAATACAATGTAAATTAGCAGCTTTAATACATCTGACAACTGGAGAGAGAGATTTCGGCTTATAGATATATAATATATATTTTTTCAAATCTTAAACCATTCGGAGGGACCCGCAGGTAGATATTGCTCATGAGGGATTCACAATCAATATCACCATTTACGGCCTTACAAAAGAATAAGTAGTCAAGTTCACGACGTCCAGCACAAAGGCTAGAAAAGTTAAAATAATCAAGTGCATTCATAATTGAAAACAGATGTATTTGATAAAAACCTGAAAGCACATAGGGACATAAATTTTCTATGGATGATTTTCAATAATAGTAATAGTAATAATAGTAGTAATAATAATAATAATAATAATAATAATAATAATAATAATAATAATAATAATAATAATAATAATAATAATATGGGTGAATACAATATCAATATTCGCTGTACAGTAAACGTAAATATATACTTTTATAGTGTAAAAGAATTTTTCTTTAATGTGCACTTCTATTTCAGACTCATAAAACAACACACCCACAATAAGCTTGTTTTATTTTCCAGGTAAGTTGCTTCTCTGAAGATGATAAACTTGAAGCTTCACTGCCTGGAGGACAAACGGTGGTGCCCATCGCATTTTATTTTACGGCCGCCGCAACATGGTGCTGACCATTTTGAAGGGGTAACTTTTACATCCACGTCGTCAGCATATACAAGGTAGCCAGCATGTACCAAACAAATTTATGTACTCAATTTTATAGCACCGTTTTCCTTTCGTGGAACAATTTGTAAGCTGCTATGTTCATACACTTGTGCCAGACGCCACAAAGTCTGTTTTCCGCTTTGTATAATTTTACAAAATGAAATACTTGTCCAGAAATATGATAAAGGCATAACGTGTGTAATTCCGTTTTATTTGTAATCATTCGATCTGTCAAAGAACGATGATATTGAAAATGTGAAAGCAGTACCCCTCTTATATTAATATTTAAATTATATTATGTAATTTTAATTTTAGTTCCTATTTTATTTTATTTTCTATATTCCTCTTATATTAATATATTACATTATATAATTTCACTGCAGCTGTAATTTTAATTTTAGTTCCTATTTTATTTTACTTCCTATATCTCTCTTATGTTAATAAATTATATTATACAATTTCACTGTAGCTGTAATTTTAATTTTAGTTCTATTTTATTTTACTTCCTATATCTCTGTTATGTTAATAAATTATATTATATAATTTCACTGTAGCTGTAATTTTAATTTTAGTTCCTATTTTATTTTACTTCCTATATTCCTCTTATAAGTAATATATTATAGTATATAATTTCACTGTAGTTGTAATTTTAATTTTAGTTCATATTTTATTTTATCTTCTATATCCCTCTTATATTAATATATTGTATTATATTATATAATTTCACTGTAGTTGTAATTTTAATTTTAGTTCCTATTTTATTTTATTTTCTATATACCTCTTATATTAATATATTATATTATATAATTTCACTGCAGCTGTAATTTTAATTTTAGTTGCTATTTTATTTTATTTTCTATATTCCTCTTATATTAATATATTATATTGTATAATTTTACTGTAGCTGTAATTCTAATTTTAGTTGTTATCTTATTTTATTTTCTTTTCTATATTCCTCTTATATTAATATATTACATTATATAATTGCACTGCAGCTGTAATTTCAATTTTAGTTCCTATTTTATTTTATATTCTATATTCATCTTATATTAATATATTACATTATATAATTTCACTGCAGCTGTAATTTTAATTTTAGTTCCTATTTTATTTTACTTCCTATATCTCTCTTATGTTAATAAATTATATTATATAATTTCACTGTAGCTGTAATTTTAATTTTAGTTCTATTTTATTTTACTTCCTATATCTCTGTTATGTTAATAAATTATATTATATAATTTCACTGTAGCTGTAATTTTAATTTTAGTTCCTATTTTATTTTCCTTCCTATATCTCTCTTATGTTAATAAATTATATTACATAATTTCACTGTAGCTGTAATTTTAATTTTAGTTCCTATTTTATTTCATTGTCTATATCCCTCTTATATTAATATATTATATTATATAATTTCACTGTAGCTGTAATTTTAATTTTAGTTGCTATTTTATTTTATTTTCTATATCCCTCTTATATTAATATATTACATTATATAATTTCACTGTAGCTGTAATTTTAATTTTAGTTCCTACTTTATTTTACTTCCTATATCTCTCTTATGTTAATAAATTATATTATATAATTTCACTGTAGCTGTAATTTTAATTTTAGTTCCTATTTTATTTTATTTCCTATATCCCTATTGTATTAATATATTATATTATATAATTTCACTGTAGTTATAATTTTAATTTTAGTTCCTATTTTATTTTACTTTCTATATCCCTCTTATATTAATATACTATAAAAAATATTTTCACTGTAGCTGTAATTTTAATTTTATTTCCTACTTTATTTTATGTTGTATATCATCTTATAGGCCTATTAATAATGTATTTGAACTGCGATCGAACACTAGCGCTGCTGATTCGGTTGTCAAATTTTGTAAATATTACTGTATCTTCTTTTCATATTGATTGTATTATTTCATTTCTATTTCTATTGTTGTAATTATATTCTGCATTCTGTATATTTAAATTTAAATAATGAAAATAAATAAATAAAATAAGTAGGAAAAATAGTAAAATTTACGGAAATTAGGTAATATAAATACAAATAGGATGCACTGTTTTTAGTTTAAATACACGCCTTAACATGTCTGTGAACTGTACAAAAGTAAACAAAATATGTATGCGGAATATTTAACTTTTTTGACATTTTAATCTCAGGATTAACAAGAAACACGAAGAAATGCTAACATATAGACTTTCGGAGACTCATGTAATTCAAAGTTTATGAAATTATTTGACGAGTTTACGAAAAACAGGTAGGCTACTTAGTTAATAGATATTATTTCAAGTAAATAGCACAATATAATATACGTTTAACACTGATTACTGTTATCGTTCCTAAGATGTTCATATCTTTGAATTAATTTATATTAGACTTATAACAAAGAACAGGATTTCTGGGACAATGTCATTTGGTCCGATGAAACCAAAATAAATAGATATAGATCAGATGGAGTAACCAGAGGTCTTTGTTTAGGTGCTCTTTTGCAAACTTGATTCTATCTCTACGTTTATTTCTGCTAATGAAGGGCCTTTTCCTTGCCATTCTTCCATAGAATCTATACTTGTGTAAGGTGCGTATGATCGTCTCGATGAACATTATTTTGCACATCGTGTCCTCGACTGCTGGCCGTAGGTTAGACACATTCAGTCTGAGGTTTGTCCTAATTTTATATAGAACAAATGTCTCTTCTCTTGAATTTAGTTTTCTTTCTTTCGATTTTCTTTTCAGATTGTTGGTACAAACATTATATCTGAATTTATATGATATAACCGTGCAGGAATTCTGCTTATCATATGATGAAGGATGGATGAAGCGGAGACAAATTCTCTCCGGCACTGGGACTCGAACCCGGGTTTTCAGCTCTACATGCTAACGCTTTATCCACTAAGCCACACTGGATTCCAGTTCCGATGCCGAAGCAAAGTTAAAAACTCAAGGTGTTAGTGCATCGCCTTGCTTTAGCCCGCAGTGAATTGAAAAAGCATAATACAGAAACTGGCTTATAAGGACTGTGACACATTTTAATTAATCGAACTAGTTTCTTGAGAGTACCGAATTCAATACGAATGTTATATAAAACTTCCCTCTTAATTGAGTCATATGGTGCCTTTGTGAAATCTATGAATAACTTATGTACTGTGACCTTATACTCCCATTTTTTTTTTCAATTTCTAACAAAAATTCAGATCATTAGTCGATTTATTACTCCTAAAACCACACTGATGATCCTAAGTAATTTCATCTACTTATGGATTTACTCTTTTCAAAAGAATATTGGACAAATTTTGTACGACGTCAATGATAATTGACTAAATTAATTTGGCTTAAAATTATAAATGTGATTATAATGTAGGCTGACATAAACAAATTAAATTAAAATAGTCAGGTTGCACTTTATTCAAATAGATTATTTCTTAAAAAAAAAACTCTTCCTTCCTTTTGCACACGTTTTGTTAATATCTGTCACTTCTAAAACAATTGGAAAATTTAATGTACCTTAAAATAACAAACTGGTTTAGTGCGTACAATAGATATCTGGGGATTACACTCGTAGACCTATTATTTCTATTTGCAGTTAGGAAGCTGGACAAAATAAACATGCCATTATCTCCAGTGTGCAGAGAATTGCGTAAGCCGTTGCACCATGCTAATATATTTGCAGCTGGAAGCACATCAATGCATGTTATCATCACCTGGACGATAACGTCACCCGTGTGAGTCATAAAGTGGATTGTGTTTCCGTACTGGTCCACTGGCCAGCTTCATGGACGGCGGGAAATCACGCAGTGTCTTGCTATAGTGTGTCAAATGCTTTATCGATGTTAGTGAAATGCGAGTCAACATGCATTATACTATCATTACTGAGCGATGTGGATATGAATATGACAAAATATTAAATTTCGTAAAATACTAAAGTATTGTGTAACACTTAATGCAGTGTACTGGATCGAATTTCTCAAGCTAGACGACTTGACGTTTTTCCTCTTCGCTGAACGTGGATTAGTTAGTGACTTATATTTCTTTTCTTATTATAAGTCATTAACATTTTAAATTTAGAGTTCCAGTATTTATTAAATGTTATGCTTTTACGGTGTTTACGTTCAGGAGAGAATTTCTTCATTACCAAAAACACATTGAAAATTACATCAGTTGAGCAAAAATCACTGCGCACTTGAAATATGACGAACAAGGAAGGCTCGCCAAGTGATAATGGATTTTCACAACGATTTTTCCCCCATACATTCCATTTGAAAGAAGAAATCTCCCCAGCGTATAGATAATTATACAGTATGGACACTTCGCTTCGGTACCTTTGATGTAGTAGGACTGATTGCAATGACCTTCAAACCAGTTTGAGCGTGAATTTCTGCTTTCTCCCTGGAGTTGGCACTGACATAACACCAGCTAGCAGTCGACACAGCGGAAATATAACACATGCAATTAATACATCTAGGTATATTACGTACTCAAATAAAATAAATTGGACCGATGAAATAATAAATCCGTCATTAACTGTAATGACTAGACTCTAGAGTATCTTTATAATGAGAGTTGAGACGATGACCCCCAACAACAATTAAAACATGTAATAATTTGATAGCGCTGAAAATGGAAAAACAAAACTCCTATGAGAAGTAAAACTATATACCTATATGATATTGTATACCAATATTAAACGAATTTGATACGTAATTGTTTAATGTATTATATAATTTCATAATATAATTTATTATATATAAAATATAAAAAATTATTATTGCAACTAGTTTGTCACTAAGAAATAAGGAAGAGCTGTTAACTTGAATTTATTTGAAGCAAAGCATTACTGGAATATGCAATAAGATAGGCGATGTTAGGATCCTGTATCTAAACTCTATAGCCTACTCAATTATTATTTATCTTAGCGTGTGCTCGATTACACTAACCTCTAGCGCTTGAAAGTGGAACTAAATGCCGGCGCACAGAGAAACAAAACACAGGAAAATTCACTCAGTGTCCATTCTTTATAATCCCTATTCGCTGATCTCCCTATAAATTTCTACATCCGGAGAAGATATACCCTTCGAATATGATTTTTCAAAATAATCGCTTGACAATCATATGTCTCATATCCCCATTACCATTGCGGAGAAGAAAATTTTTGAGGCCCCAAATGTTTATGTATTGCCCTCAAATTCAGCTTATGAAAACTGATCTCTTTAAGTTGTACCTTTCCATCTGTCAGTGATCATAACATTATTTTTGTAGAGTCATGGACCAGTTACTGAGGTAGACAGGCTATATAAAGAATAACTCCAGAAGATAAAACGGTGTAAGTGTTAACAATAATTCCAAAGCACACAACTCTGATTGTTCAGCCTTTTGACGTTTATGGCTTTAGGCCTTGTAAAAATTTCATTTGGAAGTTCTCTGATAGTGTTTTGTTACTTGGCACGAATATTATAATGTATCATAGAGATAATGTGATAAAATTACGGTCATTAACACATAATCACTTTTTATCTCCTAGATATATGAATATGTTTGCTGCGGAAATGATTTTTTTACGATGAATCCCAATACTTGAATTTTATTAACTTAAATTTCCATCCCGCCGTATTCCACAGAAATGAGTTACAATTGGAATATAATAATGATAATAATAATAATAATAATAATAATAATAATAATAATAATAATAATAATAATAGCAATAATATAATGAAAATATTTTGTAGAATATATACACCTTTCACGTTCACATAAGTCTACTTCTCTAGAGATATTACATTTGCAACTGCGTTTCAAAGCTTGCATCGAATGACACATTAAGGGGAGGTTGAAGAGTGAAGTCAGCAAAACTGACATGTTACCATTTAAATTTTATTTATCTTGGAAACTGCTCAAACCACAATGACCACAAATTTTCCAAAAATGCGTAAAATGTGGTCTTGCATATGCCACGTGAATTTCATTCTGATTAAATTAATAATTGTTTAGCTATATCTTTCGGTAACTAAAAACAATGCTTTCTAATGTACTTTTTCTCCAAATCTATCATAGGCAGAAGTGTTAATATTTTTATGCTCGACCATGCCGAAATGTAGTAATTATACACCTGGTAGCAGACCTTTAATGCATGTCATTAAAGTACACTTAATCATTAAAGGTCAGGTCTTTCAGCCAATGACGACTCAGGTTACAACTGTTTAGCCAATGACAGGTCAGCTTACTACCGTTATAAAACCGCAAGTATCGATTATTCTCGGATATGCAATCGAAAGAGAATTAGAGAAAAGTCACGGAGGCTGGAAATCCAATACTGTCGCAGAAGGTTATGTTCTGTTACTATAATAATTAGCGTTAATTGTAAATAATATTCAAATAAATTCAATTTGTCATCTCGTTTTTCAATTTCTAATTTAATTTCAATGTTATCTCTGTAGGTTCTTATGGCCTAGCAAGGTCAATGTGGACATCTGTTCCTCGGAAAAAATCAATACTTTCGCGTCTGCGCACATCTCACAACATACGGGACATTGCTAAAAAATTAATAATATCAAGTTAGAAATATGGTCGAGCATAAAAAGTCGTATGAAACTCGCCTATAATGGTAATTAAGAAGGTCGTATGAAAATTATGAAACTCGCTTGCGCTCGTTTCATAAATATCCATACTTACTTCTTAATTACTATCATTATAGGCTTGTTGCATAATGTACTATTTCACACATGTTAAGAGATTATGTTATAATATGAGGAATACAGAGTATCATATCTTCAACACTATCATATAAAAAATTAATACTAATGTTCAACATTTCAAATCGAAATGAGTCTTAAGACGTACCAATATGATTGTTCGTTACTTGGTGTAATAAAATATAACCAGCATCTGTGCAAATTTTGAGTCATATTGAACTTCTAGTTTCTGATAAAAGGAACAATGAAAATTGTCGCTTTGAGGAAAACATCGATAAAGATAAATGTCATTATTGGCGCTATGTAGTCTAACATGCTTCAAAAGATGGCATATAAAGGGTATAAATAATAACTTTAATGAAATACACTATACTACGCGACCAAGGCGGGAACCGTTTTGTTTGGTGGCTCTGCGATTCGCTTCACAACACAGGCCGTGCTGTAAAGTCCGTATCAGATGCAAAATGAAGCACATGCTGAACTGCGCTCTTGTTTCATTATTATTAACATGCTTTATATGTTATATGTTCGTATATATAGTTATCTTCATTGTTTAGTTTTATTTTTATCATTTATTCTTACACACATAGGAATCTACTCAGAAAACACACCACAACATCGGTGTTCGTAAAGGAGGGAACATGAATCGAAAGTAACGTAAACTAAATTAGGTACCGCATTTTATACAATATTGCATTTGATATACATTTCTTACCTTAGCATTTTAAAGTTGCCGGACTCCGGACATCATATATGAGTAAAGCACCCGGTATAAAACCATTCCCATCACCAGCATGGGCTACTATAAGTCGTTGACCTGCACTGCTATTTGTATAAACTCCTGACACGTTTACGTCTTGCCAACATTTGTGGACAGTGTAATGGATATGGAACCATATTTCATCCAATTAGATAACGGGCTACTATATCAGAGGGTTCTATTAGATATTTTCTTTTATCTTTACATTTTTTGAATGCAAAACCATGGATAGTATGATTTTTCGGAAAGTTTCCTTGCACCCTTTAAAACCTATCTCTCTCTTACAAAATTTATGCAACTTTCCTAATGTTGGAAGTTATTTGTAGAGACTACAATATTTATGAACTTCTCTTCTTATGATACATTTGTCCATGTCATCTAATTCAACCTTATTTGCAGGAGGTCGTCTAACTTTGTTTGATGACGATATTTCTACACACTGTTCTCACATTCTTTACCTTCCTTTCTAATCCTACTAATTGTTTTCTTATTTAAAATAACAACAGCTACAGCACGCTTTGTTTTCTTTGATAGAGGTAGGAATAAACCACTTGCTTTTCTTCATCACAATACTTTAAGACATTATAAATAATGCTCCGCGCAAGGCTACGAAACACACGTCTTCCTACACGCGGCATTGCGACCAGATTGAAACGCTAGGCATTGGATGTGACGACACTCCAGCAGTAAACATACGCAGCGAGCACGGAGTTCCTCATTCTGCCACGACGGGTCCTGCCTTGGTCGCGTAGTATATGTTCTGAATCAGAAGAAAGTACCTTATTGAATGAGATGTGAAAAATATTATTTTTGGTTGTCTTCAACCTTAACACACTAGCTCAAAGGTATAGGCCAGGAATGCAGAACTGAGCACAAATTGTGGCATACGTATCAAGCCGGAATACGTCACACATCCCTTCCTTTCACCCCCACATGGTAGGATAGAGAGGTTTTGTATTCAGAGTCTGTTTATTGGTTGCGGAACATCACAGAGACGTCACTCAACGCCGGTGGACTGTAGACGGGGAACCAACCTTTTCCCCATGCTTCCACCCCTCTCTTGTCCTTGGTATATGCCCACGTGCAGACGCACTTGGTATTTCAAAGACTACTATGTTTTTTTATTCGTAACTGTCCTCTCAGCAATTTGTAGGAATTTATTAGCTAACACTGTCAAACAGCGGTAATAACAGAGATATACCCACAGTTAAATTAAACATAAGTTTGTTTTATGGACGAGTACAGAAGCCATTGAGGCAAACAACGCAATTACAGTTTCAATTATTTAGTTAGGGAATATTATCATTTATTCAGTTTTGGAAGCTAGATAACAGATTATCTAGCGACAGGGACAGGTGTCTGGCCAGCCATTCCGTTAATAGAACGGACGGGCTACAAAGTAGCAATATCATAGTCACGAACCGCCGGCGGCGGCGTGGTATGTTTTATTATATCGGTGTTGCTGTGGTTTCGTATGAATGAAGGCTGGCTTATTGCACCCCCACCTCTCCATTATCATGTTTCAGCACGCAAATAAATGGCCCGAGGATTTAAACCGTCTAATCTATAAATCATCACGCCCAAGCATCATTCCGCCTTCCTACAAACTATATCGTCATTTGTATAGATTAGGATCCGCCATGTTGTCGCACTGGGAGCTGCAAGGGCATAAGCAGCATCACGAAGCTACCGCGGACCGACGTTACATTCTGCTCACCTTCACGAGACGTAGGCCTGCAGTATGGCTCGGACCGAAAAGATTAAGACGCAGACTTATAGTCAGGGGTGTAGACGTACGAGGGCGGGTCAGGGCGCCGCCCTGGTATATTTTCTCCATCTTGGAAGCGCCCTGATTATTATTTTTACTTTTTAAAATAATAATTTTCTTACTTGCGACTTAATAAATTTTGTACTTTATAAGTATGGATTAGTAGCATAATAACAGCGACATTAATAATAATAATAATAATAATAATAATAATAATAATACCTACTTACTGGCTTTTAAGGAACCCGGGGGTTCATTGCCGCCCTCACATAAGCCCGCCATTGGCCCCTATCCTGAGCAAGATTAAACCAGTTTCTATCATCATATCACCCCTCCCTCAAATCCATTTCAATATTATCTTCCTATCTACGTCTCGGCCTCCCCAAAGGTCTTTTTCCCTCCGGCCTCCCAACTAACACTCTATATGCATTTCTGGATTGGCCCATACGTACTACATGCCCTGCCCATCTCTAATATCTGGATTTAATACTCCTAATTATGTCAGGTGAAGAATACAATGCGTGCTGTTCTGTGTTGTGTAACTTTCTCCTTTCTCCTGTAACTTCATCCCTCTTAGCCCCAATATTTTCCTAAGCACCATATTCTCAAACACCCTTAACCTTCCTAATTATGTCAGGTGAAGAATACAATGCGTGCAGTTCTTTGTTGTGTAACTTTCTCCATTTCCTGTAACTTCATCCCTCTGAGCCCCAAATATTTTCCTAAGCACCTTATTCTCAAATACCCTTAGCCTATGTTCCTCTCTCAAAATGAGAGTCCAAGTTTCACAACCATAAAGAAGAACCGGTAATATAACTGTTTTAAAAATTCGAACTTTCAAATTTTTTGACAACAGACTGGATGATAAAATCTTCTCAACCGAATAATAACACGCATTTCCCACATTTTTTTTGTGTTTAATTTCCTCCCAAGTATCATTTATATTGTTGCTCCAAGATATTTGAACTTCTCCACCTCTTCAAAAGATAAATTTCCAATTTTTGTATTTCCATTTCGTACAATATTCTCGTCACGAGACATAATCATATACTTTGTCTTTTCGGGATTTTACTTCCAAACCTATCTCTTTACTTGCTTCCAGTAAAATTCCCGTGTTTTCCCTAATCGTTTGTGGATAAGTATGCATTAGTAGTATAATGACAGCGACATTAATAATAATAATAATAATAATAATAATAATAATAGTTGTAGTAGTAATAATCTTTTCACGATGTTCCCCGGTACTATTTTATTTACGACTACCAGAGTGCTGCATTGGAGTTAAATCGCTCGCTTGAACTCGGTCGACTGTCGCACGCTCGAGTGAGATACGATCGGTCGTGATACGCTCGTAATAAATAGAAGCATAGTATAAGGTCATCTCTCTGACATGTCTTATGTTGTATGGAAGGCGACAGATAAGATACACATATGTTTTGCCCACACGGTAAAAATAAGGCTTTATTTTCTGCGTTTATGACAAACGTTTAATGGAACAGTCAATGGAACGTACCAAAACAGGAACATGAAGTTATAAATAAAATAGCATCAAAAACTTCGATATACAATTATTATTGCTAATTAATAATTATTCAATATTTGATTTACCACGTATATAATATGATAGGTCCATACATAGCGTTCCGTCTATATACTGCGACAATGTGGAAACGTTTTACAAAATATTATTGATATAGCAGTAGATTAATAACAATATTAGTACAGAGATAACGTCACAGAAAATATAATAAAGCGAATAATCATGCTGCACAACTATTACAGACGTAAAAATTGATACACTAATTATTATTATTATTATTATTATTATTATTATTATTATTATTATTATTATTAGAAAACTTGATACAGTTCTTGCACTATCGTGATTGTATTCTCCGTTTGTAATAATTGCGTTTACATCCAATAACATCTATCAGATATGGCAAAAACAAAATCACTCCTGTATGGACAAAAAAATCATTTACCTACAACATTTATATTACATTTTAAAGCAAGTTTTGAAGTTGTACTATTGAGAAGTTAGTTAAACACTGCAACGTTTTGAAATGATAAACATCTATGATATTACTACACAGTTCATCACTGTAACAAGAACGAATGCCTAACGCTCGCCTTATACCGTTCGAGGATTAATCGCTCGCGACAAATTTACTCATCATGCATGTGCGCTACCTATCGGATTATGCTATGAACTACTTGGTGCTCGAGCGAAAACGTCCGATGCAGACCTCTGACGACTACACTCCTGCTTTAAGTTAGCTATATGAAAGCTGAGGTCGTGGGTATAAATTTAATATTCCCTATTAAATTAATATTTTTCCATTTCATAAGTCCTACTGTATGCCTGTATGTATTTCTTTTAGTTGGTTATTTATTTTATTTTTTTTCTAGATTTTGATTCTACATGTTTGTTGTTTATTGTTGTTAGTAAATAACATGTATAAAAATACGCTATAACAACTACTCGGTTATTTAGCGTTGATGGGATTGGTGATATCGAGATGGTACTTGGCGAGGTGAAGACGAGGATTCGCAGAGATTACCTGACATTCGACTTACGGTTGGGGAAAACTTCGGAAAAACCCAATCAGGTAATCAGTCCAAGCGAGAATCTAACCCACGCCCGAGCACAAAGCCGGATCGAGATGCAAGCGCTTCAGCCGACTGAGCTACGCCGGTGGCTCTGTATGTTTCAACCATAAAAATTGGTGCATGAAAATGTATGTAATACTGCAGGTGATAATATATTGCTCTAATACAGTGGTCATAGGCATTATCTAAATAGCCTATTGCAATTAGCAATTAATTTTATATAGAAACCCCTTGAATAAAGGGTACTTAAAACCAGTTTTGAGATATGCTATTCTGAATTCTTACAAGAACATATGCGCACAACTACACACTTTAGTAAAACTGGTCATAGGCTATATTGATAGTTTTCTGCTCAAGGGAGGTCTTTCACTGCTAATCCAGCATTGTCCATTCTTTCATATTTTCTGCCTTTGTCTTACTCCCCGCATTTGATCCATATATTTATGTATGGTATCATAGGTTGGGGTGGAACTTATAAATCCAACCTTTATCCGATAATTTTATTACAGAAAAATGTATTAAAAATTTGTTTAAAATAGCAGAAAGATTACCCAACAGAATTGTTGTTTAAACACTTCAAAGTTTTCAATATTAAACAAATGTATTATTTCATTTTATTAAAATATTTTCATAGAAATTTGAACTTTCAAAGGTATATACATAAATATAGAACTAAAAATATGAATTCTCTGCGTTTGTGAATCAAAATGTAAAACCAATGCAGCTTTTTACCATAGCATAAGTCAAGGTCCCAGGTTATTAAACAAAATTTTATTCCAATATTATTTTAACCATGAATGCTCTCCAAATTAATAAAAAAATAAAAAAAAATTGTATTGGATTTATAGTTTGGATTTTAACATATTAAACACTTTTTAATCTGTATTCACTTTCAATTTTAATTTTGTTTTTGTTTGTATTGGAATCCCCTCCTGAGCACGAGTCTTGCTCATTCAGGAGTGAGCTAGTTTATCTTTCTTTGTATTTATTAATTTGTACTCATCTCAGATTTACTAGCAATAAAAATAAAAAAAAAAATAAAATAACTTAATGTCGTCCACAATTTGATATCTTCTTCTGCCCCGAAATCATACACTATTATCATGATATTGCCACACATACCGAACATAACAGAGCACAAAAACAGTAGAAGAGCAATTTTTCTGTACATGTAAAATGCAAAAATTTATACCTATAAAGGGATGTTGAAAAAGTTATTTTTCATAAAGCGACGAAATGGATTTTTTAGTGTCACAGTACTTTGAATTTATTCTTGTTATAATTATTGGAAAGTAACATATGAAAATATTACACACTATATGCACCTAAAATATCAGAATGATGTGAATTTTTTATTGGGTTATTTTACGACGCTGTATCAACATCTAGGTTATTTAGCGTCTGAATGAAATGAAGGCGATAATGCCGGTGAAATGAGCCCGGGGTCCAGCACCGAAAGTTACCCAGAATTTGCTCGTATTGGGTTGAGGGAAAACCCCGGAAAAAACCTCAACCAGATAAGTTGCCCCGACCGGGATTAGAACCCGGGCCACTTGGTTTCGCGGCCAGACGCGCTGACCGTTACTCCACAGGTGTGGACAATAGATGTGAAGGATTAGTCCTTCGAAAGAAGAACAATTTATTTGTATCCAATATAACAATAATGAGAGAATTATTAGTTTTAAAATATCAGGTTGGAATAACTTAAATGATGAGAAGGCTGCACCCTATGAATATAATTAATTCGTTACGAAAGTGTAAGTTATCTAGGAACGAATGGATCGGTCATAATTTCATTATAAATTCCTCTCTAATATTTTTACATTCATCTTTAACGCCGTATTGAAAATTAATATGGACCAAAATTAAATTATTACAGCTGCAAATTAAATATTTAATTAAAACATAATTACACTGTGCTTTCTGTGTGAAATTCATTAAAGCTAATACTGTTTCCGTTAGCAATAGTCCAGCATGTTTATAAATAATTATATTTTAATTATATTTATAAGGTCACAAACATTCAAATACAGTGTACTCTTTGAAGCAATATAGCCTATTCCCTATAATACATTAATAATATATACAAAATGCTTCCTTCGTTACTCTAAAATCATGTCCACAAACGTTAATAGTATGAAGAATTGTCACAGTGCCATCAATGATTTCAATATTAGATAAGTATTTATTCCCGATTCATGAACAATAATAATCAATGAATGCAGAACTTTAATAAGTCTTACAACAGAAAAATTTCAATTTTTACAAATGTTTGTATACTGGTTGAGAACAATGGTTATTCTCTCATACAGGATGTAACTAAGATGTATGTCAAACTTTAGGGGTATATTCCTTTCACATAGAGGATGAAAAAATGTATTATCAACATTGGTCCGAAAATCCTGTATTTCCTTCTTTGTACAGGGACATCATTTTATTTTTACTAACATTTTTAATATTAACCTGGCTATACTTTTGGATTAATAATTCAGAGCTGGAAACACCGTTTGCTACCCCTTTCCACAACTGGAGTTCGATGATACTTGCGTAAAATACAAACAAATCACTTTACTATGTATAAGAGGGAAGAAAAGTAGTTCACTCATTTACGTAAACTAGGAGATATCATAATTTTGAATTTGATAATTTTCATTAGGTTTTGTTTAATCAAAATACAGTACAGTATTAACAATAAGTGTTTTTACTCACGAACTGAGTTATCCTTGCGAACGTATTCATTATGCAGTGTATATTATACTGTCTACTGCACATTAGCGTACAATATAGAGAAGGAAGTTAAATTGAAAAATAATGATAATATGGATATTTAAACACATTTTTGAAAATGGTGGTCGTTCATTTAGATACAGGCTTCAGTTCTTTTGTGCATATTATCGCACAATAAACTATTGCATCCAATTCCAATTACCAATTTCGTCCTTCGTACTAGTAACTCATGTTGAAATAATTCTATACCTATTACATAAAAGAGTACCTTACATACTGTAAATTCAATCTTCACCTCAGTCCGACCCGCACAGATAACATTACTCAGACATGCTATCTACTGTCCGTCCAAGTTGTTATGTCACAGGATCGTAGACAGGGGGGAAATCACGTGACAGTTAATTACTTTTATATAATTTATTTTAAACAGTTGCGGGTGAGGGAAATCGGGATGCGACGTAGGCAAACGGACGAAAATATAATTCAATATTGAAAGTTCTTTCGTCACTGGAAAACGCGAACATATTTCTGGAATATACTATACTCACTAACTCAATAATGTTTGTGTTTACTACGACCTTAAGGCGACTTTGACTGTATACGCTTGGTTCTGTGAGGAGAACAGTTGGAAGTTTACTAGTAGAGGAATGAAGTAGTCCTACATTCAAAAATTCAGGTGCAATATAAATTGAAGTGAAAATAAAATGATGTCCCTGCACAACTCTGCTTACATTGTATGATGCGGTACATTATTAAATAAAAATAGCATATCCGTGCATACATTACATTAATGAACAAAAACACACACATACGTATAGGTAGCGTTAGCCAGGAACTACTGGGTGTTCAGTTCAAAATGTGTCATGGCTCGCTGTATGCCGTCATGTGGCTAGCCGATAAGCCTAGAGAATTCAATCTTCCTACACTTCCGCAGAGGTGTATAACCTATGAGGTAGAAGTACGGCGTTCATTCTGAAGAGTACGTACCGATACGTAGGTAACGCCTGTAGTGGCAGGAATGTGAACTGTTTGGAAATACGTACTGTCGGGATATGGGGAGAGGGTTAAGACGATTACTTACGTATTTGTTGGCATTAACTTCGACGGTCAACATGGACACGGAGCATTTGATTTGTGTTGTGGAATGTTACCGTACGCAACCCATGATAACAAATACCCTGCGTACGACTTGCCGGCGCAAAACATAGTTCGAAAAAAGGTTATGGTAGCACACAGACCGTACAGACCGCCATCTGTTGCTACGACGTTCCAGTTATACCGTACACGTTCTCAAGTTCAGATTGAAGAACGCCTTAAATAATAGGCAACTTCTCTAACATATAAGCTGAAACTCGCTTCAAATCGGTGACCCAACAACAGTGACGTCATGACACACTTTGAAATGAACACCCAGTATTTTCGCTCAGTTAAACGTGTCGGCCTTTAACTGTTGTAGATCGAACGGGAATGCCAAGAATATATGGGTAGTGTGTACAATTCCCCTGGATCCAGCGTGAGAAGGCTTTGTGCTGCGCAGTATGGACAGATAACAGAGGCAGAAGGAAAGCCAAAGTTAGAGCATTAGTATGCGCAGTTCAGTTTCGTTCGTGACAACGCTGTATACGTTAGAACAGGTAGTCTTCATTTATGATTCTTGTATTACGAACAAATCGTAAAAAAAGCGTGTGTTATATTTTTAAGAAAATATCCTGGCATTCAAGAACCATCTGATTCAACAATACACGATTATATATTCATTCATTCATAGTGTTCTGCCCAAGGGAAAATCTTTCACTGCAATCTCAGTATTCTTTAATCATTCCTATTTCCTGTCTTCCTCTTAGTATGCGCATATGATCCATATATCTTAATGTCGTCTATCATCTGTTGAATTCTATTTATTTATTTATTTATGTATTTATTAATTAATTTATGTATTTATTCATTGATGTAATAATTTATATATTAAAGTATTATGTACTTATTTATTTAATACTAGCTGAAAGCACCCGGGGTTGCCCGGGTTTTCCATTCTGCTTCTATTTTTAATTAAACTGGTTATTAAATATTCGGAAATCTCGGAAACCTAGCTATAGACAACCAAAACGAATTGTCTTTACTAAGCTTTCCTCGCCCATAAAGATGAATCTTTACTTAACGTCACTTACATGAATTGATGAACTCCTTAGCCAAATGCCTGCGAGGGTTAACTCAATTTAAAACAGTTGTAAATCAGGCACCGAAAAGAAAACATTTCATCATGTGCCTGACGTTAAACTGTTGTTTTAAATTTATTTATTTGTTTTTATTTATATATTTGTTTGTTTTTATTTATTTATTTATTTATTTACTTATTAGTTTTTATTTAATTATGTATATGTTTTTATTTATTTATTTATTCTGGTATAGTTAAGGCCATTAGGCCTTCTTTTCCACACCGCCAGAAATACAAATAAAGTAATAGAAAAATCAAACTATAAACAAAGTAAAACCCAACGAAAATATAATTCCTTCTCCTCTTTCTGATCAGTTTCAGCATCGAATCAATATATACATATATAATTTAATTTATATTGGTAGATTTTTTTTACCTCTTGATCGCTGTACACCCACTTATATCATACCCAGTTTTTTTTTAATATAACTTGAAACTATATCTCATAAATTCCGAACATAATTGTATTAATTCTAATTTTGTACACAGAATATAGATACAATATAAACTCGAAATAAGTCATTATTTAACATAAAGACTAATATTCTGAGAAACGTATAGGCCTATCGGTATTTTAGAAATTAAAAGAATTTTATTTCCACAACGCTTAACATACTAAATTTGCAACGTGATTATACAGATATAATTTCGCAGCAACACATTTTCGGACGTGAACAATAATATTTTGGGAATTAATACAATGTTATTTTCAGTGGGCTTATGTACATTCACATATTACATTAGCAACATGACAAAAGTATCATTGAATTGCTTATTGATATGTGTAAAATCTTTTTTTTTTCACTTCTTTGTATAAAATATAGTTGAGGATGTGAAAAACACGCAGTTTTTAAAGTTAATGTCTGCAACTTTGAGCGACTGTCCTTGAGCTTCATTTTAATATGGCCATTACAAATGCTAGTGGCATTGAAATTGCAGTTGCTTAAAATCGAATGAGTATGCTAGCAATACGTGGAAGAAAAACATCTCCTTTTATTTTTGCAGTTAATATTACCAATTCTATTACGTTTCGTATGAGTTTCTCACACCAATAATTCTTATTCGTATATAATTTTGGTGGGTCAATATTTCGCAATAGTACTATTGGTTATTCAATATTAAGCAAATTGTGTGGTAGCAATCCTTGTAGTTTCAAAGAATTCTAGAATTCAGTTGTATAAAACAGTTTGCTCACTATCTACAAAACTGCATCGAGGAATTCATAATACAGTCCTGGACTGCGTAAAGATACTTATTGCATGAATTATCTAGTTTTAGCCTTCATGATCTGTAACAACAATGTAATTTAATTTCGTGTTAATATTTCCATGGCCTCGTGAAAGTCGATGTTGAATACAATAGACAATAATAAAAAAACAATTGACTGTAGAAGATTTTGGATTTTAATATTATACATAAATTGATCTATTTATTTTTAATTTTTACAATTTTAATTAATTCAACTTCCATTTGCACAATTATAATGTAGGCTATGTTCTTCTCCTGGTTATGAAGGTTAAATGTGCAAACTTTGGCACATATCGGTCAAAGCGTGTAGATTTGTATAGAGAACATACATACATACATACATACATACATACATACATACATACATACATACATACATACATACATACATACATACATACATACATAGGGTCAACATTGGTAATTTCGTGGCAGTAGTTATTTTGTGATACTTTTTCTTTGCTCTTTTGTGAACTAACCAATGGTGTTACAAGACCCAAATTTCCGCCAAAGGATTGCATATTTTGTCCAGTTTCCAGAAACATACAGCTAAGCTTTGTGTGACTATTGTAGTTGCTTCAGTGAGCTTTTATGTTCGGAGAGAGCAAGTTTGCGTCGACTTCTCAGGCATACAAATTTTGTGTATGCTTGTAATTACATTACAGGCTTATTACTAAAGGTAAGCATATGATATTTGGTACAAGGATTTATTGTATCTTCATGAAATTTTAGGAAATGTTTTTGGAATTTTAGATACATCTGTAGTCGCCATATAGGCTTAGCTTTACTGATAGAAATCTTTGCTGTTTGAGGCGAAATTTTGTTGAGCATTAAGTGTTACAATTTTTTAAATAGTATAAAATGTATTACAATAGGAATTTTAGAAATCTGAAGACAAGATGTGATAACAAAATAAGAAAACGGAGACGCAATGGGTTCAGTGTAGCTTCTGTTTCATTTGTTATCATGCTAAGTATCAATGATAAGTGCTAGATGACTTGCAAGAACTGTAACAGAAGATGGAACATGGCTCCACCATTTTGGACCGGAGACAGACGCAGACAATGGAGTGGCATCATGCAAATTCACCAAAGAAATAGAAATTCAAAAGTACACCTTCGGCAGGAAACGTTATGGCTACTGTGTTTTTCGTTTCAGAAGGACTCTTGCTTGTGGACATCATGCTACATGGAACCACCATTAATTCTGCCGGGTATGTTGCAATTTTCGAGAAACTTCAAGTTCGACTGAGTCGTGTTCGACGACATCGGGAGAAGCAGGATGTTCTGCTATTGCACGACAACGCACAGCCATATGTCAGTCACAAGACCACAGACCAGATCAGAAAATTCGGATAGACAACACTGAAACAACCGCCTTACAGTCCTGAACTGGCACCGTGCGATTACCATCTCTTTGGTAAACTGAAGGATCCCTTCGCGGAACGAGGTTCGAAGATGACTCCCTTGTGCAAGCTGCTAAAGAGTGGCTCAGACGTGTTCGTCCAGACTTTTACCGTGCTGGTCTACAGGCCCTCGTTCATAGGTTACGTAAGGCAGTTGAAAGAGACAGGGATTATGTGGAAAAGTGATATTTTGTTCCTTAAGGATGCATCTACATTCTGTGAAAATAGCAAAGGTGTAGGATAAAAATATAATTTTTAAACAAATGTTATGCATTATTTTTGGAGTTATCCTTGTAATATAGGCTATAGTAAAGTCCGTAATAATTGCCTTTCAGGGCAAAGAAGATCCCTTTTCAATTTCAATTTTTACTTTGATTTCATTCTTATTTTGTGTTGATTTGTATTTCTATGTTTTCTTGCTATTAATATTAGACGGAATTACTATGTTTGAAGTCTTGTAACAATAAATGAGAATTTCATTTGACTTTAATGAATTTTTCCACAATAATTCTTCTACCTCCCAAGAAATTATCAATGCAATATCACGAAATTACCAAGGTTATCACGAAATAACCAACCTTTCAGCTTAAGTTGTAAAAGTGGTTTTTGGCACATATTCAAGAAGGTATCTAATCTTTTATGTCTCCAGATTTGTACAGCAAGTTATCGTCTTTTAGATGAAAAAATCGGAATAAGGATATATTTACACATTTGCATTTTAAATTAGTTTTCATGAAATTATCACGAAATTACCAATGTTTACCCTACATACAATTTTATATATTAAGATGGTGGAGTTAAGATCATAGAGCTTTCTAGTGAAAGAAGTGACACAATCGACTCCTTTATATAAATGAAACAGAAGGCGCGTAAATCGCTTCTTAATGATGAATAAACTCTGGTTGTGTGGAAAAGAAGGCCTCACGGCCGTAACTCTGCCAGAATAAATAAAGCATTATTATTATTATTATTATTATTATTATTATTATTAAACTTGATTATACAAGCTATTATATTAATCCACGCGCCAACAGAAGATTTAACCCTTAAATTGGCAAAGCTTCATTTCTCACACTAGTTATTAAACCTTGTCGGACTGTAAAGAAAACAACTAACGCAATGTCCAAATTTTATATGTTGTACAATATTGTAATATTGTGTAATTTTGGTTATTTAATTTTCTTACCAATTTTTTCTACTGTTCTATTAAAATTATAGCATACTAGTGGCTTGAGCAGTAATTGCTGCAAACTAAGTTCATTAGACGTTCAAATAAATATTTTTCAGATTTATTTTGAATGAAAAATATCAGACATTCTGAAAGTTATTTGCTTCCATAATAATGAAACATACTCCCTCTGAATGTTTTTTTATGCCAAATACTTTTTCTTTGAACGTATACATCTTCAGTTGTTTAGTTTGAAAGCGAAAACGCAAGTAACAATGTCAGGACGATCAGTAGGTTTTTCATGTGAGAGTAAAGCAATAGCTATTTCAGGTCATTGTGGCTTGTAGGCGAAAGTTAAAAAATGTTAGGTTTGCTATACTTTCGAACAATAGACATAGCATCTTGGTATAGCTGCTCCATGTTTCGTGAACTACCTTGAAATGTAGAGGGTAAAACCATTTTATCCTGCTAAGAGATCTTGCTGTCATGATCGGGAGAGTACAAAATCTTGTAGGCCTCATATTTTATCAGTAAGTAATACCTTTTGGTCTTTCCTTAGGAACTCTAATTTTTGCGCTCTCTCGAGCCAATACTGAAGAGAATGACGTATATAAATCGACACCACACCGCCATTAAATATATGAAAAAGACCCAACCCCACTTCATTAATAACTACAAAATATTAAATTTTTAATAATAATAACTTATTATTATCTTACGTAAGTTTTATAGTTTTCAATAACATATAATATATAGCCGCCACTAAGTAAATGATATAAATCAAGATCTAATTTCAGATATTCTCTACATCTACTTATGTAACCCCAAAACCTTCAACTTTCATATCATCAATATACAGTAGCATTAATAATGAAAAATAGTCGCAGCATGACATTAACTATAATAATATTTCATTTCCAATGGAAAAATGTCGTCATACCACCTCATGTTTTGTAGTTTTTAGTATCCAATACACAGCTGTACTCAGAAAATTACACACCACAGAATCAGACCTGTAAATTAATTTTAGTAAGTCTTGAAATTTTTAATAACCAATTTAATTTGAGCTATAAATATGTCAGCATTCTTGCAGATCATGGTCTTCGTTTAATATTGTTTACTGTAGGATATGTTTTGTTTTATTCTGAAATGCAATTTGTGACGACAGATGGGTTTTACAAAATAGGAAAATTATGTTGAAAAATTGACACTTCACTCAAAACTACTATTTTTCTAAAAAAACTTTGCGTTCCAAGCTTCAAAATGGGGGGTCATTTATTAAAATCCGTTCAGCCGTTTTCCCGTAATTTCCATTATCAGTTCAAATTATATATATATATATATATATATATATATATATATATATATATATAGAGAGAGAGAGAGAGAGAGAGAGAGAGATAATTATTAACCTGTTGTATCCAATGGGATACTTTGTGAATTTAAGGGTTAAGAAGGTTAACTCAACGACAGGTATATCCAAGACAACAGCTTGGAAAGCGACGAAATTGTTGAAACTAAAGCTTTACAAGACAACAGTCGTTGATAAATTCATTGAACCGACCACAGCCTAGGACTTAATTCTATATGAAGAGACGTAACACAACGTGTGTCGAGAAATCTTTGAAAACGTGCGAAATGTCCATTAGAGAGGATGATCGACAGTTCCAGCACTTACAAAGGAAAACTATCAAGTTATATCTGTTTTGTAATGTAGCGGTACGAGAAAGGGTTGATTCATTTTATACGTAACACTTCCTTTCCCTTTCAAAACAAATTAATATCCGTCAGTTATATTTTGTAGAGTTTTAAATGATTTTACATAGCTGACATAATATGTAGAAAGTAAAGTGTGTACATACACATCTAAAACATTAGAAACTAAAACTTACGGATTTGTAATGGAAGGGAAAAGGAATGGAAGTGTTACGTATAAGTGAATCAACCCTTAGTCGTGAGTATCGAGAGCTAACGTACACATCTAAAACATTACAAACTAGAACTTACGGATTTGAAACGGAAAGGAAGTGTTACGTATAAGTGAATCAACACTTAATCGTGAGTGTCGAAAGCTAACGTACACATCTAAAACATTAGAAACTAGAACTTACGAATTTGTAATGGAAGGGAAACGGAAAGGAAGTGTTACATATAAGTGAATCAACCCTTAGTCGTGAGTATCGAGAGCTAACGTACACATCTAAAACATTACAAACTAGAACTTACGGATTTGAAACGGAAAGGAAGTGTTACGTATAAGTGAATCAACACTTAATCGTGAGTGTCGAAAGCTAACGTACACATCTAAAACATTAGAAACTAGAACTTACGAATTTGTAATGGAAGGGAAACGGAAAGGAAGTGTTACATATAAGTGAATCAACACTTAGTCGTGAGTGTCGAAAGCTAACGTACACATCTAAAAAATTAGAAACTAGAACTTACGAATTTGTAATGGAAGGGAAACGGAAAGGAAGTGTTACATATAAGTGAATCAACACTTAGTCGTGAGTGCCGAAAGCTAACGTATACATCTAAAACATTAGAAACTAGAACTTACGAATTTGTAATGGAAGGGAAACGGAAAGGAAGTGTTACATATAAGTGAATCAACACTTAGTCGTGAGTGTCGAAAGCTAACGTATACATCTAAAACATTAGAAACTAGAACTTACGAATTTGTAATGGAAGGGAAACGGAAAGGAAGTGTTACATATAAGTGAATCAACACTTAGTCGTGAGTGTCGAAAGCTAACGTACACATCTAAAACATTAGAAACTAGAACTTACGGATTTGTAATGGAAGGGAAACGGAAAGGAAGTGTTACATATAAGTGAATCAACACTTAGTCGTGAGTGCCGAAAGCTAACGTATACATCTAAAACATTAGAAACTAGAACTTACGAATTTGTAATGGAAGGGAAACGGAAAGGAAGTGTTACATATAAGTGAATCAACACTTAGTCGTGAGTGTCGAAAGCTAACGTATACATCTAAAACATTAGAAACTAGAACTTACGAATTTGTAATGGAAGGGAAACGGAAAGGAAGTGTTACATATAAGTGAATCAACACTTAGTCGTGAGTGTCGAAAGCTAACGTATACATCTAAAACATTAGAAACTAGAACTTACGAATTTGTAATGGAAGGGAAACGGAAAGGAAGTGTTACATATAAGTGAATCAACACTTAGTCGTGAGTGTCGAAAGCTAACGTACACATCTAAAACATTAGAAACTAGAACTTACGGATTTGTAATGGAAGGGAAACGGAAAGGAAGTGTTACGTATAAGTAAATCAACCCTTAGTCGTGAGTGCCGAAAGCCAACGTGCCGAATCGCCGCTAAGATGGTTGTTACTTCCCAATTTCACTTTTCGAACGGAACCGCACTAAGCGAAACCTGTTTCCAGGCGTACACCCGTTATAACCCAACAAAGGCCAGTGAGGTCGTGCAGAAACTTGGAACTTCAAAATACACTTCCGCACGTAAGAACGCGTAAAGTTTTAGTTCGACTCAGCTGACTATTTCCCCTAGTAACATTGGATCATAACAGTATTATATATATAAATTCTAAATTACAGACATCAGCTCAAAGAATTTAAGTGACCACAAGGGTCCTGAATACAAAGGATACTTAAGAACAAGCTTGTCTTATAACTCAGAATGTATTCAGAAGGAAATGATCGTACAGAATCAGAGATTGACAGAAAGTAAATAAATCCTTCATATTTTGCTACTTCATACTCATGTGCTAAATTTACAGGCACAAACGCTAACACATTATCCATATCGCGTGATTAATATAACGAACTTTAATGAGAAACATTGCAGGGGGTAATATAGCATGTAACTTTAAAATAAACATTAAGTTCTATAATAATGCATATTCAGTTATATTACAAATTTATTAAAAGTAAAATATTAATTCGAACTTGGCTGGGTACCAAAATTGTATCGTCATAACCAGAAGCATTAATTTTACAAAATTGTAATGAATATAAATTAAAATAACTGATTGACACTAAATATTCGCGATAGACCCAAATATGTGTAATGTGAAGAGATTCGAGATGCAGCATATCAAACTTCAAACATGGACATTTTTCTTTATTTTAAAGGGGGGGATATATAGGTTTGAACAATAACAAAATTAAGGAAATTCAATATTTTTTTTTCTCAGCAACTAATAAAGTCTTTCTCCTTGCAATTTCTTATGCTCTGCATTCACTGCTTCCGCAATTATAGACTACTAGTGGCTTGTGCAGCAAATGCTGCAAACTAAGTTCATTACACGTTCGAAAAAAAGTTTTCAGATTTATTTTCAATGACGAATACCAGACATTTTGAAAGTTATTTGCTTCCGTAATAATGAAACATAGTCCCTCTGAATGGTTTTCTTTATACCAAATAATTTTTCTTGAACCTATCCAAGTTCAATTTTTGAGTTTCAGCGCGAAAACGCAAGTAACAAAGTCAGGATGATCAGTGAGTTTTTCATGTGGGAGTAAAACAATAGCTATTTCAGATCATTATGGATTGTAGGTGAAAGTTAAAAAAAATGTCAGGTTTGTTATGCTTTCGAACAATAGACATAGAATAGCTGCTGCATGTAAAGCTTGAAATATATAAGGTAAAATCATTTTATCCTGCTAACAGATCTTGCTGAAATGATCGGAAGACTCCAAAATTTTGTAGGCTTCTTATTTTTTTTTTGTAAGTAATACCTTTTGTTTTTTCCTTAGGAACTGTAATTTTTGCGCTCTCTCGAGCAAATACTGAAGAGAATGACGCATGTAAATATCTACATCACACCGTCAGTAAGCATATGAAAAACACCCAACCCCACTTGATTAATTACTATAAAAATATTTGATTTTTAATAACAATATTATTATCTTACGTAAGTTTTGTAGTTACACATACACACACACTATACAGCCGCTACTCAGTAAATTATAGAAATGAAGATGTAATTAAGATATTCTCTACATCTACTTATATAACCCCAAAAGGTTTCACTTTCATATCACCTTTAATACATATAATTAATGAAAAATAGTCACATCATGGCATTAACTATAATTTTTAGTGGGTATTACTATAATTTAATGACATAAAATCATACATCATGCTATATCTTTCAGATTTAACTAAAGAATGAAACAGAAAGATATATAATCGTATAACATTTCATTTCTAATGGTAATAATGTCATCAAACCACCTCAAGTTTTCTAGATTTCAATATCCAATACACAGCTGTACTCAGACCTGTAAATTATTCTTATTAAGTCTTGAAGTTTGTAATAACCAATTGAATATGGGCTCGAAATACGTCAGCAATCCTGCAGGTCATGGCCTTCGTGTAATATCCTATTGTTTATTGTAGTGTGTGTTTTGTTTTATACTGAAATGCAATTAGTTCTCAAAACTGACGAAGGATGGATTTTGGAAAATAGGAAAATTATATAGGAAAACTAACGCTTCAATGAAAGTTATTATTTTTCTGAAAATCCTTGGATGCTAAGCTTCAAAATGACAGGTTATTCATTAAAATCCGTGAAGCCGTTTTCCGTAATTTCCATTACCAGTTCAAATTATATATATAGATTTTCATATTTACTAAAAGTTTTACCATTATGAGTAACAAAAAAGTGGCCGTTTTTGTGCACTGATGTGATCTTTTTGTGATAATGTGCACAAATATGAACATGTCTGAGTCATTCTCATTTCTATTTATTCTTCAATGTCAAATGAATAAAATGAACTACAATCGTTGAAACGTGTACAAGAGAAGTATTTTTTTATATTTCTTATGAGAGTTATATTTTTAATGTTTTCTTTAAGTAAAAACTATTTTTAAATAAATTATAAATGTTACAGCAATAATTGTATACGCATCGAACATTAACAAGGTATTAAGGGAACCAGGTAGTGATTAGGGGTCAAAAATCCGATTTTTTATTTTGTGTTTTAAAATAAATTACAAAATTGGTCTTTAAAACAATATAAATATTGTGGAGGGTATTTCTGCAGATAAGCTTTTTAAATGACCTCTTTAAATTTGGCGGTGCATGTAATTCATACATTCTTTTTTTATATACAGTTTTCCATATGTTGACATTTTCAAACTTAAGTGCATTTTTCTCTGAAATTACTGAATCAATTTACATGAAATTTTTACAGTGTTTTCTGCAGCCTGTGTTCTACATTGTAGACCTACGGTTTTAAGAATGTCACACACATAACACCACAAAAAATGTATATGCATTGAACAAATTGTAAAAAATTTTTAACAAAATTCAATATTTTTTTCTGTTTCACTAGGGGTGAAATATTTAACTAAATTTTGCTTTGGAATTTACAATACATAATACTGGATAACTTAAAAAAATACAAGGTATATGAGTGAAGATAGTAGCAAGTAATGTGCACCTGAAGAATGAGGTACACCTAGCAAAGTTGGAAAACAGGTTATCAGTTAGGGCCTTTCTTTTGCACTTGGGTATGAAACTAATTAGTTATCTTTTATACCACTGAATTCAGAATTATTGATTGCATAAACCTGGAAATTTTTATTCCTTTCTGAGCACTAGAAGCCTAGAAATATTTAACTAAACTTTTGTATTGATATTTTTTAATCGCACAGTATCACTACCCAATTCCCTTAACTAGAAAAATGAGTCTAACAGTCTGATGAAATATAAGTTATCACCAGTCATCACTAAGGTTTCAGGAGCTTCTCGTGAATCTGCACATTCTAATTACATTAGAATTGAGAAGGGGATGAAATTTATTGCGAAAGATTGGAGGTTAACGCGAACCAGAAGCAGCAATTATAAATCGCTCCTTTCCGAGACATTTTTCTTTCGCGCTACACGCAACCACCCGCGCCAGCCAGAGGCCGAGATGAAGCAAAGACCTAGACCACGATTATATAATTACTTTCATAACCAATCACAGATGCCTCAACATTGCCTGGTCTTGGAATTTCTAGGGCGTAGGAATTGTAACTCCTCGATATTATGATTATTGGAGAAAAAATTTTACTCTATCCTAGAAATATAACGAAAAATAACAGAAGAAAATACCACATTTTTTATTCTGCTTCCGACTTGCTTCTACCGTCACTGAATGCAAGGTTGCCACGTTTTCCAGCCACACGATTTGTTACAGATCTTCTATGAAATTTCGACCAACCGTCAATGTTATACAGGGACATCATTTTATTTTTACTTCAATTTTTATTGTACCTGAGTTTTTTAATGTACTTCATTCCCACCCCTTCTACTAGTAAACTTCCAACCGTTCACGACACAGAGCCGAGGGCGCGTAAGCAGTACTGAGTTATTGAGTATAGTACGTTCCAGAAATATGTTCGCGTTTTCCAGTGACGATAGAGCTTTCAATATTGAATCATATTTTCGCACAGGCACTGTCGTCCGTTTGCCTACGTCGCATCCCGGTTTCCCCTACCCGCTTCTGTTCGCCCCTCTGTAAAGTCTAGTAGCTGGGCTATCTTAGCTCTTTTCCGAAAACATTAATTTCTGTTAGGAATTGGACGTCTACGTAATATTATACAAGTGTTTAAAATAACTTAAATAAAAGGGCCTCCTTAAGTAATTAACTGTCACGTGATTCCCCCCCCCCTTTCTACGTCCCTGCGACAAAACCACTTGAATGGACAGTTGATTGCATTTCTGAGTAATTTTATCTTTTCTGATCGGGCAGAAGTGAAGATTGAATTTACAGTACGTAAGGTACTCTTTTATAGAGTACGTACATAATTATTTCAACATGAGTTACTAAATATAAAGGACGAAACTGGTAATTAGAATTAGGTACAATAGCCTATAGTGTGATAATATGCACGAAAGAATTGAAGCCTGTATCGAAATGAACGGCCACCATTTTCAAAAATGTGTTTAAATATCCATATTATGATATTTTTCAATTTAACTTCATTCTCTATATTGTACGTTAATGTGCTGTAACAGTACAATATACATTGCATAATGAATACGTTCGCATGGATAACTCAGTTCGTGAATAAAAACACTTATTGTTAATACTGTACTATATTTTGATTAAACAAAAACCTAATGAAAATTATCAAACTCATAATCGCGATATTTCCTAGTTTACATAAATGGATGAACTACTTTTTTTCCCTCCTATACCTAGTAAGGTGATTTATATTTTACGCCAGTATCATCGAACTCCAGTCGTCGAAGGGGCAGGAAACGGTGTTTCCTGTTTCAATCGTTAATAGAAAGGTATAGCCGGATTAATATTAAAAATGTTAGTAAAAATAAAATGATGTCCCTGTATAACAAACCAAAAAGGACACATTTATTGGTAAAAAGCCCCCAACATCATCTCTAACATCTTTCGTTTACATGAAATACGCACTCCAAAATACGACTAAAACGCTGAATAATTTCAAGGGAAAAATTGTTCCGGGGCCGGGTATCGATCCCGGGACCTCTGGTTGAACGTACCAGCGCTCTTACCAACTGAGCTACCCGGAAACTCCACCCGACACCGTCTCAACTTTTCCCTTTATATCCACATAACTCGCGTGGGCTGACGAAACGCTGCTTTACAGGGAGCTTCATCTGAAAGATTAGATCTGCATAATATATACGTCACTGTGTACGTTAACAGAAAACCACAATTCCAAGTCACACAGAGATTGTGTGCACTCGATGTGGGTCTCTGGCGTTTCGTCAGCCCACGCGAGTTGTGTGGATATAAAGGGAAAATTTGAGAGGGTGTCGGGTGGAGTTCCCGGGTAGCTCAGTTGATAAGAGCGCTGGTACGTTCAACCAGAGGTCCCAGGATCGATACCCGGCCCCGGAACAATGTTTCCCTTGAAATTATTCAAATCTGCTTTACAGGGAGCTTCACCTGAAAGATTAGATTTGCATGACTAAAACGCTATTTATCTCAAAACCCGTTCACAAAATACCACAATGATATTACGCCTTTTGTTTAACTCACTGTTCTGATTCCTCTCTCAAAAAGGACCTAGTTAGTCCCCTTCAACCCTGTATATACTCTATTATTATAAATTACCTAATATACGACACCTTCAAAAGTAGAAATATTTTGAGGTTAGATGATGGAAGTAAATTTGAAGAGGCTAGAATATGGTCTGCTTTCAATATTATTACCGTGTTGTAATCTTATACGGTGTAATAGTAGTGGGACAATAACATATTATTACCAGTAATGTTATTGCACTATATAGGTCATGTTTGACGTGCACTGGAAAGCACAACGTATTGTTTGGATCGTGTTACATTCACAAAATCTGGAGTTAACCGTGCACGAGAACAATGAACATTGTAACCCAAGGCATTTTACACAATAACACACATTGGCTTGCAACCTGGAGGGGTACGCGTGACAAACAATTTCTGGTTGCTGGCATCGAGGCTACAAAATTAATTACATTTGCAACACATTACTGATATTAGTATGGATTCCTTGTCCGATGTTAATACATATAGAAAATATTACGGTCAACTTTGTTTAATATGCCTTCCTGAAGATATTTTGTGTCAGTCTGTACTGTTTCTTCCGTTATATTTATTGGCATCTGGTAATTATATAGACTTACAAATTGATGTATACACATTTTGAAACACTATTTCTCAGCAACGAGATGAGACAGAAATACGATTTTTGCAGTTTTGTATTCCTTAAGCCCGTACATGTTCAAAATGGGCCTTTCTGCCACAGTACACTCCCAACGACGTACAACAGAGCGACATACCAACTGGATTGTTACTAATGTAATATCATTACAGGCATGTTCAATCTGAACTCTCAGTTCCTCCAGTGTTTGTGGTTTTGTGGCGTACACTGTGTCCTATAGAGCTCCCCATAGGTAGAAGTCTGGAGAGGTTAAATCCGGAGATCGGGGCGGGAACTCCGCAGCACTTCCTCTTCGTCCTATCCCTCTCTGGGTCGTCCTCATTTAGTGAGTGGAATGTAAGGCTTTCATTTTTTGAGCTCACAAAATTCGATGAACACTGGATTTGCTAAAACAAATCTCATGAGAAATTGCCTCATTGAATTCTTTGGGGATTGTGCAAAAGCCTGCATGACTGCATCAATACTCTCGTTTTCGGTGGAACTTCTCTTTCTTCCGCACCGCTCTTTCAACACATCTTGCATCGTTCCCTCGACTTCAAACTTGTCTACAATTCTTGTGATAGTTAACCTTGTTGGTGGTTGTGTTCCACATTCAGCCCTCAAACATCGTTGAACCTCAACAATGTTCTCTAATTTCCAATAACAGTATTCACTTACGTTCATCGATTTTTTTTTAAATTTTATTGGGTTATTTAGGACGCTGTATCAACATCTCAGGTTATTTAGCGTGTGAATGAAATGAAGGTGATAGTGCCGGTGAAATGAGTCCGGGGTCCAGCACCAAAAGCACCCAGCATTTGGTCGTACTGGGTTGAGGGAAAATCCCTGAAAAAACCTCAACCAGGTAACTTTCCCCGATCGGGATTCGAACCCGTGTCATCTGGTATCGCGGCCAGACGCGCTGACCGTTACTCCACAGGTGTGGACACGTTCATCGAACGATAACTGCATCGCCATGTTTTTTTTTTTGCATAAAGAGATGAACAAGTTCCCATGCTTTCCACGCCTTCTGAATCATAAACCGCAAAAATCGTATTTCTATCTCATTTCTTTACTGTGACAGAGTGTTCACATCAATTTGGGACACTCTGTATAGGAATAACTTTTAAACTTATCCAAGATGACTAAATGGTAGCAAATACACATTGCATTATAATAAGAAAACAATAATTCATTTCCTTGCTTAATAACGTTCAAAATTACGGTGTTGTTATGACAGGAAATTTGAAGTCTTGTGATATCAAAGAACATTTTTAGAAAATAATTTTTAATATAACTTTTTTGCCACATCCTCCCCCCTTAAAACTCTCAAATGTTGGCCATTTTTCACAATTGTGGGAAAGGAATTTCGATCGTAATATACTAAGTACCTATTCGTCACTTTCATGTACAAACGCGCGAAAGGATATGCCGAGAACGTTGTCTTATAGACACTAATTTGTTGAGAATAACCCCTAGTGGAAGATATCTCCAACTTGCAGTAAAATATGTATTGCAGGATCAATAGCATTCCCTTCCGTACAATTTGAAACACAACTAAGATCTCTTTCCTTACAAATTGAACATCCTTGAACGAAACTGTGTCAGCGATATTTTAATTCAGAGGAAAAAAACGATAACACTCGTCTGTCGAGAACAAATTACCGATTATAAGTATTACTCCTTCAGTTCCGCACTGTACTTAAGTTGACAGCAGTCAAAGCAATATAAGTAATAGATAAACACAAACTTACGCATTATCTTTCGCGTAATCAATTATACAAAGGACGAGAGAGGGTACATTAATCTCCTGTTATGTTATAACATAAGAGAGGCAATCAAGACATTACAGACTTCGTCTTATTTCGTATTAAAAAACTAATCGCAATATGTGTGCTAAAATACTTAAGCGGTTAAAACATCAAGTAGTAGGACAGGACAGCAATATTATAGACATAGGGCTTATACCAATCTTCATCGTCAATTTTTTTTTTTAATTTATTGACGGTGAAGATTGGCATAAACGCTATTCCCATAATATTACAGATTTACTAATAATTTTAGTAGAGTGTGTTTTAGTATCTATTAGAAGTAAGTGGCTAAAATTTAAATTCAATGTGTGCTACAGTAAGTGAATAGTGTGTACCTAATCACTGGCATGTAGTGAATTTATAAAAGAAAAATTTGTTTAAATTCAAAAATTACTTTAAGTGTGAATATTTAATCTAGAGTAACTATTATTTTTTTTTTTCATTTTAAAGCTTAGTGTGTATACACACATCAGGGAAAAAAATGAAAAAGTTCTAATAAATGATATCATATTTATGACTGCTTGAAGATAGGCTATTTTTACCATTATTTTCCATACGATAACTACCAACTTCTCTTATAAACGACTAAAAGGACTTTATTTTGAATAACAATACTATTAACTATATAACAGCAATAACATTAACTTAATTCACTTTGCCCTCTCCTGTTTATTAGGAAGGCCAATTTCTACAATTTAAGGGTAAGAGGAAAATTCCAAATATGTCAATTTTTTAAATTTATTGACGGTGAAGATTGGTATAAACTCTATCCCCATAATATTACAGATTTATTAATAATTTCAGTAGGATGTGTTTTAGTATCTATTAGCAGTAAGTGGTCAAAATTTCAATTCAATATGTGCTACAATACGTGAATAGTGTGTACCTAATGACAGGCATATAGTGCATTTATAAACAAAATTGTTCAGATTTTTAATTATTTTAAAGGTAAATATTTACTCTATAGTAACCATTCTTGTTTTATTTTAAAGCTTAATGTGTATACACACATCACGAAAAAAATGAAAAAACTCTAGTAAATGATATCATATTTATGACTGCTTGAAGGTAGGCTATTTTTCCATTACTTTCCATGCGATAACTATCAATTTCTCTTATAAACGACTATAAGGACTTTGTTTTGAATAACTAACAATAATATTAACTATATAATATAAATAACATTAATTTAATTCACTTTTCCCTCTCCTGTTTAGTTGGAAGATCAATTTCTACAATTGAAGGCTAAGAGAAAAAAAATCCAAGTAAGTCAATTTTTTCTCGAAATCGACTTAGTGGCGTCATTCGATCCATGATAAAGAGAGGCTTCTATTAGAGGTATCAAATTCTGGAAGGAAGCAGTTTTGTCTAGCATCTTTTAGTCCTGTTTCTGAGTTATGCCTGTGTTACTTTGAACAATATTTTTCCTAATTCTATCCAAGTGATTCATTTAATTGATGTGACGTCGTTTCATTTTATTTTTAGATAGATAGATGGATTTATTGAGAAATATTATACATACAGATGTTATATTATCATACTTTTCTCCTAAATCCAATGCACGGGTCTTCTGACCGTACGTGCTTTGTACTTAAAACAAGTCCTACTTTCTAGGTTTCACCCCCATCACCTATAATAAAATCCAACCACTCTCCAAAAGATCACACAGATTAAAATGAAAATGGCACAAACAAAACACATTATATAATATATCCTAACCTAAACATATTGTAATGTATAATTGAGTAACCCTTCGTCAGTTCGCATCACAAACTTCCACAGCTGGAGTTCTAACCTGTCCCTGTCTCGCCTTCAAGAGGAACAATCCAGTCTTTTGTTCCCATTCTTTATTCCCCATGAGGTCAAGACATTCAAGCAAACTCCTATTCTGACTTAGCATCGAGGGTGGTAGATATATATTCCAATTCGACACACTGTAATAAAATATATGTCCAGAAGTCCTTTTCTCAGCAGTGTGGACAAAGGCGCTCTCTTTCTTCGTTGACAATTTTATTACCCTTCCATGCCCCCAATCTTATCCACGCTAAACCTGCTCTGCTGTCTTTGTTATAAGAATTTATGTAGTCACACCTCCCCCAGTTAAGCATGAGATCTGATTGTAAATGTAATATATCTATAGTTCTGTTCTCACATAGACCTACTTATTTAATGCAGTATATTTTTTGCAACCTTTTGTTCTCAACATACTAATTTCTATGCTCTGTTCTCTTTTGGTAATAGACTACCCAAAAATTCACATTCATGTTTGAGGGTCAAGTATTTATTATTTTTTATTACATTTTCTGATTTTTCTTAGATTACCACGTTTCAATCCTATACCGAAAAGCTTTGCAATCAATTGAAAAACAAAAGTATATTTTGAGACTTCAGTAACTCAGTATTTTACGAGTATGTAAGTTGTTTAATAACATTCCTCACGTCATTGACTAAAGCGAAACTCTCAAGAAAGCTCTGGAAACGAACAATACTTGGTTACTAACCTCTCCAAATTTTAAAGAGCCATTCAATTTAATATGTGATGTTATTATGACAAATTAAGAATAAATCTCTGCAGACACACAGATACACAGACAGATAGACAAGTAAGCAACATGTCAAAACTAACTATTTGGTACGGCACGTTGATAAATTTTTTTTGTGTGAAAACCCTCAGAAAAAGTCTCCACTATATACATTTTATGACAACAATTTGCCTCTATAGCTGGTATAATGGAACAGTAAATTGAATTGTGCGGTATTACATAAAAATGCAATCCGAAACTGATTTACCTTTTTCTTTTGTATTGGGATGAATATATTTTTTTATCTCTTTACTTTCACTCTTTTATATTGAAAAGAAACTATTGATTGGCGTTTGGTCATATTCAGTATCTGCGAGTGAAAGTGAAATGTTGAAAATGAAATATAATACTTTTGTGACAAATTAACGAGTTTTTAGTTGAAATCATAACACACGCTAGCGATCCTCTGCGAGGAACATCAGACGATTTTATTCGTTATCATTATTTTCCCTATTGTGCAGGATAAAGTGATAACTGAATCATGTAATACGTATCACGCAAAAAATAATGGTTTTCGAACAGAAATTATCTGTATGATATATGGAATTATTTCTGCTTTTCATTGCGATTTTAGTCTACATTCTGTACCTCTCTTATAACATGTAGACAAACTTCCAGAGAAGGAAGACTTTAAACTAAGACAAGTTTATGTATGGATACCTAATAAAAATCATTAATACATATCAACATTTTCAACACTCTCCATTCCAGGCTTCTGTAAAAATGTGTCATTTCCTTCGCCTTTTCCTCTTTCACCTACTCCTTATCGAGCTTTATATTTCATTATGTGTATGTATTTATTTACACTGCATATGGGAATATACCCGGTGGCAGTGGTAACTAATTACACTCAATAATGACAATAATAAACACAATTAATAAAAAATATAATTAATAATAAATTAATAGCAATAATAATAATAATAATAATAATAATAATAATAATAACAGGGAGAATCCTAAATTAAATGAAGCACGATCACCTGAAATAACATTTGAATAAATATAATTTGTATCTTAACCCTAAGTTCGAACTAAAACCAACGAGAATGATATCATCATACCTGCACAAATACCTTTCAGCACTACACTCCTTTCGCCGTCAACTCACTCACTGCACTGGAACTACGACACATTTCACTGATTCTATCCTGATTTCACTAACATTTCAAAAACATTACAATTTTCAAATACTATGCACTGCCACTATAAACTGTAAAGCTTCACTGACAGAAGCACACTTCACTTACACAACACACTTCACTGACACAATACACTTCTTCACTAATACAACAATTCAATAACAAGTATCAATTACACCCTTTAAATAGTATGTATAATATACTACCGTCTATTAGTAAAGTCCTTAAGCCTATTTTGAAACATATTTTTGGTTATTGGTAAAGCCTTTAGTAAGTCTGCAGGTAAAGCATTCCAGTCCCTAATATTACTATTGAGAAAATAAAACTTTTCACTGTCCGTCCTCTGTCTTCTTTCTCTCATTTTATATGAGTGGTCTTTCCTTGAAGAGTAATTTGGCGGCTGCAACCTATTTTTTATTTCTCTCCAGGCAGGCTCACCTCTGTATGTTTTGAACATTGTGCATAGTCGAATTCGCGTTCTCCTGTCCGTGGGTGTGTCCCATTTTAAAGGTGAATTATTACCACAACACTTGAGAGCCCGTTTTTTAATCTTTTCTAGTGTCTTTTATATGTTCTAATCTGTAAGGATCCCAACATGAAGCACCATATTCCATTACTGGACGTACTGGTGATTTATATGCAATCTCTTTGGATTTATCAGAGCCTTTTCTTAGTACCCTCATCACAAAGTGTAACGCTCTCCATGCATTTCCCGCTGTGTCAGTAACATGTTCCCCCCAGCCGAGATCGCTGCTAAATGTTATTCCTAGGTATTTACATGTGTTAACTTCCGAAAAAGGTTTCACCCCCTAACGTATACGATGGGATTATTTTATTTTTTTCTTGTAAAGCTGATGGCTTTGCTATTTAGAGAATTTATTTTCATTTTGTTGGCTATTGCCCAATCATTTAATCTATTGACGTCATACAGAAGAAGAGTAGACTATACATAAGACAGATACATATTTATGACCTTCCTGGTCATATGGTTAGCATTGCACAGGACCACTGCATACACAAAACTTTTCACTCTGCTTGTTTTTCAAACTTTTACTCGATTTTGTAAAAAGCACTTCCCAACCTTGTATCGTAATATAGCCCACTATTTTGTAAAAAGCACTTCCCAAACTTGTATCGTAATATAGCCTACTATTTTGTAAAAAGCGCTTCCCAACCTTGTATCGTAATATAGCCTACTATTTTGTAAAAGGCACTTCCCAACTTTGTATCGTAATATAGCCTACTATTTTGCAAAAGGCACTGCCCAACATTGTATCGTAATATAGCCTACTATTTTGTAAAAACACTTCCCAACCTTGTATCGTGATATAGCCTACTATCTTGTAAAAAGCACTTCCCAGCCTTGTATCGTAATATAGCCTAATATTTTGTAAAAAGCACTTCCCAACCTTGTATCGTAATATAGCCTACTATTTTGTAAAAGGCACTTCCCAACTTTGTATCGTAATATAGCCTACTATTTTGTAAAAGGCACTGCCCAACATTGTATCGTAATATAGCCTACTATTTTGTAAAAACACTTCCCAACCTTGTATCGTGATATAGCCTACTATCTTGTAAAAAGCACTTCCCAGCCTTGTATCGTAATATAGCCTAATATTTTGTAAAAAGCACTTCCCAACCTTGTATCGTAACATAGCCTACAATTGTGTAAAAAGCACTTCCCGACCTTGTATCGTAATATAGCCTACTATTTTGTAAAAAGCACTTCCCAGCCTTGTATCGTAATATAGCCTACTATTTTGTAAAAAAGCACTTCCCAAACTTGTATCGTAATATAGCCTACTATTTTATAAAATGCACTTCCCAACCTTGTATCTTAATATAGCCTACTATTGTGTAAAAAGCACTGCCCAACCTGTATCGTAACATAGCCTACTATTTTGTAAAAAGCACTTCCCAACTTTGTATCGTAATATAGCCTACTATTTTGTAAAAAGCACTTCCTAACCTCGTATCGTAATATAGCCTACTATTTTCACTGAAGTCAGATATTTCATTAAGTTGATGTTACATCCTTTCCCAGAGGAGGGTTTCAATTATGAACACACTTATAAAAGAGCATAATTTACCCCAACACCTCTTCTTTTCACTCTCAGCAGTACTTTACTGTTACAAACAGTGTTTCCACAATCATCTACTCCACTACTACCAAACTTTACCATGAGAACCACTACTATCATCACTAACGCTTGCATAACTAAATACACCATCTCTAATCATGGCATTGGCTTTAGAGTAGAATAAATCTATTGCAGTCTGACCCAAATTGAATAAATGAAGCATCTAAATCTGTCACACGTGATGGGAATGATTTGTCTTTGCTAATCCACATCATTCATTCCCGTAAGACAAATAGCGCAGTAACACGTACTAGAAATTAATTTTTACTGTCGAAGAGGAAAGAGTTCAAAATCGTTGTTTTGTAATGTTCAGATGCGTCAACAGGATGAATGGAGGATAAGTCATACTGTCGTCATCCTGCCTTTAAATTGCGCGCATATTCAACCATCCAGACCAATTAAAATGATTTCATACGCCTGCACTAATTGCAATGATTCCTGGAATACTTGACTTAACAAGAACTATTACAAATAATAGATTCTATTGTGGCTCAAGAAAAAAATACAGTGAGCAGAGATTCTATTTGATATACGAAAATGAATTACCTTCCTTTGGTAGAAATTTGGCAATTTCTTTGACTTCGTTTATGTTGCGGGAAGTGTTCAGTCATACTAGCCTCAACATGGCAAGTTTTTTATGCGAGATGTTCTAGTATTTGTTTAGAAGTTTAACAAGAATGCTTGACGTACTAATAATAATAATCTATACTAATAATAAATCTGTATCCAAAATTTTTCTGGTAATTTTCGATTTTCCAAAAATAATTGGTGTTAACATGTATAATTAACCATCTTGAAACCGAAAATCGCTTTTTTGAAATGTTTGTTTGTATGTCTGTCTGTCTGCCTGGATGTTTGTTACCTTTTCACGTGATAATGGCTGAACCGATTTATATGAAAATTGAAATATAAATTAAGTTCGTTGTAACTTAGATTCTAAACTATATGGCATTCGAAATACTTTATTTAAAAGGGGGATTATAAGGTGTCTTGAATTAATTAAATAGAAATATCTCCCTTACTATTAATTTTCATGAAAAATGTTACATAATAAAAAAGTTTTTAAAGGTGATTTCCGATAAGTTGTATTCCATGCAAAATTTTGATAGGATCGATATTTAATGGAATAAATGAGTTTTTAAATTAAAATAACACCGTCTAAGGCGCTGCAATTAAATAAAAACAAATGGCTTCGTTTATAAGGGGCCTTGGACAACAACAGTCGAAAGCTATTAAACATAGCCTACAGAGAATGTTTCTGTGTTTGTATGAAGTAATATCGCAAGCTAAATCAACCGATTTGTATAATTAATTATTATTATTTCACCATTGGAAAGTGTAGTTTCTCTTAATGGACATAATCCTATATTGTTATTACAGTAACTTCTGAGGAAATAGAGGACAGGTAAGATTAAAACAGCTTCTTATGCACAGAAAACTTGATAGGCTATTCTGTATATTCATTTCCTGTATTTCTTAAAATAATGTTTATGAACACATTCATTTTCATATCTGAGAATTAATGAACAACGAGAGTGTATTGATTTAGTATGCAGTAATAGTACGTTAGCTTAGCATTCCATTATTTTATAATTCAAATTTTAACTATGCTCAATTGAATCGTGTTAAAATACATAAAATAAATATGCAATAAATGCAATGCAAAAAATAATTGGGTAATGAGCCAAGCAGATTATGTTGCGATGTTGTAAAAGTTGTTCCTCCTGAGATTCAAGAGCCCCCACAAAAATTAAAAACTTACTTATCGGAGTACATTCATTATCAACACACTTTTTTATATAATATAATATAATTACTTTATATTTATTTCTAACAAGTGCAGCGGAGCGCACGGGTACAGCTAGTAATAGTAATAATAATATATATATATTTATTTATTTATTTGTTTATTTATTTTTTTCATTTATTGGTATTTGTGTGTTTGACAACAGCCAATTGGCCAATAAAAATCCAGCACAGTGATACAAATTAATACATTAAAATGAACAACTATGGTACAAATTAAATACTTGAGTTAACAACAAAATAAAGAACATAGATTACAATAATTAATTTACAAGAATTAATACTATAAAATATTAGGGAAAGGAGTTGATTCTTATTACCAATTTGTGTATAAGGATTATGCAAATAATATTAGCAAAGACACTGACATATTCTATTACTTCTATACACTGAATGGAACGAAATCGCCTACATGTAAGTTAGCATGTTTAATACATCTGGAGACCGGAAAGGAAGATTTAGAATTTCTAATATAGAAGAGTTTCTGATGTCTCATGTCCTTCATAGGAATACGAAGGCTGGCACTGTTTAAGAAAGATTGACAATTAATGTCACCTTTAAGGAACTTACATAAGAATAAGTAATCGAGATCATGACGTCTGGCATACAGGCTTCGACATTTAAAGTGCTCGCATTTTTCATCATAGTTATACTCAGAGCTATTAGGCAGAAATCTGTACGAACTTAATGAAATAAATTTTCTTTGAATATTTTCCAGTTTTGCCGAATCAGAACTAGTAATAGAGTTCCAAACTACAGATGGATATTCGAGTTTCGATCTCACTAATGTATAGTATAGTATTAAAAGAGAGTCAGGTGTTCAAAAAGGATAAGTAATTCACCGAATTATTCCTAACATTCTTATTGTATGGTTATAAATATAATAAATGTGGTTGTGAAAATATAATTTATTCTCAATTAATACACCGAGGTCTCTAATACAATCTTTTCTGTTAGTTAATACATTTTTTTAGTTGATAGTTATATTTTAGTGTAGAGGTTTTCCTTGAAAATAATAATAATAATAATAATAATAATAATAATAATAATAATAATAATAATAATAATAATAATATTACGGACCGTATTTTCCCAGGGCGTATGGAAACAAGGTTAGGTCTTCATAGACTATATTGGCATGACGTCATTTGGCGCGTGGCACAGGTACTATCAGGAATAACTTGTATCTTGTTCTAGTCGACATTCTATTCATGATACAAAACTAGACCACGGAGACCATTGAAAATGCATTCTAGTGATAAAGACTGATCCTAAGATGACCTTTCCTACAATTTAATTTATTTGTTCTTTTATTTATTTCATTTATTTTTACTGGTACTGGCAGGGTTCGTCATAAGCCTTCTCTTCCAATCATTCATTCATTCACAGTATCCTGCCCAAGGGCAGGTCTTTCACTGCAAACCCAGCATTCTCCAGTCTTTCCTATTTTCTGCCTTCCTCTTTGTCTCCGCATATGATCCATATATCTTAATGTTGTCTATCATAACTATGAAATCTTCTTCTGCCCCGAACTGTTTATGCACCTCGGACTACCCTCAAGCCACTACAAACAAGGCAAAATAGAGCTCTCCGGATATCCATGCCTGCGATTGGTTTACAAGTAATATACAAGTTCATGAAGATCTACAGGTTGACTATCTGCACACTCATCTTCTACAAGCTACAAGAAACTTCTACCAGAAACTTCATTCCAGTGACAAGACATCTAAATCCATCATTGATTATTAGGATTTAAGTTTATTGACTGGTTTTTCTTTATTATAAATCTGATGTTATTAGCACTGAATTTCGATTTAGTGCTTTATTCCCACTTAGTTTTCCTCTTAAGTTGTTATTTATTTATGAGTAGGCAAACAAACCTAGTGGTTTTGATACTACGTCGTTAATAATTATGCATTTAAAAAACTCTTCTCCTGTTTACCATTCCTTCCAGTGCATCTTTCAGCAGGCAGTTTCTTCTCAACCAGTGACCCAGCCAAATCATTTTTCTTTTCTTCCAATAAACCAGTATAAAAATACATAGTAAATATAAATAACATCAATAAGAAAACAAAGTAATAATAATAATAATAATAATAATAATAATAATAGTCATAATAATAATCATAATGATAGTAATAATAAAACAATAAAATAATAATAATAATAATAATAATAATAATAAAATAATAATTTTATTAATAATAATAGTAATAATAATAATAATAATAATAATAATAATTGCACTGAAACTAATATTGATTTACGGATGCATTATTAGTGGTTTATATTTTAATTTTGATTAAGCCCGTTTGTCTTATATGAAGTAAAAACAGTTGAAATCGAGTTGAAAATGAGAACAATTGGCTTTCTAACTTGCCTGTGGAAGCTTAATATGGTCTTAGTTGCATCCTTAAGCTAGATTTCTTCTTTCTTTAATTTAATATCTATTCAAAATAATAAACATTAATTAATCTTTCATCATATTATTTATTTAATTCGTGTATTTTATGTGAAGTTTTTTTAAGTTGGTTATTTAACTATGCCATATCAACTATTATATTATTTAGCGTCGATGAGATTGGTGATAGCGAGATGGCATTTAAATATTGTGTGTATGTGTTTATTCACACATTTAACATTTAAAGTAAATCTAATTTGTATCTTAAACCTAAGTTCGAACCAAAACCCACGAGTATGATATGTTCATATCTGCACAAGTGCCTTTCAAATTACACTGATTTTGCTGTCAACTCACTCACTGCACTGGACTACGACACATTTCACTGACTCTATCCTGATTTCACTAATACTTCAAAAACATTTCAGTGTTCATATACTTTGCACTGCCACTATAACTATAAAGCTTCACTGACAGGAACACGATTCACTTATACAACACACTTCACTGACTCAACACACTTCACTGACACAACACACTTCACTGACACAACATAATTCTTCACTGATACAACACTTCAATAACAAAATATCATTTACACCCTTTAAATACTGTGTATAATTACAGTCTATTAGTAAAGTCCTTAAGCCTATTTTTAAATAAATTTTTGGTTGTTGCTAAACCCTTTAGTAAGTCTGCAGGTAAAGCATTCCAGTCCCTGATAGTACGATTGAGAAAAGAAAACTTTCCAGTGTCCGTCCTCTGTCTTCTTTCCCTCAATTTATATGAGTAATCGTTCCTTGAAGTGTAATTTGGCGGCTGCAACCTATTTTTTTTTCTCTCGAGGCAGGCTCACCTCTGTATGTTTTGAACAGTGCACATAATCGAATTCGCGTTCTCCTGTCTGTGAGTGTGTCCCATTTTAATGATGAATTTTTCCGACAACACTTGAGAGCCCGTTTTTGAATCTTTTCCAGTGTCTTAATATGTTCTAATCTGTACGGATCCCAACATGCAGCACCATATTCTATTACTGGACGTACTAGTGATTTATATGCAATCTCTTTGGATTTATCAGAGCCTTTTCTTAGTACCCTCATCACAAAGTGTAACGCTCTCCATGCTTTTCCCGCTGTGTCTGTAACGTGTTTCCCCCAGCCGAGATCGCTGCTAAATGTTATTCCGAGTATTTACATGTGCTGACTTCTGGAATGGTTTCACCCCTTAATGTATACGATGTAAAGCTGATGGCTTTGCTTTTTAGAGAATTTATTTTTATTTTGTTGGCTATTACCCAATCGTTTACTCTATTGAGGTCATTCTGAAGAAGAGTAGTATCTTCACAACTTTTTATTTTCCTGTATACCATACAGTCATCCGCGAATAAGCGAACCCTAGACAAGATATTAACTTGATATTAATTGGCGAGTTGAGGCCGAGGATTCGCCATAGATTACCTGGCATTCACCTTACGGTTGGAGAAAACCTCAGAAAAAACCCAACCAGATTATCTGCCCAAGAGGGAATCGAACCCGCTCCCGAGCGCAAATTCAGACCGGCAGGCAAGCGCCTTAACCGACTGAGCCACGCCGGTGGCATATTTTATGTGAATGATTCCTAATATGATTTTTAGAAGCAGGCTAACAATATCAGAATTACTAATCGGTGGTTATCAAATGAATGCATACTTCAAATATTGAAATTCAGATACTCCGTAACTAAAGTTTGATATACACTGCATTATTTCAATGTAAATATACAAAGCGCATAGGCTTACATTTCAGTCAGTAAATAAAATGTAGGAATACATTTATGTTTATGTAGACATTCCATCTAATTATGAGTATGGTGACCATTGAAATACCGAGAAACGTAGTGTAAAATGATAGCATAGCATTGTATATCCCTCTGTTTGCGAGCTTTGATGTTGATATAACTATCTCTAAAGCGCCAGTGGAAAACGTGAACGCCGACGAAACACAACAAATATTTTTGCAGTAAATTCCTACGAAAAGATTATTTTGATACGCAGTATTACAATTCACTTTTCAGTTTACTCAGGAAATACAAAAGAAATCGGAAAGAAAATAATCCGATTTAATTTGACGTAACTTGCTATTGTGTGATATTGACTAAAAATATTTAACAAAAATTTAATGTTCCATGTGCACCATCCCTGAATACATAGATATGCGATTAATGAATACGAATAAAATCCATTGTGTGTGTATTTTTATTACTTAAAATATTGGATCCTAGTTTGCACGCATTCCACTTTTTATGCAACATTTTTATATTAATAGAGCTCAACTTTGGCAAGTTTTATGTATGTATTTATTTATTGACACTACAATTGGGTATACACCCGGTGACAGTGTTATATAATATACTACTACATACAATTATACAATAATTACAGCAATAAAAGGAAAATAAAAAAAATTAAATAAAATAAACCTAAATTTATTTCTAACTATAAATAAATAGATGCAATAAACCTAGGACTATAAACAAAAGATGTTCTATAATAACGCCTAACAATAAGCAAAAGTAAACCTAACTTATAAGTACTTCTATTTCACCCAACTATTACCAATTTAAGTAATTACATATCACATTAATTAATTACAAATCAACCTAATTACATATCTACTTAATTAATTACATATCAACTTAATTTATTTACATCTCAACTAAATTACATATCATCTTAATTAATTACATATCAACTTAATTAATTACATTGCACCTACAATTACATTTACAGTCTGATCTTCTCAACCTTTCCTTAAATGTACTGATTTTGAGAGGACCACCCTGAAAGATTGCCGCAGGTAAGCTGTTCCAGTCTACTGTTGTGCGGTTAAGAAAGGAAAATTTTGCCACGTCCGTTCTTTGTTCTTTGAAGTGGAATATCCAAACATTTTATTTACACCATCAAAATATTTAAGAATTACAATTTTGGCCGAGATATTAGCCTACAGAATTCGTCTTATTCCATATGAAAATCTAATCGCAAGCTATGTGCCAAAATTTTTTAAGCTGTTAAATCATGAAGGGATGGGAGTGGAGGACAGCGAATATTTTCATAACAAGACCGAACAGACATGATAGGCCTCTTTTTGCAGAGCGTTCTTCGGCGAATATCGAACTTCGCCATATTCTACAAACTAGAACCGAACGTAGCGCCTGTACGCCAATGTGTACGCATAAATGCTGTTACTAGAGTCAAAGTATTCATTGAACTATGCAGTCAATTATATGACACAAGTTTGCTAGACTTTCCTACGACGTCTGGGGCTGAAAAAAATATCGCTGAAAAAATAAAAAGAGCGAGTTACGTAACTTAATCTAAAATCAAGTCCGATGGAACCAGTTAAAAATGCATGGAACTACTCTCAAACCATTTATATTTTAAGAGACCCATGCTTTGACTGTTGCTTTCTTTCCATTCTGCTCCCTTTGCAAGTCGTCTTGAGATCCTAAGAGACAGAAGTGGACGGGAACATGAAATGAACAGCTGAAGACGAAAAATGAGAAATAAAAATGACTATAATTGCATTTCAGTGCTAACAAATTCTGCTACCAGCTTGTAGTCAACGGAATTGGAGAAAAGAAATGTCTCTGTCCTTTCATTTTCTTATTACATGATGTATAGGGAAAGCATTTCAACGAACCAAGAGTCTAAATACCTTTTCTGTCAATTAGTTACCTGGTTTTCAATATATAAAATGTTGAATACGTTTCTGAACAGATACTATAAATTTCGCGGTATCCAGTAAGCTTGTGAGACTACTTCGATTAACTCTATCAATCTCATTTCACTATCACTCCATTGACGCGGTATAATATCATCGACTTTTAACTATTCTATGGGTGATCAACTGAGTAAATATTTTCATTTAATTACTATAAGTTTCTACTTCAAGATATTCGCGGAAATATTCGTTTAAAAAGGAAATCAAGTTCATTTGACTGCAGTGTCCACCTGCCCTCTTATCCACTTCTGAAAAGCATTGGCATCTTAACGATTCAATGAATGTTAAATAATAATAATAATAATAATAATAATAATAATAATAATAATAATAATAATAATAATAAAAGTTACTTACAAGTGGCTTTTAAGGAACCCGAAGGTTCATTGCCGCCCTCACATAAGCCCGCCAACGGTCCCTATCCTGTGCAATATTAATCCACTCTCTATCATATCCCACCTCCCTCAAATTCATTTTAACACTATCCTCCAATCTATGTCTCGGTCTCTCAAAAGATCTTTTCCCTCTTGTCTCCCAACTAAGACCCTATATGCTTTTCTGGATTCGCCCATACGTATTACATGCCCTGGCAATTTCAAACGTCTCGATTTACAATGTTCCTAATTATACCACGTGAAGAATACAATGCATTCAGTTCTGCGTTGTGTAACTTTCTCCATTCTCCTGTCACTTCATACCTCTTAGCCCCAAATATTTTCCTAAGAACCTTATTCTCAAACACCCTTAATCCCTGTTCCTATTTCAAAGTGAGAGTTCAATTTTCACAACCATACAAAACAACCGGTAATATAACCGTTTTATAAATTCTAACTTTCAGATTTTTTGACAGCTGACTAGATGACAAAATCTTCTCAATCGAATAATAACAGGCATTTCCTATATTTATTCTGTGTTTAATTTCCTCCCGAGTGTCATTTTTATTTGTTACTGTAGCTCCAATATATCTGAAGTTTTTCAACCTCTTCGAAGGATAGATCTCCTATTTTTATGTTTCCATTTCGTACAATATTCTGGTCACGAAACATAATCATATACTTTGTCTTTTCGGGATTTACGTCCAAACCTATCTCTTTACTTGCTTCAAGTAAAATTTCCGTGTTTTTCCTAATCGTTTGTGAATTTTCTCCTAACATATTCACATCATTCGCTTAGACAAGAAGCTGATGCAACCCATTCAATTCCAAACTCTGTCTGTTATCCTAAACTTTCCTAATGGCATATTCTAGAGCGAAGTTATAAAGGAAAGGTTGTAGTGCATCTCCTTGCTTTAGCCCAGAGCGAATTGGAAAAGGATCAGACAGAAATTGGCCTACACAGACTCTGCTGTAAGTTTCACTGAGATACATTTTAATTAATCGAACTAGTTTCTTGGTAATATTCCTGGTTGAATTTTATTTGAAAATAATACTTTTGTCTTTGCTTTGCATCCAGTAGTACATGTATAGCAATGTGTTAAACTGAAAAAAAAAAAAAAAAACATTAAAAGTTCTCCTTTTCTAAAATGAGCAAAACGAAGTGTATTCGTGTGCAAAAAGGCTGTAACAGTTGCTTACATTATAATTTGCAACCTTTTAGCTACATACTGATTATAACCTTTCTGCTCCCGCACTACTATTGACAACTGAATTGTGGCTAGCAAAATATCAGGTTTGCCAATATAACTCAATAGATGCACTTTCCATGGCGCACATTATTTTTCTGAATGGAAAAATTACTTTTACAAAAAATGTGTGCCACAACCATTTTGACTGTCTGCATTCAATTTATAATATGATTCGGAACTCTTCTATTGTCCATCTCAGTCACTCAATTTTTATTATGCTTTCATATCTGAAACATAAATTACTTACAACTTGTATACTTTGAAAGTTTTCTAAGGGTAATTTTCAGTTCATTCAAAATGACCTAATTATTTCGAAATCAAGTAGTACATACCTCATCACCTTTTTAAGAAAGATAATTTATAAAAAATTTAAGTACATTTCCGCTTCTTTATTGAAGTACAAAATACTCACTTCCATATAACAAAGCTATAAATGCTACTCATTTATAGATTTTCAATCCCGAACAAATCTGTAGTAATTTGGTTTACTTATTATCTCGCAACTCGTAAAGTGTTTGTAATTTTCCAATCGACGATTTTCTAATCTTATTATGAGGCAAGGCAGCCTAATTTGCTGTTTAATTTCAATATTTATGAGGCAATTTTAACCATACTGTAGCGTTATGGTTAAGTCGCTACGCTATAAAGCCGGACGTCGCGGGTTCGATCTTCGATAAAATAATTAATTCTGATTCCACTATGACTCAGTGATTAACACAAATCGGTACAAGAGTATCTTTCTTTTAAGGTAAAGGCAGGAAATCACATTAGATTGAAAATTCGATTGATAATAATAGCGGTGACTGCAAAGATGGAATCTGAACCACGAGCTACTCTGGGAGTCCCTGTGTCTTCTAATGGGGACTAGTGTCCTGCAATATTCGAACATGAAGTAACCAAGACATTAGTAATGTAATTTTTAAACTAAACAACAATGAAACTTTATTATCTCAACAATAACTCTTCACTTTCTACACAGTAACACAGTATTCGTTAGTGCACTCCACGGACGACAATGACAATTTACTTGGACTATTATGAACAACAATGAACTGTTAATCTTAACTAATATTTACAAAGCACTATTTACAAATCAGAACTGTCAGTTCTCAGTTCACAGTTCTTCTAGCTCAGTCACTCGAGTTCACAGTATCTCGAACCACAGACCTTCAGAGACGATCCGCTGCACTTCGAACTCAGGTCCCCCAAACAGCGGTCCACTGCACTCGAACTCCGGGCTTCAGGCTCCACAGTTACGGACACAACTCAAGTCGCGCTCTGGTCTCGAAGCTGGCTTCACTGCTACACAAGACTGGCTTACTGACTGACTGACTGACGTTCACTTGCGTCTTCTCTTTTATAGCCAAACTATAGTTTCTCGAGAGTTCGCGAAAGATTCCACTCTCGAATAACCTGGATTTCCACTTCGACGGACTTCTGGACGATACGGGAGGGTCCGTCCCCCTTCACTCCGCACATAGCAGTTGCGCGCGCAACCTCCCCTCGCCTCTTCAAGCCGCGCGCCGTCCCCCCAGTGCTCCCTGGAGCCCGTGTCGACTCACGAGCGACCTGCTCTCTTGCGGGAAGCGTGTTCGAGTCTCGAGGTGGCTGTCACATTATTAAAAACTAATAACAATATTTGTACTGAAATCCTGGACAAAATCCAAGCTTTGAACACCGAAACGTTTTTAGCTTTCGATTTTTTTTAATACAAGATCTCAATTTTTAAGCTTCCTTTTTTTGACATACAGAAACTTCTCTATGCATTAATTTTGTGAAATATCTCATTTATTCAGCTTCAATCTTTTAATTTTAAATATGTTATTTTTTCTATAATTCATGAAAAAATATTAAAATAAACTAGCTGAATTTCTTACAAAATAAATGCATAGCAAATTTTTTTTTCAATTTTTTTTAGAAACATTTTTGAACCCAAATTTTTTGTAGAAGCTCTCAATTTTTAAGCTTCCTTTTTTTTTTTGGTTGCATTTACAAGATGTAGAGAAACTTCTCTATGCATTCATTTTATGAAATATCTGATTTGCTGATTTTCAATTTTTTGTTGTTGTTTTAAATATGCTATTTTTTCTATAGTTCATGAAAAAAAATATTAAAATTAGCAGCATTTCTTACAAAATAAATGCATACAGCTACCTCATTAATACTTGTAATAAATATTACATCTAGATTGCTTAATATTTGGCATAAAAAGTTGGTGCTAAATCAAGAAAAATAAACTTAAGAAAAAATGGATTTGAAAGTAAAAGCAATATTTATGTAACACATGTTGAATTCTCCTCCGCTACATTCATCTAGTAACTTCAGCGAGTAAATTTTAGAACAAAGCGTTACAATATTTGTAATCAGAAAACTGTAATAATTTTGACAGCCCTTTAAATGCCACGACCCCTTACATCCTTACTTTAAGAACATTTTTAAACATATCTGTAAACAGAATTGAAGTAAATCCATTTGGCGTATGAAAACATATTATATTCTGAAGACGTGAAATAGCAAATACAATTGAAGAGTCCACTGCAAGAATGATGGATGTCGTTTGGAATGCATTTTGCAGGAGAAGCAATTGAAAGTTTGAAATGCTTGAAATGTCACTACTGGACAATGACTATCAGTGATAATGCCATATAACTCTCTATGTACATTCTATATGTCTTAAGCTATGCAATGACAGTCTTGGTTCATTTTCGACAAGAAAGTGACATCCATCATTCTTGCAGTGGACTCTTCAATTTTTTTGGGAAAATGTTCATGATTTTCGGTGGAATCTCCTCTTAAAAAGTTAAAAAATAAAAGAATGATAGTGGAGAACAGTGTACTATAAGCAATAACACGAGCTACTGCCAGGAAGTCAAAAGAAGATAGGAATGGCCAAGGAAGCTATTTATTTATTTATTTATTTTGAGTTATTTATTTAATTATTTATTTATTGATTTATTATTTATTTTTTATTTATTGATTGATTTATTGATTGATTCATTTATTTACTGATTTATTTATTTATTTATTTATTTATTTATTTATTTATTTATTTATTTATTTATTTATTTACTCACTTATTTACTTGATTGTTTGTTTGTTTGTTTCTCTGTCTCTCTCTTCCTCTCTTTCACTCTTTATATCTTTATCTCTTTATCTCATTATCTCTTTATTTATTTATTTATTTATTTACTCACTTATTTACTTGTTTGTTTGTTTGTTTCTCTGTTTCTCTGTCTCTCTCTTCCTCTCTTTCACTCTTTATATCTTTATCTCTTTCTCTCTTTATTTATTTATTTACTCACTTATTTACTTGTTTGTTTGTTTGTTTGTTTCTCTGTTTCTCTGTCTCTCTCTTCCTCTCTTTCACTCTTTATATCTTTATCTCTTTATATCTTTCTCTCTTTATTTATTTATTTATTTACTCACTTATTTACTTGTTTGTTTGTTTCTTTGTTTCTCTGTCTCTCTCTTCCTCTCTTTCACTCTTTATATCTTTATCTCTTTATCTCTTTCTCTCTTTATTTATTTATTTATTTACTCACTTATTTACTTGTTTGTTTGTTTCTTTGTTTCTCTGTTTCTCTGTCTCTCTCTTCCTCTCTTTCACTCTTTACATCTTTATCTCTTTATCTCTTTCTCTCTTTATTTATTTATTTATTTACTCACTTATTTACTTGTTTGTTTGTTTCTTTGTTTCTCTGTTTCTCTGTCTCTATCTTCCTCTCTTTCACTCTTTATCTCTTTATCTCTCTCTCTTTCTTTCTTTCTTTATTTCTTTATTTATTTATGTATTTATTTATTTATTTACTCACTTATTTACTTGTTTGTTTGTTTCTTTGTTTCTCTGTTTCTCTGTCTCTCTCTCTTCCTCTCTTTCACTCTTTCTCTCTTTCTTTCTTTCTTTATTTCTTTATTTATTTATGTTTTTATTTATTTATTCATTTACTCACTTATTTACTTGTTTGTTTATTTCTTTGTTTCTCTGTTTCTCTGTCTCTCCCTTCCTCTCTTTCACTCTTTATCTCTTTATCTCTTTCTCTCTTTCTTTCTTTCTTTCTTTATTTATTTATGTATTTATTTATTTATTTATTTATTTACTCACTTATTTACTTGTTTGTTTATTTCTTTGTTTTTCTGCTTCTCTGTCTCTCCCTTCCTCTCTTTCACTCTTTATCTCTTTCTCTCTTTATCTCTTTATTTATTTATTTATTTATTTATGTATTTATTTATTTATTTACTCACTTATTTACTTGTTTGTTTGTTTCTTTGTTTCTCTGTTTCTCTGTCTCTCTCTTCCTCTCTTTCACTCTTTATCTCTTTATCTCTTTATCTCTTTCTCTCTTTCTCTCTTTATTTATTTATTTATTTATTTATTTATTTATTTATTTATGTATTTATGTATTTATTTAAATCCACCACCAACAGAAGCAGGCTTCCAATTACAGGTGGCTTACACAGATACATACACAAAATACATAATAAGAAAAACAAAACAAGCAACACAGACGAAAGAAAGAAAATACATGACGGTAATAGATGCTATTAACAGAAAAAGATGTATATTCTGCCAACCTCTGGAAAAAGAACTAAATAAGAGTTTAGTGAAATGCTCTATATAGAGTGTGACATTTTTCGGGCAGAAATATGGACATTACAACGAAATGAAGGGAAGCGACTAGAAGCAATAGAAATGTGAATATGGAGAAGAATGGAACGTGTGAGGTGGACAGACAGAATAAGAAATGAAGCTATGTTGCAATGTGTGGGTAAAGAAAGAATGATGCTGAAACTGATCAGGAAGAGGAAAATGAATTAGTTGAGTCACTGACTCAGAAGAAACTGCCTACTGAAAGATGCAATGGAAGGAATGGTGAACGGGAGAAGAGTTAGGGGCAGAAAAAATCTGAAGATAGACGACATTAAAATATATGAAACATATGAGGAGAGAAAGAGGAAGGCAGAAAATAGGAAAGATTAGAGAAAGCTGAGTTTACATTGAAAAACCTGCCCTTGCGCAAAACACTATGAATGAATATATTCATGAATATCTCGTACACCTTGCCAGTCCTGGCAGCCATAAAATAAAGAAAGTTTTGATAACAAAAATAATGAATATCTCAATCAAATAATAGTACATTATGCAACGAGCCTGTAATGAAGGTAATTAAGAAGCGAGTATGGATATTTATGAAACGAGCGCAAGCGTATGTTGTGAGATGTTGGCAGACGCAAAAGTATTGATTTTTTCCGAGGAACAGATGTTCACATTGACCTTGCTAGGCCATAAGAACCTACAGAGATAACATTGAAATTAAATTAGACATTGAAAAACGAGATGACAAATTGAATTTATTTGAATATTATTTACAATTAACGCTAATTATTATAGTAAGAGAACATAACCTTCTGCGACAGTATTGGATTTCCAGCCTCCGTGACTTTTCGCTAATTCTATTTCGAATGCATATCCGAGAATAATCTATACTTGCGGTTTTATAACGGTAGAAAGCTGACCTGTCATTGGCTGAACAGTTATAACCTGAGTCGTCATTGGCTGAAAGACCTGACCTTTAATGAGTAAGTGTACTTTAATGACATGCATTAAAGGTCTGCCACCAGGTGTATAATTACTACATTTCGGCATGGTCGAGCATAAAACTAAATTTGTGACAGATCTTGTAAACCATTGTTTTAAACTTTCTATTCTCTTAAGGGTAATCAATTAGGGGCATAGACAGTTATAGAAGCACTGAAGCACAAATGACCTATTGTGGCCCAATAAACTAGAAATGATCCCAAGAGACCGTAGGGAGTGGCCAGATTGACGATATTGCTGGGTTTGATTTCCTGAATCCTCTTGGGGGACAACGTGTGTTTCCAGAGATATCGATGGTTGGATGTTAAGGCAGTCAACTCATGAGACAATCAGCACTCAGTAGCAGAAGGGATATAAGGCCTGCCTACTGTAACCTCCCCCCCCCAAGAAAGCAATCTGTTAAACTTCAGTGAATCTCAATTAATTAATTATTAAACGAAATGCATAAACAATTTTGTTTAAATTTATGGTAGAACATTTGAATTTTGGGAAGAATTTTTCACTTTTGGATCACTGTTCAATGGTAGAAAATCGATTAAAAAAATTAATCGAATGCGTGCTTACAGGGCAAGACTTCAACAGCTATGCTTCTAAACGACCCATGTGTAATTATGTGCAGTTTATAAAACACAGTTTCTTTGTATTAAAAATCAGTGCCGGTATAATTTCCGTGTCTGGTAGGTGACACTGCAGGGGAGACATGTTTGATTTGCACCAACAGTAGCCACGGTCCCATATGCTTCATTCTGCTTTCCTGTCATTTTCACGATTTATATCAACAGAATTTTCCGCGCATAGAATGGCCTGCGTTGATGCGGTCAACCGACTCGACACTAATTGTCATTCGGGTCAAGTAATTAATGAGCAAAAATGGACTAAGTTATAGCTTGAACTCTTCGTCACCAAAACTGACACACAATGTCACGATAATGTTTCTGTTCTACTTTCATATTTATAAAGGCATAAATATTAATAAATGCCATCATCAGTATCTGAAATGTTTCCTGAATAATTAATCATAAAATGTACCACATCTTTTTTTGTGGTAATCGACCTACATATATTTTCAGTCCTGAAAATCATATTTTTCAATATCTGTTAAGTTTTTCTCCCCAAGCAATCAATCTACAGGTTTATGGGGTCATGAAGAACGGATTTTTACATATAAGCAATATTACGCTCTCCAGATAACCGCTCTATACCCATAGATTTTTGGCGTCCTGAAAATACAGGGTGATCCGTTTGGAAAGGCATAAAACAAAACGTGATAAAATTAGAATTGTTGTTATTTATTGCTAATTATGCAATTCTAGAAAAATGAGAGTTTTGTCCAAATTAGACCTCAATGTGCCCACTATTGCAAATACGACACAGTTCATATATTGAGGCTAATTTCTCCCATGTGTGGTCTAACATCTCAGAGGTAACTTTCTCAAAAGCTGAGATATTCGAAGTCAATAGTTTCCTCTCTAGCCCTCGCGAAATGGTGAATTTTAATTTAGAAGTTCATAAGCATATATTTCAAATTTTATTACTACAATTATTATTTGTACAAATGATTGATTAAATGGCAAACTTACTAGTATTAAATTGTGTAAGCACGTGTGGCTTACAACTGTTTCGGTGTATCTTTCACACCATCATCAGAGCCTACTAGAACCCGGCGTCACCTCAACTTCGCTGCCTGTTGTAGGTGTGCGTTTGCGTGTTGAAAAGTGGAGTCGAATAGTGTGTGTGTTCTGAAATTGATCTGGGTGTTGAATATTTGATTAGGGTGTTTTTTAGTGTATCTGTATATTTCATATTGTTCTAGTGTGTTGAGTTTTTGGTTTTTGAGTTGTGTTTTCAGGATTTCCATGTCTGTATTTATGTTATTGTATGTATGGTTAGCATTAGTTATGTATTCGGCATGTGTAGATGTATTGTGTCCTCTGCTTATTGCATTAATGTGTTCTTTGTAGCGTGTTTGGAATGATCTGCCTGTTTGTCCAATGTAGAACTTGTCGCAACTATTATATGTGAGTTTGTATACGCCTGTGTGGTTGTATTTATTTGCTTGTGTTGTTTGTGTGTTGAGATGTCTTTGTAGTGTGCATAGGTTTATACAAACTCACATGTAATATTTGCTACAAGTTCTACATTGGACAGACAGGCAGATCATTCCAAACACGCTAAAAAGAACACATTAATGCAATAATCAGAGGGCACAATTCATCTACAAACGCCGAACACATAACTAATGCTAAATATACATACAATAACATAAATACAGACATGGAAATCCTACACATACAACCCAAAAACCAAAAACTCAACACACTAGAACAATATGAAATATACAGACACACTAAAACACACCCTAATCAAATCCTCAACACACAGATCAATTTCAGAACAGACACTATTCGACTCCACTTTTCAACACGCAAACGAACCCCTACAACAGGCAGCGATGTCGAGATGACGCCGGGATCTAGTAGGCTCTGATGATGGTGTGAAAGATACACCGAAACAGCTGTAAGCCACACGTGCTTATACAATTTAACACTAGTAAGTTTGCCATTTAATCAATCAGTTTTATATAAGTTTAAAAGTAGCGTACGCAAGTTTCAAGATGAATTATTTGTATTATAAAATATAAGTGAGTGGAATGTCTTCGCTTTTTATTTCGAGGTATGAATTGAAAGTTGTAGTAAGGAAGCATTTTCATTAGTAACAGCAAGAGTATAAAATTATTTTTCAGCAAAATGAAAGTTTATGCACTCAAAATGGATTTCTGACATTACAAATGCAATTTACGTCACAGTACATTATATTGTATTTCCTATGTGTTAAAGTTCTTCTGGAAAAAAATAACGAGGTGAAGCTTTTAATGCGTGCAGTCAACATCGCTTACTGCAAAGAAAGCTCTTCTAAGAAACCACGGATTAAGAGAGGAAGAGGGATGGGTTAGGGGTTGCAGCTTAAAGGAAATGTCCCTAGAGTAACATGCTGTAATTCTATCTCACTTCAGAAATACGTCCGATACATGAACCAACATACATTACTGATAACAAGCAACGATCTTAGATTACATTCCTAGCAACGGATGTCAATAAATAGTATATCAGATTGTGTTCCATTATTTCAAGTTGCGATACTCAAAACTTATTTTTACCAAAACAGTTCTAACGGCTAGATATACATTCTTAACACAAATGTTGAAATATCTCTATTACGAATAAAATTTATTGTATCATATATATTATTATAATGTACCGAAGTACATATGATATTTCCATGCAGATATTCTGCGTCATCATACGATGGAAGAGTAATGGAACGGAGAATAATTCTCTCCGGCGCCGGGATTTGAACCCGGGTTTTTCAGCTCTACGTGCTGACGCTTTATCCACTAAGCCACACCATTACTCTTTCATCGTATGATGACGCAGAATATCTGCATGGAAATATCATATGTACTTCGGTACATTATAGTAATATATATGATATGCATAAATCACTTCGTGATTTAAGACGGCGCTTATTCCGTCGGATCCCGGCCAACTAGTCACTCATTACGGGTGCACCTCAGCACATGTGTGGACTTCGGTCCTAGGTTCATAGATATCTATGACGTAGTGCAGAGGGCGGCCACCAGAGGGAACCCAAGAGTTGGAACTTAAAACTGAGGCGATTCTTCCGACACCGGGGTAGAATCCGCTGTGGCTTAGTGGATAAAGCGTCAGCACGTAGAGCTGAAAAACCCGGGTTCAAATCCCGGCGCCGGAGAGAATTTTTCTCCGTTCCATTACTCTTTCATCGTATGATGACGCAGAATATCTGCATGGAAATATCATATGTACTTCGGTACATTATAGTAATATATATAATATGCGTAAATCACTTCGTGATTTAAGACGGCGCTTATTCCGTCGGATCCCGACCAACTAGTCACTCATTACGAGTGCACCTCAGCACATGTGTGGACTTCGGTCCTAGGTTCATAGATATCTATGACGTAGTGCAGAGGGCGGCCACCAGAGGGAACCCAAGAGTTGGAACTTAAAACAGAGACGATTCTTCCGACGCCGGGATAGAATCCGGTGTGGCTTAGTGGATAAAGCGTCAGCACGTAAGAGCTGAAAACCCGGGTTCAAATCCCGGCGCCGGAGAGAATTTTTCTCCGTTCCCTTACTCTTTCATCGTATTTATTGTATCGTAAACAAAGAAGTAAAAAGGCGAATATCATTAGACAGCTGAATACTCCCAGTACTAATATACGCAGCACAAATTTTGACACCAACTCAACAGAAGATATCCGTTCAGGTAACTCGAGAAAAATGAAAAGGAAAATTTTATAAATCACACTGGAGGACCATATCAATAACTTAAATATAAGAAAAAAGACGCAAGTGAAAGATGCCGTATCCACAGCGGAAATAGCTTAATGGAAAACGGGCAGGACACACAATGAGACTCAACAGCAATCGATAGTCAAACGCAGCAATGGTTTGGTGTCCCAGGTTCGGAGAAAGAGGGACAGGAGGACCGACAACGAGATGGACGGACGATATGAGGAAAAACTCTGGCACCCTGTGGACTAGGACTCAGAGGAACCGAGAACACTAGAAACGCTACTCTTCTATATAAATCAAAGTGTTCTGAAGTACTAATATGTGTCTGAGAGTGTACGATAAACAAGGACTAGTCTAAGAACGTATTCCGAATCTCAGCGCTGAGCAATCTGATGGCATCACGGTGTTCCGAATTTCAACGATGGCGTCACTGATGCTCCACTGGTGTCGCACCGGTTCCATCAGCTTGCAGAGGTGGTGGCAGTATCCATCAGCCGCCATCAGTGAATCTGATTAGTTCTTGTATAGGGCAGGAATTAGCAGACGAATGACATCGTGCACTGTTGTGTCATGGTGGTGTGTTCTTCTGTATTGTTTGTAATGAGCACAACGTAAAAACAATATGCTAATGGCTTATGAACGAACATATCAACGGACCAGTTATTACTACCGGTTCAAGAAATAAATTGTTTATGCTCTCTTTTCTTTGAACGAGATGACAGTACGGAAATTTCGCAAAATCTTGCTAGCGTAGCACAGACAACAACTTGTACAGCCGCCATGATAGCCATCGAACCTTCCAGCAGTTCTATTGCTATTTCGCTGCAGCGTGACGTCATTGTTGTCCACCGGTCCGGCGAGATCGGAATATGCTGTAAGTGAAACCAAATTGAAAAGAGAAAGCAAGGAAAATCAAATAGGCTTAAACTGATGTGAAAGTGTCAGTATAATCTGTAAAACAACAGTGAGAGAAGTGTAGTAAAGTCGAAATATAAAATCATGTTATGGACAAATTATGAAAGGGGTTTATAAAAATAAAACTATCTGCCCTTCAATAAAGGTTAACACAAAGACCCGGAAAACAAATACATGTGTGTGTGTATATATATATATATATATATATATATATATATATATATATATATATATATATGTAAGTTTACAATGAAATAATGAAAATACATACAATGTATTTCAAAAGAAAAAAAAAATTGAAGGTGAAATTATACTGTATTACTTGAAATAGAGATAAACTTGCAAAATTTGAATTGAATCCTTCAGAATTTCTTTAAGCATTTTCTCAATGTTGTAAAATGTGAATTCCATTGATTTTAAAAGGGTATAGTTGTACTTGGAGATGATACCACGAACTCCAAAAAGAAGTCCGTGTACTATAATAATAATAATGATTTATTTTAGCTGGCAGAGTTAAGGCCGTAAGGCCTTCCCTTCCACTCAACCAGCAAAAAGTGTATATACATATGCATGAACTTACAAATAATCCAACAATTTGATTTAGAAGAGAGTTACATGTATACAAGAGTTATTTACGAATTTAACAACAAAATACTTGTGAACTATTAATTAAACACTTCAATAAACTGTGTAGCAGAATTAAGCTAAAATATATCGAATGTTAATATATTTCAAATAATATTAGATAATAGAAAGAGATTATTATGAGACAATTTTAAAACTACATCACTATAAGGATGATGTCTAAAGAAAGAAGTAACAATGTACTGACCAGCGATTAGCCATGATATTGTACTGCTTACTAAACAAGGAAAATAAGCTTCATAGATCATTCTCTTTTCAACATCAGTAAGTTTTGATGCTGTGCATCTCTTTCAAACCCAATAGTCGGATCTAGTATTCTTCCTGTGTTATTTTTTCTATCAATGACATCAATATCTGCTCGTCTTGTTGAATCATCTGCCGACATACAATGCACTTCTTCACGGACTTCTGAAGTCTTAGTATATCAGCAACCATTGTCCTTACTTCATGGTGGTGGCTGTTCCGCAGTAACTTAGTCTTTCGGCAGAAACCCAACACATGTCCAAGTGTTTCAGTCTCGTCACAGCCTGGGTGGCGGCAACGGGTTGTGTTGAATGCTGTACCTGGGACTGACCGTACTGCAGAAATATTGCATGACATCTTCAACGCATTAATACAGTATATTCAGATGACAGACATTTTTTATTGAATATCCAGGATTTGTATTAGTACATTCCGCATAAAAACTGACTCTTTCAAACACGAACAAAATGCAGAAATAAGGTAAAGTGACAATAAGAGACATTGACAGGAAAGTGTCGCGTCTCTAGCTCGGATTTGGGAATACTTAGAGTTATTCTATACTAGCCGTACCCGTGCGCTCCGCTGCACCCGTTAGAAATAAATATAAAGTAATTACATAATTAAAATAGGACATTTGATCCAGGGAACATTCGTGTTTGATAGAAGGATAAATCGTTTAATATGTTACTTAATTTAAATTGCATCCAAATAATTAAAATGCGATCATTTTAGGCCAGAGACACTCATTTTGTGCAATGACAATTCCTTTAACATGTTTCTTAATTTTTATTACATGCAACCATAGTTTAATGAAGATTGACATCATTTAGATTTAATGTGTATATTTTATTTTACTTGTTATAGGTTTCCATTGAATTATGGTAATAACTTAATTTTAACCTTGTTTTCTGCGTATTCAGTAAATGGCGCTTGGCCCACTATGGTTCTGAACCCTTCAAATAACTTAAATTATATTATATAATATTACATATTATATTATATTTATTATAATATATTATATTATATTTATTATATTATATTATATTATATTATATTATATTATATTATATTATATTATATTATATTATATTATATTACATTATATCAGAAGTTACCGTAATAACATTATAGCATTATGTCCATCTAGAGAAACTACACTTTCCAATGGTGAAATAATAATTAATTATACAAATCGGTTAATTTAGCTTCCGATTTTACTTCATACAAACACAGAAACATTCTCTGTAGGCTATCTTTCATAGTTTCGATTGTTGCTGTCCAAGGCCCCCATAGATAAACGAAGTCATTTGTTTTTTAATTCTTTACACGGCCTTAGATGGCAGTTATTTTAATTTTAAAACTCATTTATTTCATTAAATATTAGTCCTATCAAAATTTTTCAAGGAATAAAACTTATCGGACATTATTTTCAAAGAAGCTTTTGTTATGTAACATTTTTCACAAAAATCAATAATAATCGAGATATTTCGATTTATTTAATTCAGGCCTCCTTATAACCCCCCTTTTAAATAATGTATTTTGAATGCCATATAGCCTAAAATCTAAGTTACAACGAACTTAATTTATATTCCAATTTTCATCGAAATCCGTTCAGCCATTATCGCGTGAAAAGGTAACAAACATACAGACAGACAGACATACAAACAAAAATTTCAAAAAAGCGATTTTCGGTTTAAGGGTGATTAATTATATATGTTAGGACCAATTATTTTTGGAAAATCGAAAATTACCAGAAAAATTTCGGCTACAGATTTATTATTATTATAGATGTGATTAAAGACTATTATTATTATTAATATTATTATTATTATTATTATTATTATTATTATTTCTATTATTATCATCATCATCATCTTAATCGAGAATATATAGGCTTATATTTGTTTCGTACTGTAGCGATTAATATCTGAATACAGGTCGACGAAAATTACTAGGCCTATACGACTGTAATGTGCCGCATTATCTTGAACCACAATCGAATGTGAGTACTTTCTTACAAGAATCGTGAATTGCAGAAACCCACATGTTCATTTGAATAATTTTTTCAGGATACACAAAAAATTGATTATCTTCTAAAGCGTTTGGTATTTTGAAATAACTATGCTTTTATTAAACCATGATAATAAGATGTAGTGTTTGATATACATAAACTTGAATATTTTACTTTCGTATTTTCTGAAAAAATCTGACTTGCCTGAACATATAAAGGGTTTAGAGCCATAGTGGGCCAAGCGCCATTTATGGAAAACGGAGAAAGCAAGGATTAAAGTTACGTGAATACCACAATATAATGAAGATTGACATATCATTTAGTATTAATGAGTACACTTTATATTACTTGCTATATGTTTCATTGAATTATGGTACTCGCTTAATTTTAACCTTTGTTTTTTACGTTTTTAATATATGGCGCTTGGCCCACTATGGCTCTGAACCCTTCATATGGAGTTTTTCAATTCACACACATATTTTAGAGCATGGAAATTTTCTTCTTTAAATTGCAATTAAAATTATAACTTAGATTACAGCCTACATAATTATAAACATTAACTTTCTCTATTATCCTTATTTTTAAAACTGTTAATGTATATTCATATAATTATTTCTATCTCTGGTGTAAGTTTTGAAAGCATATATGGGCACTATTATTTAATTCCTTTTCTCTTCTACAACCTAAATGTTATCATCGCATACAAACCGTTAACAATTATTTCACCTTGACATTTCAAGCAAATAATTATTTTTACAATAAAAAATTAAGTTCGACCCTCCGAATACATGTCAGATTTTTGGCAAATACAGCGTTGGGTTCCGCTGAGTATTGATTTCCCATGTCACTCTCAACCATTTGTTCATATAAGCTCCTTCTCTTTCTCCTTTTCCTTCATGTGCACTACAGAGTCTACGCTAAAGCCCACTCTGGTATCCCTTTCTTTTTTTTTAGGACTTTCTCCATAAAATCATACATCAGCCTGATACTGCCAGGCTTTCTTCGTCCATTTGCGACACGAATAATTCATCTGCTGTAGTAAGAGTCCTAGGTTATTATTACAGACCGGATTTTATATAAAATAGAAATGAGAAATATGTACATAAATATGTAGCTAAAAATAGCAAAATATGTAGATAAGTATGTAATAAATAAAATATATGTAACTTAAAATCTAGGCTTTATTAAATGTATTTTTGCACACTCCTAAGAAAACAGAACTGAAAAAATTACAGCTGCACACGTGATTCAAAATCATTTAAATGTTGTTTGGAGGCGCAATTAATAATTAAGTATTTTTATGCTCGACCATGCCGAAATGCAGTAATTATACACCTGGTAGCAGTGCTTTAATGCATGTCATTAAAATACACCTATTCATTAAAGTTCAGGTTTTCGATTATTCTCGGATATGCAATCGAAAGACAACGAGGGAAACGTCACGGAGGCTGGAAATCCAATACTGTCGCAGAAGGTTATGTTCTGTTACTATAATAATTAGCGTTAATTGTAAATAATATTCAAATAAATTCAATTTGTCATATCGTTTTTCAATTCTAAGTCAATTTCCAGGTTATATCAAAATTAGTTCATGTTATTCTCTAGATTATATCAAGGTCAATGACATTATTGTTCCTCGGAAAAAATCAATACTTTCGCGTCTGCGCGCATCTCACAATTTACGAGCTATGCACAAGGTCACTTCCGATCTTAAGTCAGATAGGAATAAAATGAATACTTCTGAATAATTTCAAGTTAGAAATATGGTCGGGCATAAAAAGTCGTATGAAACTTGCCTATAATGGTAATTAAGACGCTCGTATGAAAATTATGAAACTCGCTTACGCTCGTTTCATAAACAAACATACTCGCGTCTTAATTACTATCATAATAGGCTCGTTGCATAATGTACTATTCCATATTTCCTGCGGTCATTGATTGCCTTCTGTCTATTAGAATGTTCTTATAAATGAAAAACGAACTCTCAACTTCACGCGAAGTAACTGAACCGTATTTCAGACGAGGAATGATACTCGGAATAATCTCCTCAGGGAACTGCACACACTTACTAAAATTAACAAAATTTTAATCGTAATTTGTAAATAGTACATTATGCAACCAGCCTATAATGGTAGTAATTAAGACGCGAGTATGTTTAAGAAACGAGTTTCATAATTTTCATACGTGCGTCTTAATTACCATTATAGTCAAGTTTCATACGACTTTTTATATTCAACCATATTTCTAACTTGAAATTATTCATAATTACTCATGTTATTCTTATCTGAGTGAGGAGCAGAACTGACCTTTTGCAATACCTCGTAAATCGTGAGATGTGCGCAGACGCGAAAGTATTGATTTTTTCCGAGAAACAAATGTCGACATTGACCTTGATATAATCTAGAGAGTAAAATAAATATTAATCTCGATATAACCTTGAAATTGAATTAGACATTGAAAAAGAGATGACAAATTGAATTTATTTGAATATTATTTACAATTAACGCTAATTATTATAGTAAGAGAACTAGTTGTCTTTCGATTGCATATCCGAGAATAATCGATACTTGCGCTTTCATATTGCTACAATGGTATTTTCTGACTGGTGGAACACCTGAACTTTAATGAATAGGTATACTTTAATGAGGTGCTTTAAAGGGCTGCTACCAGGTGTATAATTACTACTTTTCGGCATGGTCGAGCATAAATTAAATAACAATTCAAATAAAATTCAATCTAAACTTATAAACTCTGTATAAATGATATTTTAATATGTGCAAGAACCGCTTAATTAGGATGATAATTTTGTTAATTTTAGTAACAGGTAGTTCCAGAAGTTACCATACTTCCACAACATGGCGTGGTGTAGTGTCACGTGCTCCTACCATGAATCTAAACACCTCTATCTCAGTTAGTTTATATTTATTCTTATAATACGGTAATGTCGGTTAAATATTCTTTTTTCAGTATTTAGTTCCTCAGACTGACCATTATAGTGTTCCAGTAGAACAGTATGGCCCATTTTCTTTAAAATCGCCAATAGAAAATAAGGATATTGCTGCGTAACAGGAATAGCTGAATAATTTGGAAGTAATTTATTATCTAGTCTGAACAAATTTCACGTCTAAGAAAATCACGAAATAAAGTACCGTATACTCGTACACCTTAGCTGTAGTATAAGCCTTCCTCACGACCACGCTTGAGGTAAGAATGAAGTGCATTGTCTGGAGGGTAACATGCCCGCAGGACGGACGTGGTGACCCCGTCAACTTCCTTTGCTTTGTGACGAGCACAAAGAGAGGCTCGGAGAATAACTGCATTCCACACGTAGATTATACACGCCTGGTGTCCATGGAAACACAGGAACGTTGCTTCCGAGGCAGCAGTTCATTATAACGCCGAATTTTATATTAAGCATTATCCACAATTTTAATTTTAATGAAGCGATTTCACTTGCAAATAGCTAAGACAAACAGCAACAAATTGTCTATAGTAATCTCACACCTCGAGTGACTTTTTTTAGGATTATTTCGTGAATAAAATAAAAATTTACATAATATATCCTTTAAATTCGCTCACAAAATGTTAATAATCGTATATATATATATATTAACAATAAATCTGTAGCCGAAATTTTTCTGGTAATTTTCGATTTTCCAAAAATAATTGGTCCTAACATATATAATTAACCGCCCTGAAACCGAAAATCGCTTCTTTTAAATTTTTGTTTGTATCTCTGTCTGTCTGTCTGTCCGGATGTTTATTACCATTTCACGCGATAATGGCTGAACCGATTTATATCAAAATTGGAATATAATTTAAGTTCGTTGTAACTTAGAATTTAGGCTATATGGCATTCAAAATATTTTGTAAAAGGGGGGTTATAAGGGTACTTGAATTAAATAAATCGAAATATCTCCCTTATTATTAATTTTCGTGAAAAATATTACATAACAAACGTTTCTTTAAAAATAATTTCCGATAAGTTTTATCCCATGCAAAATTTTGATAGAACTGATATTTAATGAGATAAATGAGTTTCAAAATTACAATAACAACGCCATCTAAGGCGGTGTAATGAAATAAAAAAACAAATGACTTCGCCTATAACAGGCCTTGGACAACAACAATCGAAAGCTATGAAACATAGCCTACAGAGAATGTTTCTGAGTTTGTATGAAGTAATATCGGAAGCTAAATTAACCGATTTGTATAATTAATTATTAATTCACCATTGGGAATTGTAGTTTCTCTAGATGGACATAATGCTATAATGTTATTACAGTAACTTCTGAGTGAATCGAGAACAGGTAAGATTAAAATAGCTTCCTATGCCCACAAAACTTGAGAGGCATTCGTTTCCTGTATTTCCTAAAATAATTTTTATGCCCAAATGAGAGGTCTCTGGATCAAAATGATCGCATTTTAATGTTTTTAATACAATTTAAATTATGCAACATAATAAACGATTTATCCTTCTATCAAACACGAATGTTCCCTGGATCAAATGTCCTATTTTAATTATGTAATTACTTTATATTTATTTCTAACGGGTGCAGCGGATCGCACGGGTACGGCTAGTTTATGAATAATTACCTATCCAGACATTGTGAAGTTGAAATAGATGAATATCGATTTCTGCAATAAAGAAATTGGATGTTATCCAGAAATTCCAAATGTGAGAGTGAAATACAGGTTAAAATGTTAATTAAGAAGAAGAAGAAGAAGAGAAGAAGAAGAAGGATTTATTGAGTAATATTATACATACAGCTTTTACATTATCATAATTTTCTCTAAAATCCAATGCACGGGTCTTCTGACCGCACGTGCTTTATACCTAAAACAGTTTTGCTTTGCAGGTTCCCCCCCCCCTCCATCTATGATTATATCCAGCTACTCTCTAAAAGAACACACATATGAAAATGAAAATGGTACAACAAAACACATTATACAATATAATCCTAACTCAAAAGACATAAAAGTGAACGCTTGTGTAGATACTGTTATCCCCTCCTCAGTTCATGTCATAATCTTCAACAGCTGAGGTTCTAATCTTTCTCGCCTTCAAGAGGAACAATCCAGTCTTTTGTTCCCATTCTCTATCCCCATGAGGTCAAGATATGCAAGCGACTATTCTGACTTAGCATCGAGGGTAGTAGATATTTTCTCCGTACATGTTCCAATTCGACACACTGTAATAAAATATATTTATAGGAGTCCTTTTCTCTGCAAAGCGGACAAATACGCTCCCCTTCTTCGTTGACGTGCCCCCATCTTCCATGCCCCCATCTTCTATGCCCCCATCTTAGCCACGCTAAACCTGCAATTACATGTACTGCGCTTTTCTCTTATTATAACCGGAATACATTTTCATTATCTGCTGAAATAATAATTTAATTTAAACATTTTATAATATTATTAAGGAACATATTTTGCGGACTTCTGGAGAAAGAACTAAGGAAGGGACTAGTGAAATGCTTTGTGAGGAGTGTATGGGGCAGAAACATGGACATTACGACGAAGTGAAGAGAAACAAACAGAAGCATTTCAAATGTGGATATGGAGAAGGATGGAGCGTGTGAAGTGAACAGAGTAAGAAACGAAGCTGTGTTGGAAGGAGTGGACAAAGAAAGAATGGTGCTGAAACTGATAAGAAAGAGGAAAAGGAATTAGCTGGGTCACTGGTTGAGAAGAAACTGCCTTCTGAAGGATGCACTGAAAGAAATGGTGAACGGGAGAAGAGTTCGGGGCAGAAGAAGATGTCAGATGATAGACGACATTAAGATCTATGGATCATATGCGGAGACAAAGAGGAAGGCAGATAATAGGAAAGGCTGAAGAATGCTGAGTTTGCCGTGAAAGACCTGCCTTTGGGCAGAACTGTATGAATGAATGAATAATATAATTACAAATAACCTGATTAATAAATTAATTAAATAAACAATTGTTGAAAACGCAGTTATCAAGTCTGAATGAAGGAGTGTTATTTTCCTCAAATACAATGGACATGGAATTATGAGATGAAGATGTAGATGTGGAATGGAATGACGTTATATAAACGAAATAGTCACATTAAATAAATATTTCAGTATGTGTATGAAATTGTTCAGGATGGATTCCCAAGTTGCGTACAATAACCGGGAAGACAGAGAAATTAGTCGTCTTAGGCCCGATTGTATAAACCATTTAATCTTAGATCAGAGTTTAAATTGATCCTTGTTTTAGCTGAACTTGGAATTTTGTGTTGTATAAAGTCTAATCTGAGGTTAATTTGTCTCAAACTAAAGTCAACTTTGACTGAAGAAATTTCTCCGATTAAGTTATATGATCCAAGTTCAGTTATTTCGTTTCTGTTTGAAATATACGAGGGACAGATTGTGCAAATAAAATATCCATTATTATTAATTTTAATAGATATGTTAGGTACATTTATATATATTTATTTCAATTTCTTGCCTTAATACACAAACATTCTTATATTTTATAAGGCTCTATCTTGTTCAACAGTATCAAATAACATAACCTATAATTATATTATGTTTATAACGACCATTAATTATTAATGGATATGACAGGTACATTCATAAATGTTCAATTAACTGTATTACTAAAGGAAAATTGTCGTTTTATAAAGCTTTATTATGTTTAGCAGTATCAAACACCATAACATGATAACAACTTGGAGAACAGCAAACCTTCTTTTTATTGTCCGCCATTATCTACATTGCACAAAAAACCAGTGTCTCCAACAGAATGTAATACGGAAAGTCGCCAAAAAGTAGTTGTAAAGTCGCTAGATTTCTCATTATCAACAAAGAAAGATTAAATTTTTTCACTATGGGATGCTAAAAAGGTCCCTAAATCCCTATTTAAGCAATATAAAAGTTAAAAGAAATTGTTGTTGAAAAAGAGTTAAAGTCACTAGATTGGCAACACTGAACAAACCTGTGTAACATGGTCCGCGCATCACGTATTTCATCTGTTTATGCGATGTTGCCAAATCCTTTTCACGTGAACTTAGATTGCATTTGAACCAAGGTAATTTGATCGCAGAAAAGTTTTATACAATAGAAGAAGTGTCTGAACTCGGTTCACTTTTCGATCTTCGATCAAAGTTGATCTTTAGTCAGGGAGTTTTATACAATTGGGCCTTAGGCGGTCTAGATTAGAGGTTAAGGCTGGTTCACAATAAACCGGGAATGGAAACGACAACGAGAACGAGAACGGAAATATTGTTAAAATGCTCACATGTAAATACATTTCTTTTAACAATATTTCCGTTCTCGTTGTCGTTTGCATTCCCGGTTTATTGTGAACCAGCCTTTACTGTGCCAACTGTTGGGTACGAAGTTCGTGGATTTAGACCCGGCATCGATCTATGAAATCCTCAGCATGGATTCCTCCGAGTGGGAAGTAAACCTGAAAGGTCTGTGTCGCAGATTTACGGAACATTAGAGAACTCTGTCCTTGATATAGGGCTTCAGGCAAAATTTTCCGGTCATAGTCAATGTTTAATTTCGACGTTGAATAAGCACCGCATTTCAAAACGTCATTAAATAAACCAAGACCTCCTTCAACTATGAGTAGAGGGATTTGATTTTTTGATGTTAAAAACTTAATTTTAGTTATAAAAATGCAAATTCTTTAATACAATGTGCAGAATTGAGTGAAATATATCCCCGAATTGATATAAATTCACGATATTACTTAATGATCGTGATATTTCCAACAACAAAAAGTAGGTTTCATGAAGAATTCGCACGAAAAATTACTCTTTCTTCCAAATAAAAAGTGAAAATTTTCATTGTTATAAAATATACATGAATATTTCCACATATTTGTTCTTCAGTATTACGTGTCGTACTTGGAAAACGATGTATGCATAGTTTCAGAGATTACTTCCAGAGAGCAGCTGAAGCACACAATTTCTCTTTCCCGCAACAACTGCCTTCGTGAGATCAAGAAAGCAGTGCTGCCACCCCCTCCCAGTCAAATTGAATTTATTTATTTATTTATTTAAATTCAAATATACAGAATAAAGAAATATAATTACAAAACAAACAAAGAGAAATACAAATAAAATAATACAAGCAATATAAAAAGAAGATACAGTAGTATTAACAAAATTTGAGACCGAATGAGCAGCGCTCGTGCTCGGTCGCAGTTCAGATATAATATTAAAATAAAAAATAATAATATAAATAAATAAGTAAAATAAAATAGGAACTAAAATATAATTACAGCGGCAATGGAATTATATAATATAATATTAACACTAGAGGAGAATAATATCGCACGTGAAAAGTAGGATTAATATGTATTTAAAAATTATAGCATACAAATATAATATAGTTTGATTAATTGATACACATAGGCTATAAATTTATTTAATCAAATTGAAGATATTAACACGTTTCTAATTTTCTTGTTATATGTTAGTGGGTTACATGTTAGAAGTTCTGGGTGTAATTTAGTGTAAACACAAGTCCGTCTATGCTTGGAATAATTAACTAGCAGTTATTTGTAGGCCTACACATGTTTAATGAGTATTTAACGTTTTCGACTCAATTGAGTCATCTTCAGAAATTGTGCCAATGAATAAATAAGTGCATCTGCTTAAATATAATTTACATGTGTGTAATCCAATGCAGTGTGGGACTCTAATAAAATTAAACAAAGTGTGAGCATCTGTTATGAGTCAATACAAATATAAAATTTAAAATATAAAATTTAAAAAACATCGATAAAATATTATGCATGCATAAGCTCTTATGTAAGTTAAATATTAAAATGAAATATAAACTATGATGTGTTGCACAGTCTGTGACAGAGCATGGAAATTCATAGGATTCCAGTATAGTTGCTTGTACGAAGATTCAACACAAAATAAGATGGTTACGTGGGCTGAAGTACAAATCTTGTTACAAATCTTCGCAAAGCGATATTGTTACTGTCTTGAATAAAATGAACTTCATGGCGATGATTCCGATGTCTTCGTTGGATAGACGGCATCGACGGACCTTGTGTTTACTTTAATAAGGCAGCTTATCGGATTTCCAATAAGGCTTTTAAATTGAACTTTGTGTTAGTTTCAGATAGATTGTTTCAATAATAATTTTAAAATTGTTAAGAATATAATTATACCTTTAATTTAAATTTTAGATTTTGATGCAGATTTTCGAACATTGCTCTAAAATGTCCTTTTCATTAAAATAATCTGGTAATCCTATTCTTAGGTCAATGTTATGATGAACTACGTACATACGTAATCAGAGTATCAACTTTACATTATATGTAGTCCACGAAATTATTGACTTGTACCTTGTAAAAAACCGTGTATACCCCTGTAACTTTCTGTCGCTGTTAAATGGAATGAGTTTCTGATAAATCTTTGACAATTGCAATATTGTCACACCCCTGAAAGACAATGTCACACTGAGAGGCATCCTGAGCCCTCCATTTCTTTAAGGGTGTTGTCTCGCAGACAATGATTAATGTGGCGCGGGGGTGGTGACGGCTCCATCGGGCTGAGGTGTATCTAAATCCGTTTCTTATTGCAGCCGTCCCACAAACCTGTCATTTCGCCCCTGCTTAAGAATTCAAGACAGCCAAACCATGCGCTATATATTTTAATGTTTCCGTAGTGACGGATTATAATGGATGTGACTTATCTGCTTTTGTGATGGATGGAAAACACGTTTTGTTTCTGAAATATTGCGAGCGTTAGTCCTTATTATTACACCATTCCTCTTCTAACACAAGATCTGACAGTTTCATTTGGTGAATTATGTCACGCGATCACAAAAATCTTTCTCACAAGAGTTTGAATATCTATGCATTTTGTAGAATGAATGCAGCAAAATATGTAAAAATGGGAAAAGGACATGGCGAAGAGATAGCAAAAGACTTTGGGTGGGAATTGCTCAAATCAAGGCTACGAAAAACCAGACAGACCGCATTGTTTAAGGCACAGTTGGGACACAAAGCCTGAACCGACATCAATACTAGATTAGTGACACCATCATACTTAGGCAGAGCTGATCATATTACGAATTTTAAATGCATAAAACAAAGAACGGACGTGGCAAAATTTTTCTTTGTTAACCGCACAATAGTAGACTGGAACAGCTTACCTGCGGCAATCTTTCAGAGTGGTCCTCTTAAAATCAATGCATTTAAGGAAAGATTGAGAAGATTAGACTGAACATTTCATTGTAGGTGCAGTGTAATTATCTAAGTTGTGTTATGTAATTAATTAAGTGTATATGTAATTAATTGTTGATATACAATTAAGTCGGAATGTAATTAATTGTTGATATGCAATTAATTAAGTTGATATGTAATTAATTAAGTTGATACGCAATTAGTTGAGGTGACTTGTATTTACTTAAGTCGATACTAGTTGGATTTAATAGAAGTACTTATAAGTTAGGTTTACTTTTGCTTATAGTAGGCGTTATTATAGCATAGTTCTTATTTATAGTCCAAACTTTAATGTATTTATTTATTAATAGTCAGATTTAAATTTACGTTTATTTTATTTTTTATTACTGTAATTATTGTAATTTTATTACTTGTAATTACTGTAATATTATTGTATATTATATATATATATATATATATATATATATATATATATATATATCACTGCCACCGTGTGTATACCCAATTGTAATGTTAATACACACACGCACGCACACACACACACATTAATGTTTTATGAGTACGAAAAATTTCATATTCCAATGTAGTATTTTTATTTGTTTATTTAACGTCTTTTTTACACCAGGAAAACTTAGTTATTCGAAATTTATCATTGATGACGTTCCGACTGTTTTCATGCAAACGCAATCCGTATGACGACGATATTATAAAATATGTAAAAGTTCATTTCGCCAGAAACAGCTCTCTTCCTACGTCACTTCTGCATGTCCATCTCACATCTATTGTTATGTTATACTATTCTGAAAAGGAAGGGCGAACCCTAGATCTATGTCCATCTGAGGTAACTCGTACATTCACCCTCAGCTGGGTGCGTTACAACCCACACCGGTTGACTACGCGAAGGTCCACTGAGTATTCAGGTGTCTAACAGGTGACCCTACTCGCCAGCCGGCGACGCACGGATACTAGTGTACAAAAAACAGATTACCAACTTCAAACTTCAGATAGATCGGTTTACTGGTTGACCGATCCTAACGATTGATTTTACACCACCATACTTGAGAAAGGTGGAATCAATATCTCATTATGTATGCATATGGTTATTAGTTATTACTAATATTGCAACAAACGCATTGTGAGCTGTCATTTCAAATTGTACTACTATTTCTTCGCAGAAAATACAGTTATATGCAAGAGTAGCTAATTTTGTCCGGCAGCACAAAAAAAAAAAAGGATGCAATGCCAATTTATATGTCCATGCATAGTAAATATATTTGTGTGTAGGATACAGATTGATAGTAAAATATTCTATTAAGGGGACATTTTACTAAAACTGAAAACTTTTTTCCCAATCACTTCTTTCAACAAAATTTTAAAAGCTTGTTTGCTATATAAAGGACTAACGAAATCCAAATATTGAACTCCCAAATGTCTTTGGCCATTGATTTATTCTATTTTTCTATTCTTTTTAGAAATATTTTGAAACCCAAGGCTTTACTAGAAGGTCTCAATTTTTAAGCTTCTTTTTTTGACTACATTTACAAGACATAGAAAAATAACTCTATGCATTTATTTTATGAAATATCTCATTGAGTCACTTACAAACAATTCTTTTGAAATTTTAAAAACGTTATTTTTCCTATAATTCATGAAAAATTAATAACAAAATAAACTAGCAACATTTGTCACAAAGAAATGCATAGAAACATGTAGCAAATTTATAAATACTTGCAGTCAAATTTCATCCGGAATCATTAATATTTGACATAAAAAGTTGGTGTTGAATCAAGAAAAATAAACTTACGGAAAAATGGATTTGCAAAAATGAATACTTATGTAAATTAAAATTCTCCTCCGCTGCATTCATATAGTAACTTCAGGGAGCCAACTTTAGAACCAAAAGTTACTAGATTTGTAATAAAAAATTTTTAATAAAGAATTCTTTGGTGAAAAATAATTTAGACAGCTCTTTAAATGCCATGCCTCCTTACAACCTTAATTTAAAAAATTTAAAATTATTTGTAATCAGAATTGAACTAAATCTATTTGGGGTATAAAGATATACATTCTAAAGACATGAAATAGCCAATAAAATTTTTGGAAAATTGTCATGATTTTCAGTGGGGTTTCCTCTTAACGATGACAAATTTCTTAAATTGCTATGATTATAATATAATAATATATGAGGCGCTGAATTGTTTACAAATAAAATAATTCCTTCCTCGAGTAGCTTTTATAAGTGTAATTTTGAATAGTGACAGGGACCTTTCTTTGTGAGACTGGAAGCACCGGAAACGTTTTTCTTTTGCATTAAAATATTATGTTTAATGCTCGATAGATCAGTTGTTGTAAGGCCATTGGTGTCCCCGACAGTAAAAAACACTCCGTCAAAGTTACCCACGCCCTCGGCACACATTTTCCACTACTTTGCGCTTTAACTCAACCGATATATTATCTCATTTTAGTTCCGTAGCATCACAGGTGCCATATCATGATTATGAACCAAGCTGCTTTTATTATTAAGTTTCATTTACCTAAAGTATAAAAATTTGCCGTAAAATTTGATGTCCTACACTTCAATTGCATCCACTACTTTTAATTTTAAATACAAAGAAAGTTTTATAATTGACTGTCTATAACATATTATTACCCCCAATAGCTCTAAATACTGCATAAATTTTGTCAGTTTTCTATTCAAATTAGCCTACATGAGATACACTGATCATATGCGACTTCTGGTTACGTAATACTGACAAGGAAACCATCGCAGATCGTGGAGTTTGAATTTAAAATTGTCCCTTTCCCTGTATGAGATTTAATAAAAAGTCCTGGGAGAATTAATTTATTTTATACTCGACCACACCGAAATGTAGTAATTATATACCTGGTACCAGTCCTTTAATGCATGTCATTAAAGTACACCTATTCATTAAAGTTCAGGTTTTCGATTATTCTCGGATATGCAATCGAAAGACGAGGGAAACGTCATGGAGGCTGGAAATCCAATACTGTCGCAGAAGGTTATGTTCTGTTACTATAATAATAAGCGTTAATTGTAAATAATATTCAAATAAATTCAATTTGTCATCTCGTTTTTCAATTCTAAATCAATTTCCAGGTTATACATTCTCTGCATTACATCAAGGTCAATGACATTATTGTTCCTCGGAAAAAATCAATACTTTCGCGTCTGCGCACATCTCACAATTCAAGAGCTATGAACAAGGTCACTTCCGATCTTCTGTCAGATACAAATAAAATGTATACTTCTGAATAATTTAAAGTTAGAAATATGGTCGAGCATAAAAAGTGGTATGAAACTTGCCTATAATGGTAATTAACAATAATAATAATAATAATAATAATAATAATAATAATAATAATAATGATTTATTTTAGCTGGCAGATTTAAGGCCGTAAGGCCTTCTCTTCCACTCAACCAGCAAAAAGTGTATATACATATGCATAAACTTACAAAAAATTCAACAATTCGATTAAGTGAGAGTTACATGTATACAAGAGTTATATACGAATTAAACAATAAAATACTATGAACTATTAATTAGACACTGAAATAAACTGTGTAGCAGAATTAAGCTAAAATACATAGAATGTTAATATATTTCAAATAATATTAGATAATAGAAAGAGATTATTATGAGACAATTTTGAAAATACAGCACTATCAGGATGATGTCTAAAGAATGAAGTAACAATGTAGTCAGTGATAGTTTAAATCAGTAAGATTGGAGTGAAATGCTAATAAGACGTTCGTATGAAAAATTATGAAACTCGCTTGCGCTCGTTTCATAAACAAACATACTTGCGTCTTAATTACTATCATTATAGGCTCGTTGCATAATGTACTATTGTATACACTCTCTCCCTCAGCCTGATAACGTAACAGATATCGCTTTTCAATGCTGGAAAATTTGATGTTTTACACCGCAATTGTGTCCACTGTTTTTAATTTTAAATACGAAGAAAGTTTTGTAATTGACTAACAGTAATATATTAATCCTCCATTGGCACTAAATACTGCATAAATTTTGTTAGTTTTCTATTCAATTTGGCCTACATAATGTACACTGAACATATTATGCGAATTCTGCTTACGTAATACTGACAAGGGAACCATCGCAGATCGTGGAGTTTGAATTCAAAATTTGTCCCTCTGTCTGTATGAGAATTAATAAAAAGTCCTGGGAGAACTAATTTATTTTGTATACAGTCTCTCGCTCAGCCGGCGTAAGATAATGTAACAGATCTCGCTTTTCAAATTCTAAGAAGCCAGACTTCTAAAGACTCTTCACAACTTCCTTTTAGAAGAGAACTCCTATTAAATACTCAGTGAGCTGTCTCTAGGAAAGAATAATTAAGGAATGAAACTGTTAAAAACAATTAAGGTTTCATGACGCCACAGCTAGATCTTACGCTCTTGATTCTATCTTCAATTGTTAACAATGAAACAAACGAAGGCGGAAAATCGATAGTGTCCTGTTTTTATCAAGACGAATTTGTCAAACTTTTTGTTCGTCTTCCGTCTTTAATCCTTTACAAGTTACCATCTTTTTGCTTAATGCTTTTAATTATCTTTTAGAATTTGACATAATTTATTATCTGTTTCAATTAAACAGAAATAATCTTCATTGAAAAGGAGAGAGTACTGCAGGCGCTGAGAATTCTATTCAGAGTGCTTCTCCTCGTGACAAAAGAGCTCCGATTTTTAACGCGAAGGAGCCATTTCCTCTCTAATATTATCGTGATGTACAGCCTTATTTTAATGCTGAAAGCACTCATCTCCTTTGAGAGACATATTACCTCTCAAACAAGCATTGCGTATGACACATGTAGCACTCACTTCTAATAACAGCCAAATAAAAAAAGCTATCTTGCTAAAATTGTTGAATAACTTTAAGAAAATAATTCATTGTAGCGTTAAAAAGTGTGAGAATTCACATTTTATTTACAGCATAGAAAACCTATACTCACTGACCTGTGAGAAAGTCTTTACGAGCTGTTAGTCTCTTAGGGTGCTATGCATAGATGTTTCGCTAGCCCGTGCTGCGAGCGTGCTAAACTAGCCCCGGCTATCGACTGATTACTTGTACAGGATTCATATCATATCATATCATATCATATCATATCATATCATATCATATCATATCATATCATATCATATCATATCATATCATATATCATATCATATCATACCAGTTATTCTTACGCTGATGATTCGGTGGTGATTGTCAGTGGTTTAACTTGGGAGGACACTTATAAACATGCCAATGTAGGTATAAATTTGATCAAAAACTGGCTTGATGCAAATTTGCTATCTCTAAATATAACTAAAACTACTTTGGTGCCATTTTCTTTAACAGTCTCTGCATTGAACAAATTGAAATCACGTTCTCATTTAAAATTAATAAACCACAACTCATTTTGTAAACTCTCTACAATCTGTAAATGCCCTTGCCTGAAAGAATCTGTAGATGTGAAATACCTGGGAATTATTGTTGATCAGCACTTGAAATGGGATAGACAAATCACCTTTTTATGGGTAACAGGATACGTAAAACAATTTACAAATTTGTAAACCTTCGCCATTACTTGCCTACTCATGTATTACGTTTGATTTATTTGGCTATAGTTGAATCTGTTATCCAATATGGTATAATTGGATGGGGAGGCATTACAAAAACTGCTCTTTTTCCTCTAATTATGTTGCAAAAACGTATAATCAAAATTTGTTTGAAAAGGCGACTGGATTATCCAACAAATTTGATCCGTTCCGAATTGAATGTTTTTAGAATTGACCAAATTTATAAATACTCTTCAATGAAATTCTATCATAAAAATAGAATGAAATTTGTAGCTCAGCCACATGCTCATAATACAAGACGAAATGAAATTCTTAAATTAATTGAACCTAAATATTTCACATCTGCTGCTTTACTACACAGTACAAATTATGGTCCACGTCTATATAATTCGATAATAAAATTTCATCCAGAATTGACTACTTTAAGCAATGAAATTTTCAGATCCAGAATTAAAAAAATTATATGACAGACTTCCCTGTATATATGTTATGTACCATGTATTGTAAAACAAGTTTATTTCTATCCTAAGTGCATTTTTCTATTTTATCTTGGTTACTATATCAACATGACCTGCACTAATTGTACTACTACTAATAATTTAATATTAATCCATCAATCTAAACATCGTCTCTTTTTCACTCAGTTATTATTAGTATTATTATTTACTAATTTTATTATCATCTTTATGTGAGCTTCTTTTCTTAAGTATTTTGTCTACAAAGTATGTGTATCTATGTAACGGAACTGTCCCCGAACACGAGCTTTGCTCTTTCGGGTATTTTAATGTAAAGTTTTTATGTATATGTTATTATCAAATAAAATCTAAATCTAAATCTAAATATCATATCATATCGCTAACACTGGTTTAGGAATACGAAAAACGTTAGTTCGCTGATCATCCATCAGAAGCCCGCGCTAAGAATGTCTATGAATATGGCCCTTTGAGATTTGCAGCAAGGAGAAAGCAAGATCGATAGTGCAGAAACATCTTTGCTATTGATCGATTCTAAACGATTGTAAATTCCAGCATACTTTCAGACTGTAATTGAAAATTTGAAATGGAATAAAATTATGTAGTAATTGGTGAAGAATCGGTAGAACGGAGAGAAATTCTCTCCGGCACAGGGACTCGAACCCAGGTTTCCAGCTTTACGTGCTGGCGCTTTATCCATTAAGCTACACCGGAGTCAAGTTCCGATGCCAGATTGGTATAGTGTCTTTAAAATAAGGGATAAAAAATACAAGAAAACTGCAACTTACTGTACAGTTTTTTGTGAGTTAAAATCAAGTAGCAAGCCTTTACAGCTGTTTGTTTACTATGTAATGCTCTCACTTTTGCTTAATACAATGGGCTTCACTAGAAATTTAACATTAAGCGGCACTTCTAACTACCTGCAGATGCGCTAATGATTTCCGTCATGCAGCCTGCAAAATAATTAGAAATTACTTATTTGAAAATGCTTTCATTCTTGGTGTTCGTGTTTTCACTTTCATGTTCTCTGTTTTATTTTATTTGGTACAACGTTCTTTTATTTCTTTTTTCTTTTTTTCTTTTTTTTTTGCTTTTCGTGTTTTCGTCTCCATTATCTCCATTTTCATGTTTTTCATCATCACGTTCTTGTCATATTCTCGGATTTCATGTTTTCTTCTTCATGTTCTTTGTCATCAAGTTAATGCCTTTGCATTCTCGGACTTGGTGTTTTCATCTTCACGTTCTCTGTTTTCATGTTCATTATTATCACGAACTTGTCTTCCAATTACCGTTTATCGTACTTCCCTCTTCTGTTTTCATGTTCTTTGATATTACGTTCTTCTTTTCATATTTTTATTCTTCGTATTATTATCATGTTCCCTGTTTTATTTTTCGTCATCACGTTCTTTTATTTGTATTATCGATCTTCTTGTTTTCGTCTTCATTGTTTATGTTTGCATTTTTTATCATCACGATATTATCCTTGTATTCTCGGTCTACGTGTTTTCGTCCCCAAGTTTTCTATTTTCATCTTCTTATCATCACATTTTTTCTTTTTTTCGGTCTTCGTGTTTTCGTCTTCATGTTCTCCATTTTCATGTTTTTCGTCATCACGTTCTCGTCGTCGTATTCTCGGATTTCATGTTTTTTTTCTTCATGTTCTTTGTCATCACGTTAATGCCTTTGTATTCTCGGACTTGGTGTTTTCATCTTCACGTTCTCTGTTTTCATGTTCATTATTATCACGATCTTGTCTTTCAATTACCGTTTTTCGTACTTCCGTCTTCATATCTCTGATTTCGTGATCTTTGACATTACGTTCTTCTTTTTATATTTTTATTCTTCGTGTTGTTCATATTCCCCGTTTTATTTTTCGTCATCACGTTCTTTTATTTGTATTACCGATCTTCTTGTTATCGTCTTCATTGTTCATGTTTGCATTTTTTTTCTCATCACGTTCTTATCTTTGTATTCTGGGTCTACGTGTTTTCATCTCCAAGTTTTCTATTTTCATCTTCTTATCATCACATTCTTTTCTTTTTTTCGGTCTTCGTGTTTTCATCTTCATGTTCTTCATTTTCATGCTTGTCATCATGTTCTTGTCGTCATATTCTCGGATTTCGCGTTTTCTTCTTCACGTTCTTTGTCATTACGTTGTCATCTTTGTATTCTCGGACTTGGTGTTTTCATCTTCATGTTATCTGTTTTCATGTTCTTTAGTATCACGATCTTGCCTTTCTATTCTCGTTTTTCGGACTTTCGTTTTCACATCTTTGTTTTCATATTGTTTGTTATTGTGTTCTTGTTTTTATATTCTTGTTGTTATTAAGTTCCCTGTTTTCATTTTCGTCATCACGTTCTTGTTTATGTTTGCATTTTCTGTCATCACGTTCTTATCATTGTAGTCTCGGTCTACGTGTTATCATCTTCATGTTTTCTATTTTCATGTTCTTATCATCACATTCTTTTCTTTTTTTCGGTCTTCGTGGTCACTATCTCCATTTTATTTTCCATCACGTTCTTGTTTTAGTATTCTAGTCTTTTTGTAAGTTTTATTTGTCTTCATGTTCTTTGTTTTCATACTTCTAATCATCACGTTCTTCTCTTCATACTCCCGCTCTTCATGTTCTCTGTTTTTGTGTTCCTTGTCATTATGTTCATCGCCGAGTCTTTGCTCCTCGTGCTAGTCTTCATGAATAATTAAACTTAAAGTTTATATCGTTATGTAATTGGATCGGTTTAAAATAAAACATCTTGAAGCAGAGCTTAGCATTCATCCACTGGTACACGATATAGGAGACTTTGCCCCACTTCTCGACGCTGAGAGGCGTGAGTAAGACTCCCGGCTTGTTAGTATTCCTGCAGAATCTGGACGGTAAAGTTACGGAGCTCTAAGTTTCGGAAGGGGCGTATGCATCGTCCCGTGGAGGATTTTGCGAGATACAGGCGGCCCACTTTCTTATCCCGCCAGTCTCCGCCTGAACACGTCTAAGAAACTCATTCTTTTGCCTATAACAGGTGACAAGCTAGTGGTCGGTACGCCAGAATTATTCACAACAAAACCGGATGCTACGGCGAGCCTCGTAAATAATAAAATGACTGGATAGGCGTGCAAATGTTCAGCTTCCTTCCGCCTTGAGCAACGGGTCTTAGATTGGGGCCATTCTGTCGGTTTGCTAGACTACGTTCCGTATACACTTTATAACTGAATGCTCACATTTAAATAAAAATGCGATGGTACAACATAACCAGTGCAATAAATTCATTTTTTATACACTACTGGCTGTGAAAAATACAACACCCAGAAAGAATGGCCCGAACGACTCCAAACTCGGGAGATGTGTAAAACAGAGTACCAGCAATAATTGATTATGTTTCCAGAGAGATGGCGTACACATAGGCCCAATAGTGACGTTTCTTGTGTTATCAGCAGACTGTGTATGTGGGATGACTTAAGGAAAAGTGAAGTTGTTTCGTATCGGAGTACCACACGTGCCGCGTCGTCCGTCCTTTGTGTATCTGGCGAGTACAGCAACGTACAGAACGAAGGAACCCCGGTTCGTTCATAGTAACATTGCAACGCAATGTGTGCAGTTGTATTATCCTGCTCAAGTGTTTAGTAAGAGTTGAATAGTGTAGTGCTGATCCATTCATAATGTCGAAGTCAAAACGTTAAATTCGCTCAGAGATACGAAATGCAATTAAGAAGTTTGAGAGTGACATTTTATGTAGTAACGAAGACAATATCGTGTGTAATGTATGTAAAATTGAAATAAAAACCAGAACAACCCAGGCTATAAAGAAACATTACAACAGTACATCGCACAGGAAATGCGTTGAAATGAAATCTGAGGAACCATCACCATCATCATCATCATCATCATCATCATCATCATCATCTAGTTGTGCGGGTCTAAACAACACGTGCAACATGAATCTCAGTGCAAATAATTCTCTAAAGAAATTGACTGTTGACCATTTTAGAGTTTTTCTTCAGAAATTCTCTCGATACAAAAACTGTTTAAGCGATAGGCGAAGACGATTCACCTTCGACAACTTACGAGAATATAATATCGTCGTTTACTACAATGCTGGTAATTGCATCAATGATGACGAGGACTGAACTTGCAAGGTATGTACTACAGTACTACATTACGTTATTTTTCTTTTCCTTCTGACTGTACGGAGATACAGTAGGATGTTGATGTCGTCTGTTTACTTTAAAACCTGTTGAGCCAATGGTCTGAATAAAAAAATGTAACATATAGAAATGTGCACCTACATTCAACGATAAGTCATCCCGCATCCACTGTCTATTTATCAGCAAAGTCAGTGTTATGCCTTGCTCAGTCAGTGCAGAGCTTAAAAACGAATAGAAACGTGAAAGCTAGTGCAGGTATGCCTCGTCGACGTGGAAGGGCGCAATATCAGCACGTGAGTGAGTTCGAACGGGGCAGAAAAGTTGGTCTCCGGGAAACAGGTTTGTCAAACCGTGACATTTCGGCTCGTGCAGGGGATGCTGCTACGACAGTGATGCGTGTGTGGAACCAGTGGATAGAAGAGGGTCGTACGCAGAGACGAGCGGGTACTGAACCACGTAATGTGACCACAGCACGGGATGATCGCCATCTTGTCCGCATGGCCGTGGCGGACCGTACAGCTTCATCCACAGTGTTGAGTCGACGCTGGAGTGCTGCAACGGGTGTGGACCTGTCTGCGTCAACGGTTCGTCGCCGTCTTTTGATTGCTGGACTAGTGGCTCTCATGCCGTTGCGTTGGTTTCCATTGTCCAGAAACCACCAACGCCTCAGCCTGCAATGGGCACGTGATCCCCGTCACTGGTGGAAAAATGTAGTGTTTTCGGACGAGTTCCGCTTCAACTTGTCCTACGATAACGGCCGCAAACGTGACGCTACCATGGTGAACGCAAACTCAGATCTTGCAATGTTGAGCGGCATAGCGCACAAACGCCTAGTGTGATGGTTTGGGGCGCCATTGGATTCATTCATAGTTATACTGCACTTCATAGGTACACTTAGCATGAACGGGCTTCGTTTAGGTTAATTAACTACGTATGAACTGGCACAATGTTGGGCAATTCCATCCTGGAACCATTCTTTATGGTATTAACAACGCTGAAAACTTACAGTCCACTAAGAATCTCGAAACTCACCATTTTCGGCATCACAGTAATTTTATGTTATACTTTTCATAGCGAGATTGTAAAAATATCGTCTTTATCTTGGCTTCGTCTCAGACTTAGCCATCTAGTAGGACTATTCTTTCAATCTACCGCATGAAAACAACTCTGATCCTAGCAACTACCACTTAATTTTGAAATAAAACAGAACAAGTGTAATTGCAACCGCGATTAGGAATTCCTTCTCTGAGTTCTTTTGTCACTTTGAAGCCCGGAGCTATATGCGCTTTATATCCCACGCACTCAAAGGGGTAACTTTATGGGGGAGGCTCCACTGGGGTTTCAACTTTCAATGAATTTTAATGCACTCCCCAAACTCCAAAACCAACCCTTTCGCATTATGGTAATTGACAGCGCATAACTAATGTAGAGAACTAATCTTCAAAATCACCCACTAAGAGAGTTAAATTTTTATTGACGAATCAAATCTCATTAAATATCAAGAAGCTTCAGTTGTGAGTATTCCAACTGTAGATCAGTTAGGACACATAGATTTTCATCAAAGACCTGGCTTCGATCTCTGTAAGATATAGAGAAATCTTTCTGATTTATAGTGATCAAAAATGTTGGAGAGCTAATTTTCTAGGATTACTTGGGTTTATTTTTATATTTAATCCCACTAGTCAGCAAATAAATGATCATTATTCCTCTCTCCTTCCTCTTATACTTCCTATTCATCTTCCGTCTTCTTTCCTCACCTTCCTTTCAACTTCAGTCCCCTCTTTTTATTCCGTCTCTTTTTCTCTTCTGTTTCCTTTTTCTCTTCTGTCTTCTTTTCATCTTCCGCCTTCTTTTTCCCTTTCGTATCCTTTTCCTCTTCCATCTTCTCTTCCTCTTCCGTCTTCTTTTTCTCTTCCGTCTCCTTTTCCTCTTCCGTCTTCTTTTCCTCTTCCGTCTTCTTTTTTCTTCCGCCTCCTTTTCCTCTTCCGTCTTCTTTTTCTCTTCCGTCTCCTTTTTCTCTTTCGTCTTCCTTCTTTTCCTCTTCCGTCTTCTTTTCCTCTTCCGTCTTCTTTTCTCCTTCCGCCTCCTTTTTCTCTTCCGTCTCCTTTTTTTCTTCCGTCTTCTTTTCCTCCTCCGTCTTCTTTTCCTCTTCCGTCTTCTTTTTTCTTCCGTCTCCTTTTTCTCTTCCGTCATATTTTCCTCTTCCGTCTCCTTTTTTCTCCCGTCTCCTTTTTCTCTTCCGTCTTCTTTTCCTCTTCCGTCTCCTTTTTCTCTCTCTTCCGTCTTCTTTTCCTCTTCCGTCTCCTTTTTCTCTTCCGTCTTTTTTCTTCCGTCTCCTTTTTCTCTTCCGTCATCTTTTTCTTCCGTCTCCTTTTCCTCTTCCGTCGTCTTTTCCTCTTCCGTCTCCTTTTTCTCTTCCATCTTCTTTTCCTCTTCCGTCTTCTTTTTCTCTTCCGTCTTCTTTTCCTCTTCCGTCTTCTTTTCCTCTTCCGTCTTCTTTTCCTCTTCCGCCTTCTTTTCCTCTTCCGTTTTCTTTTCCTCTTCTGTCTTCTTTTTCTCTTCCGTCTTCTTTTCCTCTTCCGTCTTCTTTTCCTCTTCAGTTTTCTTTTCCTCTTCCGTCTTTTTTCTTCCGTCTCCTTTTTCTCTTCCGTCATCTTTTTTCTTCCGCCTCCTTTTCTTCTTCCGTCGTCTTTTCCTCTTCCGTCTCCTTTTCCTCTTCCGTCTCCTTTTACTCTTCCGTCTCCTTTTTCTCTTCCATCTTCTTTTCCTCTTCCGTCTTCTTTTTCTCTTCCATCTTCTTTTCCTCTTCCGTCTTCTTTTTCTCTTCCATCTTCTTTTCCTCTTCCGTCTTCTTTTCTCTTCCGTCTTCTTTTCCTCTTCCGTCTTCTTTTCCTCTTCCGTCTTCTTTTTCTCTTCCGTCTTCTTTTCCTCTTCCGTCTTCTTTTCCTCTTCCGTTTTCTTTTCCTCTTCCGTCTTCTTTTTCTCTTCCGTTTCCTTTTCCTTTTTTGTCTCCTTTCCTTTTTCGTCTCCTTTTCCTCTTCCGTTCTTAGAAATATACTAACCAATGTGAAATTAACTATTTCTAGCTTTATACTATTCGCACTTATTACTCAACTCCATTTGTGTACGAATGATAATGAATTCATTATGATGTCACTTTATTTTTTTTCACAATTCAGTAATCCAAGTCCTATTGCAATTAATGACGTCACTGTACTGACAGAAAAATGACCATTATATCTTGAATGTGAATCGCATAACCTTTTAACATTATAATATTTTTCAATAGTGAATAAAGATATTATTTTTTAAGTCTTTCAGTCGATTCTGATCTCACCTTTGATGATTAAAGACCAATATAGGCCTATATATCATGGAAATCTTTCATTCATTCATTCATTTTATTCCATAGATCTTACATGAGCAATGAAGCTTTAAGATGTGGAACAAGTCAACATTTTACAATATTACAATTACAATTTTTACGAATTTTTATAGTTTTACAATTTAGTAATTTTAACCACACAAAGCAAACGCATAGGGCATTTAAGAGGTAGATAAAGGGAAGAAGTATCAAATATTACTTTAAAGAAAAATATTTTCCTTGCACGTCAATTATTCGTTGCATCTCCTTCGTCCTGATATCGTTCCAGCTTGTTACAATAACATCTATCACTGAAATAGATCCCATTACGTTGGATAACTACATCCATTCTCAGTTTAAGAGCGATAATACATTACGATTGGAGCTACTTCCTGGCAAGTCCGCACGAAATGAGTTAACATCTTACATGTTGCTCATGCACAAGATACAGTACTCGTGTTTCTGGCAAACAATCCAATTTCAGTCTTTGTGCAACAGTGCGACAAAAGCAATCTGTGAAACAGAATCATCCAGATTTGAATTTGGTAGAAGTTGGCATTCCTTTAGAACAGATGTTCCAAAGCATAAGTTTGAGACATGTGTTTTCCTCATTTTAAATTCACTGAGGTTCACAGAATAATATATTTCACTATGTCAAGCAGATTGCCATAAAATGCTAAGATGGCGAATGCAAAGATTATAAAATTGCTTAGTAACAAATGTATGTAAGGAAACGTGTCTGCATCTTGCAATATCATAAAACACTATTTTTTTATTGATTTACATTAGACATCAATTCCCATTCCTTTGTAATCATTTCACTTTATTAAAATATTTTCAAACAAAACGTTTTGTTGTTCACGCATAAATGTGTTACCGTGACTCATATTACATATGAAATATATTATATTTATTGCAAGGGATTACTGAACACACTTGTGTCTTGAATTAGTATTTTACCTTAAGAAAAAGTTATGCGCATTGTAAACAAAAAATATATAAAACGAATGAAACGTAAGATAAAATAATTAACATATCTTAAGCTACTGAGTAAATTATTATTATTATTATTATTATTATTATTATTACTATTATTATTATGATTATTATTATTATTATTATTATGTACTTAATGGCTTCTTTTCGAGAACTCTCAGTTTCATTGCCGCCCTCACATAAGCCCGCCATCGGTCCCTATTCTGAGCAAGATTAATCCAGTCTCTACCATCATATCCCACCTCCCTCAAATCCATTTTAATATTCTTCTCCCACCTAGGTCTCGAAGACCCCAAAGGTCTTTTTCACCTCCTTCCTCCCAACTAACACTCTACATTTATTTCTGGACTCGCCCATACCTGTTACATGCCCTGCCCATCTCAAACGTCTGGATTTGTTGTTTAGTCAACTATCCGAAGACAGGTCTGAACCTCACATCTGATACCAAGAAGGCACTACTTACGAGGCAAATAGGCCAGGAGATAATGGGGTAGGATGGCCAGTTCCTTTCCCCCTCCATTGCATACATCGGTGACTAGCTGCATATTACATTAGTAAACCTTCAGATGCATATTGTTCTTCCTCTCACACATATCAAGTGAGATGTACTTCCTGATAACAGATAAACATATCAGCCAGACCCTCAATTAGAGGAAGAGACTAGTGAATTGCTTTGTATGGCGTGTGGCGTTAAATGGGGCAGAAACGTGGACATTATGACGAAGTGAAGAGAAGCATTTGAAATGTGAATTTGGAGAAGAATCGAACGTGTGAAGTGCACAGACAGAGTAAGAAATGAAGTTGTGTTGGAAAGAGTGGGTGTTTGGGTTATTTTACGACGCTGCATCAACATCTAGGTTATTTAGCGTCTGAATGAAATGAAGGTGATAATGCCGGTGAAATGAGTCCGGGGTCCAGCACCGCAAGTTACCCAGAATTTGCTCGTATTGGGTTGAGGGAAAACACCGGAAAAAACCTCAACCAGGTAATTTGCCCCGAATAGGATTCGAACCCGGGCCACCTGGTTTCGCGGCCAGACGCGCTGACCGATACTCCACAAGTGTGGACAAGAGTGGGTGAAGAAAGAATGATGCTGAAACTGATCAGGAAGAGGAAAAGGAATTAGTTGGGTCACTGGTTGAGAAGAAACTGCCTGCTGAAGGATGCACTGGAAGGAATGGTGAACGGGAGAAGAGTTCGGAGCAGATGATAAGCAACAAGGAGAGCAGAAAATAGGAAAGATTGCAGAAAGCTGGGTTAGCAGTGAAAGACTTGCCCTTGGTCAGAACACTAAATGAATTGAAACTACTCACATAGCCTACATGTAAAGAAATCATACTCAATTTTGGCCCGAAAGAAAGAAGATGAAGAAGATGTAGGAAATTTATGTATGTGTAAGAAGACGATGATTATGATGACGACGATATGAGAATGCTATATATTTTTTAAACATCCGTAAACAGGATGCGACTCCATTCACTTTCATCGAAATCGAGTGGAAAATCAGCTATATTTCCGGTTTTATGTAAATAATTTGGCTCTTAATATCACATTGTCACTACACTAAATTCTTTTCAAACACTGTGTTTTCATCGTCTAATAGCCTCAAAAATCGACTTTTACTTGGTTATTTAACGACGTTGTATCAACTACAAGATTCTTTAGCGTCGATGGTGCTGGTGATAGCGTTATATTTGGCGAGGTTCCGAGGATTTGCCATAAATTACCTGACATTTTCCTTACGGTTGGAAAAACCTCAGAAAAATTCCAACCAGGTATTCGGTCCAAGCGAGAATCGAACCCAACTCCGGATCGACAGGCAAGCGCCTTAGCAGACTGAGCTACGCCGGTGGCAAAATTAATCTTGGAAAATAACTATCACTGATGTCGTTACATGAAATATGCCGTACGCCACTGAAACAAATTCTGCTACAATTCCTTTCACTTTAGTTGATATATGACATAAATTTAGGTTTGAAGTTGACGAAATGAGAAAAAAAAGTTGATTAGATTTTTTTTTTGCGAAATTGGAAAGCCAATGGCATTACAGTGTGATGGGAGAGAGAGTCTGGTGCGGTAACAGGTAATGCTGAACGCATGACATCTAATGAAACGGTTCAACGAATATTTCCATGACGTAATCTACTCGCATCATACGTTAGCTGGGCATCAAGATGGATTAGGTAAGGTTTTGAAGATGAAATGAGTGACGACACCATTCTAAAGCACGTATAATAGATAGCTCAATCTACGAGTCTATAAGATGTTAATATTCTGTGAAAAAACATACCGAATGCGGGTACGGAGTAGCTCAGTCTAGTACTTGACAGATTTTCACCGAGAATTTGTTGATTTATTGATTAATAAATATTAATTAAATGAGTGATTGATTATCTAAAATGGTAGTTTTATTGATTATATAATTATGTTATGCGTTTATTATTTTGTAGGTTGTTTGATTAATAGGTTGATTGACTGATTGATTGATTGATTGATTGATTGATTGATTGATTGATTGATTGATTGATTGATTGACCGAATAACTAATCTATTGATAGACTTACATATATATATATATATATTTGTTGCCTAACTGATCTATTAACTGATCTACTGATCAACTAACTGACCTATTTATCGACTGACTAATCTATTGATCGACTAAATTATTTGTTTGCTCGACTAACTGATTTATTGATCAAGTAATTAATCTATTTATATATTATTAACTAATTTATCTATTTATAGACTAACTAACTGATCTACTGACAGACTAACTGATGTACTGATAGACTAACTAATCTATTGGTAGACTGATTAACTGATGTATTGATAGATTGACTAACTCATGTATTGATAAACTAACTAAATGATTTATTGATCGACTGCCTGATCAATTGAATGACTAACAAATTGACTACCTAATTGATTGACTGATATATATTGATAGACTAACATAGGCCTATATATTGGTTGCTTAACTGATCTATTGACTAACTGAGCTATAGATAGACTAACTGAACTATTGGTTGTCCAACTGATATAGTGATAGAATAACTGATGCATTGGTTGTTTAATTGATCTATTGGTGATCCAAATGATCTATTAGTTGTCTAACAGATCTATTAATTGACTAACTGATCTATTTATCGACTGACTAATCTATTGATCGACTAAATTATTGTTTTGCTCGACTAACTGATTTATTGATCAAGTAATTAATCTATTTATAGATCAACTAATTATTCTATTTATAGGCTGACGAACTGATCTACTGGCAGACTAACTGTTGTATTGATAGACTAACTAATCTATTGGTAGACTGATTATCTTATGTATTGATAGATTGACTAACTCATGTATTGATAAACTGACTAAATGATATATTGATAGGCTACCTGATCAACTGATTGACTAACAAATTGACTACCTAATTTATTGGCTAACTGATATTTATTGATAGACTAACATAGGCCTATATATTGGTTGCTTAACTGATCTATTGACTAACTGAGCTATAGATAGACTAACTGATATATTGGTTGTCCAACTGATCTAGTGATAGACTAACTGATACATTGGTTGTTTAACTGATCTATTGGTGATCCAAATGATCTATTAGTTGTCTAACAGATCTATTGATTGACTAACTGATCTATTTATCGACTGACTGATCTACGCGGTATTTATCGATTGACTGATCCATTGATCGACTAAATAATTTATTGATAGGCTGACGAACTGATCTACTAATGAAATAACCTATCCATTGACAGATTATCTCATATTGATAGATTAACCAACTGATCTATTGGCAGACTGATTAACTGATCTATTGGTAGACTAAGTGATGCATTAAAATACTGATTAAATGATAAATTGATTGACTGACAAACAAATTGATTTACTGGCTAACAAATTGATTGACTGGTTAATTAATCTATTGAGTGACAATTGATCTATTGATTAACTGGTTGCTTTATTTGTTGAGTGATTGATTACTCTGTTGTTTCACTGAAAAGTAAATTCGCATTAATTAAATAGTAACTGTTGTTGAGCCAAATCTGTAATCCTTATTTTCTAAACAAAGTTATGCAGGCTGTTTGAAATTCTGATTCCACTTCCTTCTGTTATTTCTTCTCCTATACTTTGTCTCGTTGTTTCATATAAAGATTACTTACAAGAACTCTCATTGGCACACATTGTATACTGTCGTTCTGTAATCATGGATTTATATTCTAGTTTAACTCATTTAGAACTAAACATAGGCTATGATTCTTTTATAAATTAAAACCATAAGAATGTCGAAAGACGTGCATAAAAAGGAGTTCAATATTCATGTATTACTGTCTTCAATGAGATGCCTAATTACTGTATCTCAAAGCTTTGGAGAACCAGGAGAAGATGTTTAGAAAACAATTAACAAAATTTCTCAATAACCATATCTACTCAAGTGATGAACTATTTGTGATTGTTTATTATATGAATCCACTTAATGCATATTAAATTAATTTACTTATATTTCATTAGTGATTAAGAATTATCGGAACAGATTTTTGTATGTTGTTTTACTTGTTCAACACCTCAAACCTACAATGTTGATTTAAGGCTTAGGGAAGACAATAAATGAAATGAAATGCAATGTAGCGTGGAGTCGATCTTCGACACATAAGCGATCAATCTTATAAATATACAGAGTTAGTTAAAAGTCAAGCACCACCTAAATAACTTTTGAAGCATATGGTTCAGTGATATGAAACTTGGTATGTGAGGATAACCATATGCTAAGAACTCGATAATGGTATTACCGAGTTTTTTATACTTCCGGTTTAACCGGAAGTAACTCCAACTCTCTTGTTTTAAATGGAACAGCCAATATATATATATATATATATATATATATATATATATATATTTTGAATAGTGCTCATTAAGAGCATTTCAAAAAGTACCCACACTCGATACTTCTGTACAAATTCCGTGTTGCTAAGTCAAGAAAACAAAAAAGGGTGTATCGAATATTAAAATAATAAAATACTCCTTCCTTAACAAAAACAAAACAAAGCTAGCTCACCTTCTAAATTATGTGTTCAAATTAGTAGCCCTCAGCTGCTTTACAATATGTCACTCGATCATAGAAACCATTTAAGGAATGATTTAACCAGGCTTTATGAATATCTTGCACCACTTCCATTTTTATTTAGCAACACTGAATTTATACAGGAGTATCAAGTGTGGTTACATTTGAAAAGCTCTTAATGAGCTTTATTCAAAAATAAAAAATATATATTGGGTATTCCATTTAAAATAAGAGAGTTTTAGTTACTTCCGGTTAAACAGGAAGTAGAAAAAACTCGGTAATAACATTATTGAGTTCTTAGTATATGGTTATCCCCACATACCAAGTTTCATGTCACTGAACTACATGCTTCAAAAGTTATTTAGGTGGTGCGGGACTTTTAACTAACCCTGCATAATAACAATAACGATAATACTAATAATAGTAATATACGTTCCAAGAGCGGTATGTTGACGTTTTCATAGTCGAGGAAAAGATTGAAAAAGCGAAACGTAGTTGAGCTTTTTTAATATCCGCGAACACGAAAACAAACATACCGCTCTTGTATCGTACATTATTTTGTGCGAAGATCGTTTATTACATAACTGAAAGACGAATTTCTAATTAGTTGCAATGAAATCTCCATCTTGGTTTCTGTTTAATGACGGCAACTTCGGAAAACCAAAATATCTTTCTTCAACATTGTTGCTATAAAATGTTTTCTGTGTTTACTATACTCCAGCAGGCCGTGATATATGTCTGTCTTTTTTTCCCCCAGTCTATAAATGCGAACTTAAAACAAACGGTAAGGTTATGTAATGATTTAGTTTTCATTTTAATATTTTAACAATATTATTTATATAACATATTGCAGTAATAACATCGGCTTCTGGAATCTCGTTGATTTTTTTCACTGCTTCCTTAATGTTACTTGTATCAGGAATGCAATAAGTTTCGTGGAGTAGTAGACTTTACTTAATTTTTGCAAATATTTGAAAACAATAATTAACATTGCAATTTAGGTGAAATTGCAGTGGTAAGTTTCCAATTTATAATTATTACTATGTTAAACGTCTCTAAAAATAACATGTTAAAAGCCTAAAGAAGTAAAATGAATGTCGCGCTTAAGCGGTAAGAAGAGGGAAATTGTTATGTGTGTTACGTTGGGAATACTGAATGTGGTGTTTAACACTTACCGTGTATTGGTTCTGTGCGGAAAACAAGCAAATACGCACGATCTCGCACAAAATAATTCTGTGAGCTTCCTTCAGAACTATATTGTTTCAAGACAGAGCTCCAAGTGGTAGATGCAGAATAAGAACAACATATACAAGACCTAGGGATAGACCTATTAATATTCCACACAAACCTTTACAACTGCGTGAAGGAGTTGCTTTAAATGCAGGGGAGAAGTCAGAGAAAGTCAACAGTTGCTTTAGGATTCTAAATTGAATCTATTGGCAAGATATATAACTCGGGTTAAAAAAAAAAATTTACATTCAGACGATACAAATTACAACTTCAGTCTTTTTAAATTCTTTTTAAATTCACAATAAAAAATCTTCCTCCCCACCAAAACCTAACATCTCCGAGCTGCTTCTATTCGGTGTTGAAAGTTTTCTTTCAGATTCCATTGCTCGTGACCTATATCTCCTTCTTCTTTTTCGCACTAAAGTTTTCAACTCGGCAGACAGTTCTTGTGGGATACATTCCTTCAAAACTTTTTGATTTAATTTATCTGGATCTTCTAACTAGAAATAAAGCTCAGAGTTCCAACTACAGGGAAAGCACAGAGAAATGCACTTTCAAGTATTCTGTTGTAACGCAGATTTCTTGTAGCCCTTTGGAGCATTTTCAAGTCCACAAAGGAGACTGACCATACCATTTCAATTAAGAAGTCGTGTTAAAAAGCATGTACTAGCTAATACTCTTATATGCCTTCTCACAGTCTTCTTTTATATTCCAATGCGCTTTCCCCTTTAAAAATTGCTTTTATTTATTTTTTTATCAGTTTATTTATTTATTCTCCCATTTTACATTGTCTCTCCAATGGATGTGTTTTTGTTCGTTCTTATTCTGCAAGTTACTTCAATTCATTTTCTTGCACTCAGTCTTCTTAATTTTCTTCTGTACCCATGTTATTCTTTTGTTCTTCATCTTTATATTAATTTGGTCTTATTCTTTTTCATTTTCCTTTATGCTCGCAATCTTTTGTGTTCTTGTGTTCCTTGCATATGTTGTTCTTGTTCGTTATCTTTTCATTCCTTCATTTACATTTTGTTATTCATTATTTTATGCTTTTCTTATAATGAACCGTTTAATTCTTCATGTTCTTTCAGATCTCTGAACTCTTACTTTTGTTCACGTTTTTCTTTGTTATGTAAGTTTTTTTTACGGAATTTAGTTAATTTATTCCTTCATGATGTTCTTCATTCTTTATTTTATTCATGCCGTTCTTTGTTAAATATTTTCTTCTTATTGGACATTTAGTTCAAATTCTTCTTGCTATTATTTCTCTTGTTTATGTTTTCCTTCTTATTTTTGTATTGTTTACGTTTTACTTGACTTGTGTATCTTTTGTTCTTCCTCTTCTTCAAGTTCTTTTCAGGTCACATATCTGCCACGTTTTCGTTATTTTCATGTTCTTGTTTATTCAACGTTTGGTTACTGTTTTGTTTATGTTTTTCTTCTTATTTTCATGTTTCATAGGTTTTTTCTTGTGTTGTATTTCATCTTGTTTCTTCCTTTGTTCAAATTCTTTTTATCTTACATATTTTCCATGTCATTTTCATGTTCTTGTTTCTGTATTCCTTTCCTTGTCCTTGCCTACTTAATAGACTGGTTTTTATAATTTTTAATTTCATTTTCTTGTTTCGTTAATTAGGCCTATCTTCAACTTGAACTTTTTGTTCTTTAATATTCTATTTCCATATTTCTTGTACTTCGATTTCCTGTTCTTCTGACTATTTACCATCTACAACTTAATATATCAGCATTAGATAGGTTTCTGCGTTGGAATAATATATATGGGCTATTCCATATGAAATGTATGTATGTATTTATTTACACTGCATTTGGGCAAGCACCAGGTGGCAGTGGTATACACAATATAAACAATGCACGAAAAAAATGATAAGCAATACACAATAAATTTACAATACACAATACAATTATACAATACACAATACAATTTTATACACAATATAATTTAACACAATAATAATAAAACATAAATAAAATACCTAAGTTTACATTACAACCTACATAATTATGTATAGGCCGTACATAAGTTTCAATAGTCTTTCACTTTATTCTCATCTCACTCACTGTAGTGGCACTATGACGCATTTCACTGACACTTTAGCACACATTTCACTGACACACTATAACACATTTCACTGACACTATAGAACACATTTCATTGACGCTATAAATTATCACTGATCGGAACTATTCACTGCACTGTAAAACCATAACTCCACTGACTCACCTCGCTTCACTGATACAACAGTTCAAATAAGTCAAATAATTACACCCTTATGCATACTGTACTTATAAACAGAACTACATTTAAACTAAACATTTCTAGTCTAAGGCCCTCTTACACGCTATTTTAAAATAATTTACAATTCAAACCAAGGAAGTAACTCATCAGGCTAAATAAATACATGTCACCTTAAAAAATTAAATGTTAAATGTCACCTTAATTTTAATTTGCACTTGATACACAACTTTTTAAATTATTCTTGAAACTCCTTAAGGAAGGACAGCCCTCAAAGACCGCTGCAGGTAGGTCATTCCAATCATTTATAGTTCTATTTAAAAATGAGAATTTACCTACATCCGTTTTCTGTTTCCTACATTTGATTTTAAAATCATGATCGTTCCTACCATAGTACGTTGGTTACCATAGTACGTTGGTCGATCAGTAAAACACCTCGCATTTTTTTATACCGGCACACTAATTTTTTTTTCTTATTTATACAAGGTGCTGAGGACAGTGCATTTTCAAAAACATACTATCGAAAGTCAAACGATTTTCGTATTCTTGAGCGACAAATTTAGCATATTTTATAAGAACAAGCCTCTTTCAACGCTCAGAACTCTGAAACCATTTACTGCAGAACATTGAACGGGAGCTCATTTTGAAGCTGACATTTGGTAGGTTATGTTAAGAAGTAATCCTTATTTTTATTGTATACAGAGAGACAGATAATCTGATTTTACTTACTTTTAGGCTTTTTGCCAATTTGTAAAAATGTAAAAAAATATTGTGGAAAAACCTTGTATTATTAAGAGGGATTCGGCATTGTTTGCTTAGTGGTATGGCAATAAATTTCGAGGGTATTAAATAGATTATTTTCACACGCATAGACTTGAACGGCGCAGTACCGCACGCACTGGCCGAGAGCTGAAGATAAGCGAGCGTTGGGCTTCATGTTACTCCTATGTTTATGAAAACTTGCGATAAAGCTAGTCCAGCTATGCGCTATTAGACGAAACATCACGTGTTAGTCTCCTGGCCTTGCTTGTCTAGGCTACCTCCCGTCTCACAGTCAGCTGGTTAGTTCACGCGCGTACTATTTATTTTCTTTATTTGATATTTTCAATACTTTCGTATCAACATATCATCAGTAAAAAGTAAGTATTTATTTGTACTTTCAATGCGGAATCTAACTATATATTTTTAAAATATTTTTTCCTAGGCAAAGGCGTCTTAATGAGGAAAAATCTAAATTTCTCCATTTCCATAAAGAGTAAGAAAATCTGTTTATATGTCAATATAAACTTTAATTTCTCAGCATCAAAATAAACCATGATTTTGATCATTGGGTGAAAGAGTTTCGGAGCTACAACAGTTTAAAGTAGCTAATTTTATGAAAATACGATAAATTTAAATATTTCTCATTTAAACACTATGAGGTTCTGATGCCTCAAACTTTGCACAAAGCCTTGTATCACAGTTCTCTACGTACAAAAAAGGTTTCATTGTATTTGGAAATTGTAAGGTCAATTTTCTCTATATTTCGGTCGATTTGAGATGGAATAACTCATATACAGTATATAACGTCTAAAAGTAAAGTAAATTAACTGACTTTGGGCTACGTAAATAAAGAACAATACATACATTTTCAAGTATAAGAAACATATCACATTCGATAGCCTCATGGTAGTACCACAGTCTAGTATATACAGTCACGAAACTTGAGTTGTGAGGGTGCTAGGAACAATAGACTGTGCAGTACTATTTCGTATTGTCTATGACGAGGAGATAATAGCGATCCTAGTGGTTAGCAACTTCTTATGGATGCAAATTTACTACGTACTGAGCTTCGTGACTGTATATACTAGACTGTGGTATTAACATGGTTGGTCTTCATTACGTAAGTTTCGATCCGAGTATATTTAATGGACTTCTAAGGGTAAATAAAGACTTCACCGTCGCTGAATGTCCTCAGTACTTTAAGAAAGTTGTTAAAACGGAACTGTCTACCAAACATCTCAACGCTACTTGCTTCTTTGTAGCAAGAACTAGAAACATTTACATAATGTAGACGAGGATGTGTCAACAGGTTAGTTCATAAAACAGAAAGAAGAGCGCCCAACTTTCTTTTATAAGATTTCCCTTAATTCGCACACGACGTAACTGTATTCTCTTTCTCGAACGCTTAATTCTGCCAAGAACAGCAACGCCACAACCAAATCCGCGAAAGAAATAAAGAAATCTGCAGAAGAGGAATGTTGGAGAAAAGGGATTAAGACGAGTAGATCTTCAGTTTATCTTCGTTCTCTCGTTTTATTCTCGTTTCCTCGCACTATTTACCGTATATTTTTTCTCACTTGCCCTTTCTGTCTGTAAACTTATTGTTCTTATTTCTACCATTTTCTTCTGTTTTCTTTTCCTTACTTATGTCTATATCCTTTCTTTACCTTCATTTTTCGTCATTATTTTAACATTTTCTTCGTCTATTTTCTATCTTAGGTTTTTTAACACTTTCGTTACCCTCCTTCCTTATTTTATTTTATTTTCTCTTTTTCTACTTTCCTATTATATTTTTGTACCTCTCTTTGGCCCTTTTCTATATGTTTATATATTATCGTGTTTGTATTGTGAAAGTTGCTTGAGGTTAAGGAATGGATGAACAAACTGAAGTGAACTTGAAACTTATGTCAAGATTATTGAAATGGTGTGTATTAAGAAGAGTATCCCAGTGAGGAAAGCAGTGTGAAGGTTGAGTGTTAAATAGTGTAGGGATTAATTAATTAATTAATTAATTAATTAATTTATTTATTTATTTATTTATAAATTTATTTATTTATTCATTCTTTAAAAGGCGGCCAGAGCGTGGTGCCGACCACACCACCTCATTCTAGTGCCGAGGTCATGGAAAGCATGGGGCTCTACCTCCATGCTCCCCAAATGCCTTCAAGGCATGTTACGGGGATACCTTTTTTTCCTTCTTCTTATTTCTTTATTTACTAGTTTATTTTCTTTCTTTCTTTCTTTCTTTCTTTCTTTCTGTTTTTCCTTGTTTAATTTTCTTTCGTTTTTCCTTCTCCGTTCTTTTCGTTCTCCCTTTATTTGTTTATTTATTTATTTATATATTTATTTATTTATGTATTTAAGTATTTATATATTTTCTTCTTATTTCCTTATTTACTAGCGTATTTTCTTTCTTTCTTTCTTTCTTTCTTTCTTTCTTTCTTTCGCTTTTTCTTTCCGTTTTTCCTTGTTTATTTATTTTTCTTACGTTTTTCTTTATCCTTTCTTTTCGTTCTCTCATTATTTATTTATTTACTTATTTATTTATTTCCTACTTCTTATTTCTTTATTTACTGGCTTATTTTCTTTCTTTCTTTCTTTCTTTCTTTCTTTAACTTTTTCGTTCCGTTTTTCCTTGTTTATTTATTTTTCTTTCGCTTTTCTTTCTCCTTTCTTTTCGCTCTCCTTTTATTTATTTATTTATTTATTTATTTATTTATTTATTTATTTATTTTCTTCTTATTTCTTTATTTACTAGCTTATTTTCTTCGTTTCTTTCTTTCTTTCTTTCTTTCTTTCTTTCTTTCTTTCGCTTTTTTCCGTTTTTTCCTTGTTTATTTATTTTTCTTACGTTTTTCTTTATCCTTTATTTTCGTTCTCCCTTTATTTATTTATTTACTTATTTATTTATTTCCTACTTCTTAGTTATTTATTTACTCGCTTATTTTCTTTCTTTCTTTCTTTCCTTCTTTCTTTCGCTTTTTCTTTCCTTTTTCCTTGTTTATTTATTTTTCTTTCTCCTTTCTTTTCGCTCTCCTTTTATTCATTTATTTATTTAATTATTTATTTATTTTCTCCTTATTTCTTTATTCACTAGTTTATTTTCTTTCATTCTTTCTTTCGCTTTTTCTTTTCGTTTTTCTTTGTTTATTTATTTTTCTTTCGTTTTTCTTTCTCCTTTCTTTTCGTTCTCTCTTTAGTTATCTATTTATTTATTTATTTATTTTCTTCTCATTTCTTTATTTAATATTTTATTTTCTTTCTTTCTTTCTTTCTTTCTTTCTTTCGCTTTTTCTTTCCGTTTTTTCTTGTTTATTTATTTTTCTTTCGTTTTTCTTTCTCCTTTCTTTTCCTTCTCATAAGTGACAATGAATTCTAAGTCACAGAGTTGATTGTTAATTAATTCATATACTTTTTACTAAAATAGTTACATGAAAATCAGTAGAAAGTTTTAAAAATAATCCATTTTATCCGGTTAAAACTCTCCATATATAACAAAATCTCTATAACAAAGAAAACAGAAGAAGGGTGTAGAAAAACGAAGAATCGAGGACGAGAAGAGCTTTAGTTATATCTGGAAGTTTTCGCGCCACTATTTTCCTACTCGAAAACGCTATCAAATCTCCAGACCTCTCCCCTCTTTCTACCGACCATACATCTCTTCTGCAGACATGCAGTGTTGCCTAATCTTTCTTTCTCTCCCTACCAAAAAAGCAAAAGATAACTCACACTTGATAAGCAAAAAATATTCTTGAATCCTTACCATGCATGCAGCACCTGGTATTTAATTAAAATTTATAGGATGTATATAAACAAGATTAGGATGAATGTTGTACATTGTGCACAAAAATAGAAAAATCTAGCCATGGTAGCAAGCATTTTATTCAGCGTCCCCGCACGTAGCTTACTGTATCAGATCGCTCTTCATTTCATTACATTAAAAGCTTTCAGAGCGGCGAGAAAATATTTCTATGAAGACAAGAAAAATCTTTGGTTCGGAGTTTCGACTTTATTTATTTTATTCATATTTGAGTTTGCTTCAAATACAAAGACATTTATTTTACAGGCTTCCTTGTGGATAATATAACAATAACAATGTTATATTTATTATTTTTTCAAGGAAAGGAATGGACCACATGTTTTCGGCATGGTTTCAATTGGCACCATAAGGGAATATTAGTAAGAATAAAAATGCAAGTAACTTAATACACTATAAAATACGGAAGAAAATGTGAGAAGCATACTAAAACACTGATATCTGCTGATCAAAACTGTCATGATAAAAACAGTGTTAGTGTATGATCTTTTTGTCTCATACCTTTCTGCATTGACAATATTTCTGCTCAATAGACATATTATCATATTAGTTAAAGTAATAATTTAAGAGTAACATGAGCCTAATTGTGATACCGCCCACTAGCTTTTTAAAATTTCGAAATAGTTGTTACATATGAAGAGTCCACTGCAAGAATGATGGATGTCATTTGGAATACATTTTTCAGGAGAAGCAATTGAAAGTTTGAAATGCTTAGCGCTCAAAGCTCAACTGTGATTTTCCAATCATTATTGGACAATTACTATCAGTGTTAATACCATATAACTCTCTATGTACATTCTATATGTTTTAAGCTATGCATTGACAGTCTTGGTCCATTTTCTTGCAGTGGACTCTTCATATGCTTCTTATTTTCAAATACCTAAAACACACATACAGTATATTAATAATTATTTTATCAGAATTTACGTCATAAACTAAAATACATTTGTACACACAAATCTGATATATACGAAACATATACGGTAATTGTATACAGTACATACATGTATACAGGGTTTTCATTTCAAAACTTCCCAGTCTAAATAAATAATTATATACAATTGAATTCATTTTAAACAAAGAACACGTCAATTTAGATGCTGAGGGGGAAGTCTGAAACCAGGCTTAATTGCATTTTAGATTTCACACACATCCCCTAGCCACTCCCACTTTGATCAGCATTGTTGTTGTTATTGTTTATTATAGTTGAAGAGAATAATGGTCGGGTGCAAGAACGCATTTATTCCTTTGTTAGCCGCTAACGGACCAATCAGTTCGAAAAACGCGTTGCAAGAAACATATTTAGTGTTATTGATCCGTTAAAGGATTCACTAACTTAGAGATCTGATTTCCCTCCTATAATAATATTTATTCCTCCGTTAGACAGCCATCTTATATACATTTTGTGTATTGGCGAATAGTTTATATATTTCGATTCATCACCATGTTATCTGTACGAGAGTCAGGCATGCGATAGTTTGTAAATAAAAAAAACTGTTTTAGAAATTATTTTCTTAAAATAAACAAACTTCTTACATATTATGTTTCTGTTTTGCAAAACCCTCTATTCGAGAACAAAATAATACGAGTACACAGGTAGTACACTGAACAAATTTTGTGAACACAATAATATTGTAGTTAATCTAAATAATAATAATAATAATAATAATAATAATAATAATAATAATCATCATCATCATCATCATCATATCCTTCACGTATTAGACCCTACAGGATCTGTCACGGCCTCATGCCAGCGCTTTCGTGGTCTTCCTAATTTCCTCTTTCCTCTTGGTACATAAGTAAGAATCTGTTTAGGCCATCTAGTGTTATCCATCCTTTCGACATGTTTTTTTCCACTGAAGTCGATATTGTTGAACAAAATTAACTATAGGATCCATTTTGAGTTCCTGCAATATGTCCACATTTTTACGGTGTTCCAGCAAAGAGCATCCCGCTGTTCGTCGCATGAACCTCATTTCAGCTGTCGTCACCCTTTGCTCATCAGCATTTCTGATTGTCCATGCCTTTCTACCGTAAGTGAGGACCGGTCGAGCTAGTGTTTTATATACCTTTAGCCTTGTATGTTTCTGAACATGGGATGATTTGAAGACGGTGTTAATTACGCCAGTGATTTTTATAAATTTAGATATTTTGTTTGACATATCTTCATCAGTGATGTAAGAGAGGTTATAACCTAAATAGTTAAATGAATTAACACGTTCAATTAAAGTATTATTTATCATGATCTTACTGGGAATTGGGTTCTCTCCCGAAAATGCCATGACTTTCGTTTTCTCTTTCGAGATTTCCATATTGAAACCTGAGGCGATTATTTGCAAATTATAAATGGCTCTCTGTAAAGCATCCTCTGTTTGAGCGATAATAACCTGATCGTCGGCAAACATTAGTGTATCGAGAACTGTGTTTCGATTAATTTGAATTCCAGCATGATAATAATAATAATAATAATAATAATAATAATAATAATAATAATAATAATAATTTAGTTAAAATAAATTACCATTTTTGTAGATAGAGGTATCTCTTCTTAGCCATCGATATACAATAATTGGATTACTTATTTATTTACTTATTTATTTATTCATTAATTCTTCGAATAGCGAAATTATTATTTATTTCTTTATTACAGACTCTAGTTCATCGTCTGACAACAAGGTTATGTGCTCTGTAGTCTGTCTTTTTTATTTTATATAAAATTAATGCACTCGTGCGCTATTTCTAATAACAAATAGGCATATTTATCTTTCTCACTAAAACTTCTGTTCCTGATTTCTTTCTGGTTCGTATTAATGTATATTTATTGCAAATTTTGACAATAATAAGAGCAATGCCTCACATCAGTCTAGCAACCGATATTCACTTTTTATTCATTCACGTACTAATGGAGGAATATTGACTAATGGAGGAATACATTATTTATAGGTCTGTTTTTTTTGGAACCCAGCATAAATATACAAAAAATTATTGAGCATTTCATGTAGGCCTAACACTTGTGTTTGTGTATTAAATTATTTTAAAACGGTGTATACTCTTCAAGAGAGAACATAAATCATCCTTATTGATTAAATTTAGGATATTACACAAAATAAGATGTGTTTTCATCCTACAATCAACTGATAATAACAAAAATACAGGTTACCAGGCGACGATAGGAAAAAAAAGATACAAAACCAAATGAATGAGGTGTATAAAAAATTGAATGCTCTTTCATATTTAACTATAAAAGTATAGGGTGCCATACTTCATTCAAAGTTAAGCAGTTTAGTTATCCTCCCTCTCCTATCAATCACTTTGTTGCGTATTGCGGGCTGCATTTTATTTGAAGTAATACATTTTGCTAACTGCTGGTGCGAAGTATTCAAGATAATGTGCAAAACTTGCGCTTTTAGTACAAATAATCTATCTACCACTGATGTAATGAGTAATGACTGTCTTCGAATTAATATAACTGTAACATTTCTAAATTTTTTAAGATAAACTGATAGTTCTACATTCTTATTTAAGGTTATAGAAGTGTAAATTTTGGCAATTAAAAAAGCTTACAATAATATTTAATGTTAAGACGAAGACACTTTTATTCTTCGGTTTTAAATGGATTCCATTTGTAATCTTATAAAAATATGAAAGTATTCATCTATTTTAATTTAATGTTACAAAAAGTCATACAATTTTCACTTCGTTACATTAAAAAAATAAACACTTCAGTTATAATTATTATTTCTTGGTTATACAAAGATTTGTGCAGTAGTTTATTGCTAAAATGAACTCTTTTTCATCTTAAATGTTTTTAAAACTTCATTATTTTTATTTTTTGTGTTAGTATATATTTCTTACGTTAATCGTTATTTTTATTAAATATTTTACAAAGAAGGAAAAATATTTACAGAGTGAAGTGAAAGAAATTTCAGATTTTATTGTTATGTACAATCGTAAGTAGAAGAGTATAGTCACAAAGAAAAGGACATACAAGAGAGAAAAATTGTAACTACCCACACTGGCTAACGTGGAAGAATATATTATAGCACTTGACACTAGTAAAAGGTAGCAAAAGAGCCTTGAGAAGGGCAGCCCAAAGTGAAATGACCAATAACTCAAGCCCGGGTCTTTATATATAAGGTTCACAGACAAAATTAGTGGCTGCATCGTACATCTCTTGAATCGCTTTCTCCACCGCACATCCCCGCCGAGACAGCATTTTAGCGCGAACCAATGACCCACATATATTCGCTAAGGTTAATGTTCTACCGAATCTGGAGGTACATCACCGGTTGCAATAAACAAGGCAAACAAGCCTGAGCTTCCACACCCGGAGTCTTTCCATTCCTCTGCATCTTTTATACACATAATGTAACATAAAGCACGAAAAGTTTTCTATTATACAGTGTGCTGAAACAATTTCGTTATTTGTCTGTTATATAGCAACCATAGCCAGAGACAATACGCTCTATTCGGATTCCTTTTCTCACTTGCTCACTTCTTTATCTATTTTGCTTTTACAATTCAGTTTATTTACTACATTTATTTTGTTCACAACATGACCTAGATCTTCCCCCTTTTAGTTAACGTATTACGATGATATTTTTATTAATTTATTATTACTTCAGCTTCTTCTTCTTCTTTTTCTTATTATTATTATTATTATTATTATTATTATTATTATTGTTGTTATTATTATTATTATCATCATTATTAATATTCTTATTCTTACTATTATTACTATTACTATGATTATTATTATCATTATTGTTATAATTATTATTATTATTATTAATATTGTTATTCTTACTATTATTACTATTACTATTATTATTATTATATTATTATTATTATTATTATTATTATTATTATTATTATTATTATTATTATTATGTTAGGAATAGTCGGTCAAATACTTATAATTTTTCAATACCTGACTCTCTTTTAATACTATAATAGAAAGTCGACGGCAATTGGGAAGGCGGTTGTCTGCTAGCGTTTGGGTCGAGAGAGAGAGATAGAGAGAGAAAAGGCAGCGTACAACATTGCCACATCATACTTCACGCGCACGTCTAATACAATTAGCGCAGGAGAGAATTTGAATTTAGCCGTTGATTACTGTAAGCATGATATCAAACATAAACTCTTTCCTTCACTAATAATATTCTTTCAATCCCACACCACATGCTTCTGAAGTCGTATCTTGCGCATTGGCAACGTTGCAGCCAGCATCAAGATGGCCGGCAGCGTTCTGCTCGTCAACGTTTTTAAAATAATTATACACCTTAAACACTATTTTCCGCGCCTGCCTGTGTAGTACTTGTCTTTTCACAGTCTCTTCTTCCATTTATTTATCTTACACATACATAGTAAATGTTAGTTTTTCTTATTCAATGTATTGAAACACTCACACGTGAACAAACGAACTCGGGAAGTACTTGTTATAGACTGATTCTGATTGGTTCTACTGTACAAGCTTGTGACGTCACATACCAGAAATGCTACGGCGCATGTAGGAGCCGACCGCCTTCCGAACTGCCGTCTAGTTCTATATATTAGTGAGATCGAAACTCCAATATGCATCTGTAGTTTGGAACTCTATTACTAGTTCTAATTTGGCAAAAGTGGAAAATATTCAAAGGAAATTTATTTCATTATGTTCGTACAGATTCCTACCTAATAACTCTGGGTATAACTATGATAAAAAATGTCAAAGCCTGTATGCCAGACGTCATGATCTCGAGTACTTATTCTTATGTAAGGTCCTTAAAGGTGACATTAATTGTCAATCTTTCTTAAACAGTGTCCTATGAAGGACATGAGACATCAAAAACTCTTCTATATAAGAAATTCTAAATCTTCTTCGCAGGTGTCCAGATGTATTAAACATGCTAACTTACATGTAGGCGATTTCGATCCATTCAATGTATAGAAGTATTAGAACATGGCAATGTCTTTGCTAATATTAATTGCATTATCTTTCTACACAAATTGGTAATACTTTTGTATGAATCAACTCCTTTCCATAAAATATAACAGTATTAATTCTTGTAAACTAATCATTGTAATCTATGTTCTTTATTTTGTTGTTGTTTCTATTATGTAATGTGTACCATAGTTGTCCACTTTATTGCATTATTTGTGTCACTGTGCTAGACTTGTATTGGCCTATGACTTTGTCAAATAAATAAATTAATTAATAAGTAGTAAGTAAGTAAATAAGTAAGTAAATAAATAAATAAATAATAAGTAAATAAATAGTAAATAAGTAAATAAATAATAAATAAGTAAATAAGTAAATAAATAATAAATAAGTAAATAAATAAGTAAATAAGTAAGCAAATAAGTAAGCAAATAACTAAGCAAATAACTAAGAAAATAACTAAGCAAATAAATAAATAAATACATAAATACATACATACATACAAACATACATCCATACATAACATACATACATACATAAATAAATAAATAAATAAATAATTAAATACATACATACATGCATAAATAAATAAATACATAAATAAATAAATAAATAAATAAATCAATAAATGAATCAATAAATCAATAAATAAACAAATCAATAAACACATCAATAAACAAACAATAAACAAATAAATAAATAAATAAATAAATTATTATTATTCAATGACGATTGAAAAAACTTTCGTGCACATGTTAGAACTGTTTACGTTTACAGTACATACACAATCTTCGTTCATTACAAGTGCTAGGTTCGGTTGAAGTTTGTCAAGTATGGTCAAGCTTGATATTCGCCGATGTTCGCTCTGCAGTAGGAGGTCTGTCGTACACATGTGTCCAGGCCTAAATATAATTATTTCAGAAGAATGCCTGGTCCATGGTTAACAAATTATAGATCTGGCTTTCTACTCCTTATTACAGGTTGTTTTGACGACTGGTTAGACAGGTTGAGCTTGGCTTTGCTCGCATCTTGTTATTGTTTCATCTTTTTTAACATATGGTCAATCTAGATCAGAAATGCGGAATGTATCATTAATATATTCACTCATTTCCATACAATACTAATTTTTGTACATTATTAACCTTTTTGGAGAGAGGGTAAAACTTACTGTTCACAAACTCGCGAAGAATGTTCTCTGTGCAAAGGAGAGCTATTTTCCGTATTTCGATATACCAGTATATTCAAGAAAGTAGTTTTATTCTATGGATGATGTGGTATATTTTATTTTATATTTATCTGGTTGTTCGTACACATAATAGCATACTTTGCATTTCTTCATCCACAGTTATTCTTCTATATTTTATGTGTACTTGTTCATTCTATCCTTTTAAAGCCAGATATTTATAGAAATAATTATACCGGTTCTTTCATAAATCTGTGACACATTTCAGAAATTCATAACAATTAAACTAAGCAACGGATACTGTATTTTATTAAACAGAAATGTAGGTAATCTCTCCAACTCCAAGGTTTTCCTTTTTTTTTTACATATCTCACAAATGCTCAACGTGTCCACCCTTGCTGATACGGAAGACATCTAATCGATAATCCATTTCATCCCACACGCGTATAAGCATTTCACAATCGATCAGTGCCATAGCCGCGGTGATACCTTATCCAAGTTCCTGAAGGTTAGCGGGGAGTGGGGTACAAAAACAATGTCCTTCACGAATACCCACAAGAAAAAATCGCAAAGTTATAAATCCGGTGACCTGAGTGGCCACCGTATTAAGGCATTATCTTCTTGTCCACAGTGTCCTATCCAACTATGTGGTAAATCTGCGTCGAGATAGCCAGGTACGTTATTGTACAAAGGAGTCAGATGGCTGTAATTTTGAAAAATGTACCTAATTAATCACTGTCCTAATTCATCTGTGGCAGCAATAGGTTTTCCGAATGACGGTGCTTTCCATGAATAAAAATTATCCATAGATCTTGACCTTGAAAATTGCGCTAAAGACTTCACCTTGGAAGGCCATGCGGTACAGGCTTTCTTCTGACAAAACTTGAAGAGTTTATCGTTCTATCGGTATAAGAATTACAATTATCCGTTGCTTAGTTTATTTATGGTGAATGTTTCATGGACTTATGAAAGACGGTGTGTAATTTACTATCACAATGTATTTCACATTTCGTTGTTTCACATATACAGTCAACTCTGGATAAGTGAACTCGGTTATAATGAACATTCGGCTATAGTGAACCTAAATCGTTGGTCCCGACCTGCATACATTTAAAAAGTACACTAATATTTCCGTTTATAGTGAACCCTCACTTCGGTTATAGTGATCCTAAAACTATAACTTTCCCAAGAAAAAGTAATTTTAAAATGGCTAAAATGGTAATTTAGGAAACCCTTTCTCCTATAAACTTCTAATAATATGTTCAGAACAAAATCTCAAACCTTCTAGTCCTCAAGTGCATTGAAAGACAAAGAATTCTTTCAGCTTCCTCGACAGCTTGAAACATGTTAAAGAGAACAGTGTACGTAGTGAGGGATAAAGGAAGGATTAGTTCTGACTCCTTTAAAAGAGGTTATTAGAAGAATAGAAAGAGAAAGTGTTTTCTTTTGTAAAAGGGAGTAGAGTGATGACCAAAGGGTAAATACAACAAGGATTACAGTATACAACCCTTCCTCCCACATTTTCGTAAAAGTGAACCGGGGAAATTCCAAAGCCGAGTACATAGTAGCATACCTCTAGTGGGAAGAGGTGCGAAATCGGAAAATGACTACTACCTACATGACCAGATTAGATTCAAGTTTGGAACTGTAAACATCAGGATGTCGAAGCGTAAAGTGTTTAAGTCTGAAGGTACAGCGAACGTGGTCTGTCCCAAACGGACATTAATACTGTATGTAAAGCAAAGTCAGTAGTATAAAAACAGACACTTCGGTTTCAGTGAACCTCGGATATAGTGAACGAAATATGCTGGTCCCCAGAGGTTCACTATAACGAAGTTGACTGTATATTGTTCGCAGTGCTTATTATTATTATTATTATTATTATTATTATTATTATTATTATTATTATTATTATCATCATCATCATCATCATTATTATCTAATCTGCTTTTACATAGTTCTAAATTACCCTAGTGACTCTACTGCCTATTGTGGAATAAATTTGATGCCCATTCCTTTCAAGAGAACTGCGATTCAGGAAAGCACAGGCAAGAAGTTTTGATCTCTTGCCCACCTCCTCATTCTGAAGACCGAGGGGCCAAATGGTTCCATAGAGACGGATTCGCGAATAAGGTTTCGGCAGCTTCACCATCGAGAAGCCTCGGCAAGATAATGGCTTGGATAACACTTAACAATCCAAGTGAGAGAAGAACCCCTCAACAGTCAATACGCAGTCGAACGATCGTCCATAAAAATCTCACTACTACCCTAAGCAAGATGGCGATAAAAACATCTAAGTTGGCTGTAAAAATGGTCTTAAAAGCGTGAATTTCTAGACGACACTGCAACTGAATAATTTCTATTTATTATGTATCCCAAAGGTCTGTAAAATATGTAACACATTCGTATTCAGACTTTTATTGCTGCAGCAAATATAAATGATTTTCCCTGCTATGCATTGCCGAGAAAGTCTCACTATGGCTGTAGGATAATCTAACACGTTTCCATTACACATGTTGAAATAGTACATTATGCAACGAGTCTATAATGGTAGTAATTAAGACGCGAGTATGTTTATGAAACGAGCGCAAGCGAGTTTCATAATTTTCATACGAGCATCTTAATTACCATTATAGGCAAGTTTCATACGACTTTTTATGCTCGACCATATTTCTAACTTGAAATTATTCATAAGTATTAATGTTATTCTTATGTGACTGGGGAGCGGAACTGACCTTGTGCAATATCTCGTAAATTGTGAGACGTCCACAGATACGAAAGTATTGATTTTTTTCCGAGGAACAGATGTCATTGACCTTGATATAATCTAGAGAGTAAAATAAACATTAATCTTGATATAACCTTGAAATTGATTTAGACGTTGAAAAACGAGATGACAAGTTGAATTTATTTGAATATTATTTACAATTAACTCTAATTATTATAGTAACAGAACATAACCTTCTGTGACAGTATTGGATTTCCAGCCTCCGTGACGTTTCGCTAGTTGTCTTTCGATTGCATATCCGAGAATAATCGATACTTGCGCTTTCATATTGCTACAATGGTGTTTTCTGATTGGTGGAACACCTGAACTTTAATGAATAGGTGTACTTTAATGAGATTCATTAAACGGCTGCTAACAGGTGTATAATTACTACATTTCGGCATAGTCGAGCGTAAATACTTTTTCCAGCTATGGATTGCCGAGAAAGTCTCACTGTGGCTGTAGGATAATGTAACATGTTTCCATTACACATGTTGAAAAACTATTTAGAGAGACCTAGGAGATGATATTCGTCGTCTGATATTATATAGAATGCAGCTGTTTCCCATTCACTTCTTTACTAACAGTCTTATTATGTTTATCTTCATCAATTTTCTTTGTTTACCTCGTTTTCATTTATCTTCATGTCCTTAGAAATGTTGCGTCTACCAATACCGTGACCAAGCTGAAAGAACTAATGGATCGTGAGTACGTCTTAAGGCTGGTTCATAGTAAAACGGAAACGACAACCAGAACGAGAACGGAAATATTGCTAAAATAAATGTATTTAAATGTGAGCATTCACAATTAACTACTGTGAATGTTCACATTTAAATACGTTTATTTTAACAATATTTCCGTTCTCGTTCTCGTTGTCGTTTCCGTTTCCAATTTATTGTGAGCCAGCCTTTACTTTATTTTCCTTCGACTAAGCCAGCAGTGTATATTCAATCCCGTACGAGCTGAAGCGCCCAGCCGGCAGATTGCTCAGCGCGCGAGTTAACTTTTTCCCCTACTAGAACGTACTGAAAGAGGTGTAGCGGTGCAAAGACTGTCCATGCAGACGTTAAGTAGAGCTACGATGTATAGAACAAGAATGAGACATACTGTGCTTAATATAAGAAAAACATTACATTATTAAGAAATGAATTATTCAGAGACGCTAAATGTAAATGATTCAACACAAATTAGAGCTCTTTTGTCACCTCAATTCCGAAAATTTAGGAAATTTACATCCAGAGTTGCTCCTAAAATTCATTGATCTTTCACGTACTGACTACTGAAATATACGTATAATGACAAGGACTTCTTCAGCTTTCACAATAATTCCTTAAACTATAAACTGCGCCCGAGTATCCGTAAATATGCAGCGAAAAATAGTATATTATCATTTAAGGAGCACATAGGCTACCTCCAAGTAGGTTCTTGATGAACCTAACAAAGTCAAGATTAAAGGCCAACCTATTCGATCATGATAAGCGCCCTATACTTAGATTTGCTTCTATAAGTAACATTTTGCGAGACGTCTAATAGGGTTTGTTGTTGTTGTTCCAAAGACAAGTCTGAACTTCACTAGTGATACCAAGAAGACACCACTTATGAGGGCTGGTGTGAGGCGGAAATCGAAGGAGAGATTCTGGCGAAATTTTGTCTTAAGAGGTTTATTTTCTTATAACTAGACAGTGGATGCGGGATGACTTAAGGAAAAGTGAAGTTGTTTCGTATCAGAGTATATGGCACGTGCCGCGCCGTCCGTCTTTTGTGTACCTGACGAGTACAGCAGCGTACAAAACGATCCGTCCATAGTAACACTGCAACGCAATGTGTGCAGTTGTGTTATCCTGCTGAAGTATTTAGTACGCGTTGAATATGTTGTGCTGATCCATTCATAATGGCAAAACGTTAAATTCGCTCAGAGATACGAAATGCAATTAAGAAGTATGAGAGTGACATTTTATGTATTAACGGAGAAAATATCGTGTGTAATGTATGTAAAATTGAAATAAAAACCAGAACAACTCAGGCTATAGAGAAACATTGCAACAGTACATCGCACAGGAAATGCGTTGAAATGAAATTTGAGGAACCATCTACATTATCATCATCATCATCATCATCATCATCATCATCATCATCATCATTTAGTTGTGCGGATCTAACGACACGTGCAACATGATGCTCAGTACAAATATTCCTCTAAAGAAATTGAGTGATACCAATTTTAGAGGGTTTTTTTTTTTTCAGAAATTCTCTCGATAGAAAAACTGTTTAAGCGATAGGCGAAGACTATTCAACTTCGACAACTTACGAGAATTTCTGTGGTGTTTGGGTAAAGAGAGATAAGTCATAAAAATTAGTTCGGAGATAAATGAAAATTAAACTTGGAGCCCTTATTACAAATAATTTTCTACACAAATAAAATACATCAACTGTTGTATTCTTTGATTTTTGCACACCCACTTGTATAATTTAACTTGTGTGTTCATCTGAGGAATAAAATTCCACCTGGACAAAAAAAATGACTTATACTTCTTTACCCGAACACCACAGATATATCGTCGTTTACTGCAACGCTGGTAATTGCATCAATGATGACGAGGACTGAACCTTGCAAGGTATGTACTACAGTGCGTTATTTTTCTTTTCCTTCTGACTGTACGGAGATACAGTAGCATGTTGACGTCGTCTGTTTACGTTTAAAACCTGTTCAGCCAATGGTCTGAATGAAAAAAAAAATGTAACATATAGTAAATGTGCACCTACATTCAACGATAAGTCATCTCGCATCCACTGTTTACTTATAACAGTACTGCTATTATTACGAACAAATGTAGCTTTTCGTTCTGCAAAGGAATTTTGCAATGTTACATTTTTTCGGCTCAAATTTCTGCACATTTAAAGGAAAAACCGAAATTCTTTCAACCATTTATCATAATGGCACACTGCGCTCTTAAACTGACTGAGCATATTGGGAATTAAATAAATGACTTTCCCAAAACTCGCTATGAAATATTTCATTGAAATCATTTTCGTCTCGAAAAGGAAACAAAAACGAGCAAAACTGTATTAAACTTTTTTGTTCGATATATCTCAAAGACTACGGCTTAACGAACGTAGAATTTTCATTCTCTTGTTCTCCTTTTCCAAGTCCTTCAGACCTCTACACCTACATATCATAATCTCTTCACACGCACGCAAAATAGCCGCATACTAGCCATACCAACACATAAGACATCATCGTATTCATCATCATACACAATCACGCTCTCGCGCTTGTGGAATACCCTACCCAGTGACTGACGGAAATTAGTAGCGTTCAAAAGCAAGCTTATTAACTATTTTCTTACTGCGTAGAGCAGGTTTAATTTTTACTTAATCAATAAAAGAAATGCTTCTCTCTTCTTAACGTTTACAATAAACTGTCTAGCTTTTATTAATCGGTTAATCCTTTAGTACTTTGATTTTATTGTATTTGTAAATTTAATATAAATTGTAATTATACTTGTAATTGTATTCTTAATATTGTAGTTGTAATCCCCTGGTAGAGGGGAAGAGAAGGCCTGATGGCCTTATCTCTACCAGGTTAAATAAATAAATATAATAAATAAATAAAGAATGAAATGCCTGTTATTATTTGGTTGAGAAGCTTTTATCAACCAGTCTAGTGTCAAAAAATCTGAAAGTTAGAATTTATAAAACAGTTATATTACGGTACCGGTTGTTCTGTAGGGTTGTGAAACTTGGACTCTCACTTTGAGATAGGGACATATGCTAAGGGTGTTAGAGAATGAGGTTCTTAGGAAAATATTTGGGGCTAAGAGGGATGGAGTTACAGGAGAATGGAGAAAGTTACACAACACAGAACTGCACGCATTGCATTCTTCACCTGACATAATTAGGAACATTAAATCCAGACGTTTGAGATGGGCAGAGCATGTAGCACGTATGTGCAAATCCAGAAATTCATATAGAGTGTTAGTTGGGAGGCCGGAGGGAAAAGACCTTTGGGATGGGAGGATAATATTAAAATATATTTGAGGAAGGTGGGGTATGATGGTAGAGACTGGAATAATCTTGCACATGATAGGTACCAATGCCGGGCTTATGTAAGGGCGGCAATGAACCTCCGGGTTCCTTAAAAGCCAATATCTCAAAGAATAACCCCATGAAATTAATGACATTACTTACGATTCACTCTATATAAAATAAAGACGAGAAAATAACGGTGGAGGAAGAAATGGAATTAAGAGTGTGTGGAAATTTAGAAGAGTGGAAAGAGGAAGAAAACAGGGGAAAGGAGTGAAGAAATAATGTAATGTTAGAAGAAGAGAATGAAGAAACAAAGACAGAAAAGAAGTTAAAAAGTGAATTTTAAGAAATCACTAATTAAGAAAAAATAAGGAAAGAGAGGATAAGATAAGAAAGCTGAGGGAAAGAGACAAGTCTTAGGAAGAAAAAACCAGAGGGGGGGGGAGAAGTGAACATTTGAAATTGTGAGGCCACTGCAAGTCTACTTCACACACACTCAGCTGCATGAGTATTATTGACAGCATTGTAATTCGAGAGCTCGATGTAACGGCATTCGTATTACGTCACTATTCATCGTCAGCATCCTGTCAACTTACTGGACGCTAAATATCGTATACTGCATTGACACTGGATAGCTGAAAAAGCCAGTGCAGTCAATTTATCAGAGTGAGTAGGATAGACACAACGCTCAATTCAATCTGCTTTCATATGGGCGATGAAAGGGCTCTCTTCCACACTCGATGTTGCGGGCTGGCCATGAGGTTGTGCGGAGGGAAATCTGGGAGAATGGCGACACTGCGTCGTGTAACCGCTTCGATCATGTCAAAAAGTCAGATGTTCTTTTATTTTGCTTTAACGTTTTTTTTCTCAGGCAAGGGCAATACAATATAATCCTTCCGAACTTCTTCATTCCTTCGAAATTCCGAGAAATGTCAGCTTAGATTTATACACACCAGTACTTAACAGAAGTAGAAACTGTGTGGACATAAGTATAGCTCTACGCATAGAAACTACAAAATATGTTGCACACTCTGAATTTTATTTTATTAGGTTATTTTTACGACGCTTTATCAACATCTTAGGTTATTTAGCTTCTGAATGAGATGAAGGTGATATTGCCGGTGAAATGAGTCCGGTGTCCAGCACCGAAAGTTACCTAGCATTTGCACATATTGGTTTGAAGAAAAACCCTGGAAAAAACCTCAACCAGGTAACTTGTCCCGACCGGGAATCGAACCCGGTCCACCTAGTTTCGCGGCCAGACACGGTAACCGTTACTCCACAGGTGCGGACTGCACACTCTGAATATTAATAATAATAATAATAATAATAATAATAATAATAATAATAATAATAATAAGAGCAGAGCTAAGGCCAGTAGGCCTTCTCTTCCGCCCAACCAGATTCTAATTCTAATTGAATACAATTGCTTACATAGTTATTACATTAATATCTAGACCATAAAACAACATGAAAGTAAAAATGAAAGTTGGATAAGTGATCTTAGTGTGACAATAATAAACAATGGTAAGAAATAGTTATAATAATAATAATAATAATAATAATAATAATAATATTAATAAGAATAATAATGATAGTAATAATACTAATAATAATAATAATAATAATAATAGTAACAATAGTAATAATAATAATAATAATAATAATGATATAATTTAGATATTTATCTGTGATATATATAACCATTAAACATTGAGAAACCTGAAACAGCTAGTATTGTTAACAATAATTGTTAGAAAAATATTTCGTTAGCCTATTCTTAAATTGGTTTGATGTCTGACAGTCCCTGACATTGCTCGTTAGGGAATTACAAAGTCGAGGAACAGCCACAGTGAAAGAAGATGAATATGAGGATGTTCGGTTGGAGGGAATGGATAATATTGAGGGGTGTTGTGATCGTGTGTCTAGGTTATGATGGGTGGATAAATTTTGAAAACGAGACGCAAGATAGACAGGAGTGGAGAAATGCAATATGTGAAAGAGAAGGGAAAGACAGTGGATTTTCCTACGATCTTCTAGACGGAGCCAGGACAACATTTCGAGGGATGGTATTACGTGATCAGCCCGGCGAATATTAGAATATTAGACGTGTACTTAAGGGGCGTTTTTAGTTTTACATTTTCCTTTCTATTTAGACCATTGTTTTACCATCAGTACTTGGGTCTTTGAAACTACTTTGCATATATTGTTTCGAATTTCGTGTATTAATCCTACTATCTTTTTCTATACCATGTCATTAAGGAAGAAAAATATATACAGAGTGGAAGGGAATCTATTACATTAAGGGGTTAAGTACAGCTTACAGTAGTAGAATTTTGCAAATATTCAACTTTTTTTTTCCTTCTTTACTGTATCTTGTACAATAATGAAAATTAGTATATGTAAAATACTGCCCTTCTGCTATATAACAAATATATTTTTACGATTAAAAAAAATATTTACTTTTTTTTTTTTTTCAAAATTCAGTTCACTGTGCAGTGATGAATCGTTTCCCACATAACTCAAACATTTCCGGTGTGTATTAATGCATGTCATACCTACATCATGTTGCAAGATCACTTCTCTATCCTTGATAGATTGTCTGATAAAAAATAAATTCATTTTACAAAGTGGTCAAATATCAGTATTTTCTTTTAACAAAATTAAAAAAATATATATTATTTATTAAGGAATGTAGTTGAAAAAGGATGATATTGTAAACATGAGTTTTAGCAATAAAATAAAAGAGAGAGAAGATGAAAAAGTTAACACGTTTATGAGTTATGGAGGAAAGGCTTCATCACTACACAATGAACTACCACCATTATGAATTTTGAAAAAAAAAAAAAATATATATATATAATTTTTTTAAATCGTAAAAGAATTTTTTTTTTCTTATAGCAGAAGGAGAGTATTTTACACATACCAATTTTCATTATTCTACAGGATACAGTAATTGAGGGAAAAATGTTGAATATTTCAAAAACTTTTACTGCTGTAAGCTGTACCTAACCCCTTAATTTACAAATGTAATAGGAAGTGTTCAGAGCCATAGTGGGCCAAGCGCCATTTATTAAAAACGGAGAAAGTAAAGGTTAAAGTTAAATGAATACCGTAGTGTAAGTAAGATTGCTTTAATGTGCATATTTTGTATTACTTTTCATATCTTTCATTAATATTATGATAATCATTCAATTTTAACCCTTGTTTTCTCCGTTTTTAATATATGGCGCTTGGCCCAATATGACTCTGAACCCTTCATATAATAGCCAATGCGAATACGTTTTGTCATATAAATTATTTGTTACGTCAAATAGTTTTTAGAATACAAAATGTAACGCGTTGCAACGCTGCAAATAGTGGCAGTGCTCCTTGAGGTCATTGCTCTACAGTGGGGGTGAGTGCATCCACTCCACAAGACTTGCGAGAAGAGAATGTAAACAAAAACGTCTCATCAGATACGTTTACTTCCTACTTCTTAACAAAGGCAGAAGACTTTCACATCTGTCCTCACTTTTGAATAACTTCATACAGGAGACAAGGTAAATAAAAAGTAAATCAGTATTAAAAGTGAAACCTAACTGCCTGAGGATAAAATTGATGACATAACTTTACATGCTAATGCTTCAATTCGTTTTAGCAAAAGTAGAAGATAAATCTGCAATGCCTGGGAAAAGTGACACAAGTCAGTTGCCACAAACCTTTTTTTGGTAATTAATTGACAACTTACACTGGTTTATGTCGATTTGATTTTTTTCTGTATGAATTATTGTAATGGGAGAAATACTTATGTATCTTTTCCCAAGCGAGCAGATGTTCCGTAAGTTGCCAATAAATTATCAAAAAACGTTTGTGGAAACTGACTTGTGTCATTTTTCCCAAGCACTGCGGAAATTATATAGACAGAAACAGAAAAATTATATGAAACTACGTATAGGTACAGTTTGAAAACCTCTGGAAAGGTAGGCTTTCTTCTGCTCCCAAAAATTCATTCAGAGTCGTAACTCAAGTTGGAAAACAACTAGCATGAGTATAGGACTTCAACATATTTAGGAAGTAAATTTTAAGGATAATTGTATATATCTGAGGACCATTTCAAACTACAGACTTAACAAAATAATTTCGTTAACAAACTAAATGTTACACAGATTTTTCCCTTCAGTATAATAAGACCGTATAACATTTGAGCCATTACACCACTGAAATATGAAAGTGAGACTTGAATTTCAAATAAAAGAACTTCAATTGGACACAGATCAAAAGCGCTTCCCGAGACCATACTTAGAATTACCATGTCTAGAACGTCAAAGGAATGCTGACAGGAGCGAAATAAAAAGTTAAAAAAAGAGGGAGGTTTACAAGAACATCACTGTAATTGGCGGCAACACATTGACAGACTAACGATCACCGAATATGTAACATTACTCTCCATTATACAAGGTGATTCAGAAGGGAAGAGGGTTATTTTTAGGGATCATAGTATGGGCGATTCAAATGGGAAAAAAAATTTTAAACATATCTCTTATTCTCAATATTGTTTCCAAGAAATGGCTATATTTGAAAGTAACAGACAAGAGTATCCATTTCTTCTTCCGTATGATTTCTCACACCGATGCAGACGCAACCAGAACGACATTAGGTTTTAATATTTACTTTATCATGTTGGCCAGTTGCATGTGCGCATTTTGTATTTCTGTTTATTAACATTTATACATTGCTTCACAGCCAGAATATGGAACAAGTCAAAAACTTATTACTATTATAAAGTCTTAATTTATAGTCACATTCTAGATGAAATATATACAGAAGAGATTTACAATATAGTCTACTAGTAAAACACAAAGTTTTAGTATCAATTTCATGAAGCATTTTTGAAAATCATGAATTCACCTACAGAATAGAAGGCGTGAGAAATTAGGTACTTCTTTAATTTGGCCCTAAATAATCTTATGTTTTGAGTTTCATTCTTTGTATCGATAGGGAGGCTATTAAAAATGGTTACTGCCGTATAACGTACTCCTTTTTGATAGCATGATAGACTTACCGATGGAGTATGAAAGTCATTTTTTGACGTGTATTTATGCTATGAACTGTTGAATTAGTTAAAAAAATTTCACGATTACATAAGAGGAAGATTATTAATGAAAATATATACTGACAAGCCATGGGCATTATTTGTACATAGTTGTTTGAAAATATGTCCTACAAGATTCCCTAGATTTGGCACCTACTATTATTATAATTACTCTTTTTTTTTAATAGGAATATACTGTTACTATCTGTGGAATTTCCCCAGAATATTATTCCAAAACTCATTACCGAGTGAAAGTATGCAAAGTATATTGTTTTTAAGGTATTGATATATACTATCTTTTGTGTAGATCTAATAGCAAAACATGCTGAGTTTAGTTTGGGGGTAATTTCTTTAATATGATTTTTACAATTTAACACATTATCGATTTTTAAGCCAAGAAATTTGGTTGCTGTTGTTGTTTCTAATAGGGATCTATTGTTAATTGTTACGCTAGAAATTTGCGAGGTTGAATTTGGACAGGATTTAAATTGAATTATGTCAGTTTTGTTACAATTTAATACTAATTTATTGACTGAGAACCAGTCACATATTTTGAAGAGAATTTCCTCTGTTACTAATGTTACTTGCGCGTGGAATGGTGGAAGGAAGAGTCTTACCATTCTGGCTCGTTGTCTTCAGAGTCTGAGTCTGAAAAGTCGTAGCAGTTTACCAGTACAAGTACATTCTGTGTAGTGAAGTTACAATGCCAAGATACTTTACACATCCAGAGTATGTTAACATGATATCATTTCTTGATCACCGACGTCACCCGATCTTTCATCATTAAATTATTTTTTGTGGCGTTGCCTAAAGGGCTTAGTCTACAAGCGCAAAGTTGAAATAAAGAAATAATTGTTCCCGCGCTTTAAATGCTTGTGATCACATTAACCTGCTCAAATAATTAGCAATACGACATTTCGTGATACGAACTGCAAATTGCACCACTTCTTCTGCCCCCGAACTCTTCTCCCGTTCACCATTCCTTCCAGTACCGGTACACCCTTAAGTAGGCAGTTTCTTCTCAGCCAGTGACCCAACCAATACATTTTTCTCTTCCTGATCAGTTTCAGCATCATTCTTTCTTCACCCACTCTTTCCAACACAGCTTCATTTATTATTCTGTCTGTCCTCTTCACACGTTCCATTCTTCACCATATCCACATTTCAAATTCTTCTATTCGCTTCTCTTCACTTCATCGCAATGTCCATGTTTCTGCCCCATAAAATTCCACGAAGTACTTCACTAGTCCCTTCCTTATTTATTTTTCCAGAGGTCCGCAGAAGATGCTTCTTTTCCTATTAAAAGCTTCCTTGGCCATTGCTAATCTCCTTTTCACTTCTTGGCAGCAGCTTATGTTACTGCTTGTAGTACATCCCAAGTATTTGAAGCTGTCCAGTTGCTCTACTGCCCCATTTAGAATTCGCAAGTTTATCTTCTGTATTTTTCTTCCTATGACTCGTCTTATTTGCATTTATCTTCATCCCATACTGCTCGCAGCTGTAATTTAGCTCCAGCAGCATATCCTTTAGTATCATCTCCTCTTCTGCTAACAACGCCATATCATCAGCAAATCTTATACACTTTATTCTTATTCCTCCTACTGTAAATCCTCCCATGTTCTGAAAACAGCAAAAGGTAAAGGTATCCCCGTAACATGCCATGAAGACACTTGGGGGGCATGGAGGTAGAGCCCCATGCTTTCCATGACCTCGGCACTATAATGAGGTGATGTGGTCGGCACCACTCTCTGACCGCCTTTTACCCCCGGGAAAGACCCGGTACTCAATTTTATAGGAGGCTGAGTGAACCTCGGGGCCGTTCTGAAAGTTTGGCAACGAAAAAAATCCCGTCACCACCTGGGATCGAACCCCGGATCTTCCAGTCCGTAGCCAGTTCTGAAAACAGTTCTTCACTAAATTCTCCAAGTAGATGTTGAACAGGGTAGTTGGTAAAGGACATCCTTGACGTATTCCTCTTCCAATTTTACTTCTTTCTGATATTCACCCATACCCTCACCCCTCAAAGTATGGCCCATTTCCTGCATCGCTATGTGTACGTAACGGATAATAATAGCATATAAATTGAAGGGTTCAGAACCATAGTGGGCCAAGCGCCATTTACTAAAACCGTAGAAAACAAGGGTTAAAATGAAGTTGTCATCATAATTAAATTGAAACAAATAGCAAGTAATATAAAGTATACGCATTGAAACTAAATGATATGTCATTCTACATTAAACTATGGTATTCACTTAACTTTAATCCTTGCTTTCTCCGTTTTTAATAAATGGCGCTTGGCCCACTGTGGCTCTGAACCCTTCAATTAAAACGAAAAGCAATTTAGTTTTTTATAACAGAATTAAGTGACTCCAAATATTCGTCCATTGTTGTCGTTATTGTTGTTATTGGTAGTGGTGGTGGTGGTGGTGGTGGTGGTGGTGGTCGTAGTGGTGGTAGTGGTGGTAGTGGTGATGGTGATGGTGGTGGTTATTTATTAGATTATTGAAAACATCAAACTTCCGGATATAACTTTTTGTATATAAAAAATATTGGACAGCAATAAAACCATATAAAATGTCGTAAGGTAATTTATAGGCTATAGGCCTTTGTGAAGCGAAGTGAAATGTCATTGCGGACTGTGAGTTCGATCCTCGAGGTGCATCAACAAATCAATCACCTCCTGCCCTCTTTCTGTTCCCCACACATGTGAATTTCCTCCTTTTTTTCCGCCCTCATCTGTCATCGATCCATTGTCGAACCTGACAAGCGGCACATTTCTGACATCAGAGTCGCTGAGTAGCCCTTCCAGAGAAGGGAGTGGGCATCATAATGCGAGTTCGATTCCGTAGTTTAACGTGCAGACAGTGATGGATGTGTGGCGACGATGTGTTCGGAATTACAGGGTATTAGCAGGCAAACATAAATATATTTACATTTTAACTGCATACTTCAATAGTCATGGCAACAGTGACAACATCTGTATCCCTAAAATAAGTGGTTAGAAATATTGTGGCCAAATATTCAGAGAATTCAGGATCCATTTCCTATGGAAAAGTGTAGATATTTCCCAGTTCATTGTGTCTCGAGTTGCATTTTCTCCATTTTCAAAATCAGCAAGCTCAAATTTGATTAGCTTTATCGATGTGGTCTTGATGAGTGTATCTTGAATTGAAAATTTTTCCAAATTTTTAAACGGTGTAGTTTCGGATATTTCACTAGATGATATTTATAATACACTTAGAACGATTAGAAATGAAGGATTCATTTCGTCATGTAAGGCAAATATACAAAGCGATCCATATAAACCTTAACAATTTTTATGAGTTATAATAAATTCCTCTCTTTCCTCTGATTGAGGTTTTGGCTGATATGTACATCTATGTTTTAACAGGGATTGGGTAAAGGTGCCTAATTCCGTGATATCCCTAATCCCGTGATAAAATTTCAATTGACTGCCATGGAATTGTGGTCTCTGACTTTTAAGTTTTTGAAATACCTAACACATGCCAGGAGATGTCTTCTTTTCAATTGTATTGACTACCCGCCTTTTGAATAGAAGCAGTCGACTGCAGAAGGTTTTGTTCAGCGAAAAGTGGTTGACCAGTAATTTTTTCTTTCTCTTGTGACCGCTCCTAAAAAACATTTTATATTTGAAGAATTAATACAGCATTATAAAATGATGTATTACCACAGTCTACTATATACAGTCGCGAAGCTCAATATGTAGTAAAAAGGCAAACGTGGGTAGTTGCCCACCACTAGGATCGCTACTATCGCCTCATCATCGCAGCTCTCTCTCCTAGCAGACGTCAAAATATGTTACACTTTCGTTGTCGTGTTCTTTTGAAAAAAATAACACCTTCCTTCCAGTATTGAAATATTAAATGCATAAAGTTAATTTATTATTTTAATGAAGTATATTAAATTTCACCATAAACTCGAAGATACCTGCAAGAAATAAGTAATATAATTTTTGTTTGTGCAAAACGAACTGAAACTTACTATAATAGCTGCACTCATTCAAGAGTATAGCGATAATTAACTATGAAACCAATAAATATTAATTTGCATTTCCCTTTACAACAATAATAATGGAAATATGAATTAATGGAGTAACTTACGTGTACCGGTACTTGTAGTGTAGGCTTACGTAGTTAACAAAGTGGGACGAGGTTAAGCAATAATAATCACACCAGAATTGGAAATAAAACGTGATCAATAAATTTTATTGTAACAGACTTACTTTTTCTACGTCCCTAGTAAAGCAACAAATAAAAATAACATCAAAATTAACAGCTATAATTAAAAACATATCCTTTGAAGAAAAAAGTAGGCCTAAGCAATAATAATCCCACCAGAATTGAAAATAAAACGTGATCAATAAATTTCATTAAAACAAACTTAATTTTTCTACGTCTTTAGTAAAATAACACATAAAAATAATAACAAAATTAATAGCTACAATTAAAAATATATCCTCTGAAAAACAAAAGTAGACCTAACCTTTATTTCTCTGGAATTTTAGCAGCCTAAGTGACAGAACTTTAACCGGTATCTAATGTCCTTTCGGTTAGACTGAAACATTTCATAGTGAAATTTAAGGATATAATGTATTCTAACAGTCACAAAGAACTTCAAAATTAAGAGTGTTGTTTCTGCACAGCATTCTTGTGGAAACCCAGGAACCTTTCTGAATCTTTCGGAAATCGGACAAAGGATAACTCTGGCCTCTTTCTCTTACTGTTGCTACAATTTATAGCACTACAAACGTCTCCTCCTTGTCCCATATTATTATTCCAATTATTATATTTTAGCCATTAACATTTTCATTACAACTAATAACGAACATTTCACAAGCATCAATGTGAAATACGCAACGAGCTAGCACTCGATAGAAATACGACACAGTCCAAAGTCGACCATGGACAGTCTATTGTTTCTAGTTGCTAACCGCTTGGAGCGCTTTATCACGAGATTTGCAAAAAAAAACACCTCAAGCTTCGCGACTGTATATAGTAGACTGTGGTATTACTGTAGATTATAGTCAGCTGAATTAATGTGTGTGATTATTTAAACATTATAAGACAATAACAATGCTACAGGGACTTTCCCATTTTCGGATTTATTTTCATATTTCTCCTTCCTGGTTCACTCGACCAGTGATGCCAAAGCTAAATTGTGAAAATTAATGTCTATGAAAGAAAATAGTTCGTGGAAATAATAATAGAAATTAGTTATAGAAAACATCATTTATAATTATAATAAAATAATAGGGCATATATTTAACTTAATTACTGCAGTTGTTAGGAATATGAATTATGAGAAATAATTGTTTTATAATTCAATTTATTCAAATTTAATTTTGTATTGAATTTAACTTTCAGTTTATTTTGTTTATAATATATCAATATGTAATATGTATTCCTGTAGTTACATAAGTATTTTCTATGAAACTTGTCACTTAGGCTCTTTTTCTATGTTGTAATTTCTTGCTTAATTCATATTAAAACAATATACCGTAACTTTAATAAGTTTTTCCAAATACACATTTGTTTTCTGAGCAGTTAATGAGGATTATTTTAGTGTCACGGAATTAGGAAACCACTATCACGGAATTTGGATCTCTGTCACGAATTTAGGAGCCACTGTATAACAATGGAGAATCATATATTATATACCAAACTTGTGAAACTGTTGACACTGAATGTTGTAAAAACTGTAGCTAAAGGTCCAAATAACGTCATTTAGGTGTTATTTGAAAATGTTTATTACAATTTTGGCATAAATATAGACTTTATTAAATAAGTCACGGAATTAGGAAACCTTACCTTACATCTCACTTAACGATATGTGTCAGAGGGTGAACAAATATTTGTATACATCTGAAATCCAATTAGTGGAACATGTAGCTAATCAGCGATGTATGCAATGGAGGAGGAAAGGAACTGTCTAACCTATCCAATTATCTCCTGGCCTAGTTGCTTCATAAGTGGTGCTATGTTGGTATCGCTTATGAGGCACCTCTCTTCGTACAGTTGACTAAATAACAAAAACAAAAATTTCCCTCCGGAAGCTAGTATAAACTTGAAATTGAGTTTAATCATTTCAGTGGCTCTGGAAGAATCGGACGTATGGAGAAATTAAAAAATAATTTGGAGTACAATATTGTCAAAGCGAAACAAATTAGTAATTTTCGACAGAAAGGGAAAAAGAAGAGATTAGTTATGTGGTATAGACAAAATGTGAGACAAAATTAAATTTTTATTTTATTGACTGATAAATTATTGTAGGCATACTCTCGCAATTAGGGCGCCGTACCATCACTAAAGTAGACATTAACCCTCCTGATACCAAGAGGGGTAATAGGATTACCCCACTTATGATTTTTTAATATAATTTTTTCTCCATATTTCTTTTTGAAATTCTATGTATTTTCCACTTATAATATATCTACTGAAAATTTGAATTAATGATAATAATAATAATAATAATAATAATAATAATAATAATAATAATAATAATAATAATAATAATAATGGTTTATTTTAACTGGCAGAGTTAAGGCCATTCGGCCTTCTCTTCCACTCAACCAGTGCGATACAAAAATACAAAATTACTATATTGCTAAGAAGCAAAACATAACTAATACAATACAATACATAACAATTCTTTTACCTTCCCAACACTCCAATGAAATAATTATGTACTAATAATAACATTAATAATAATAATCATACCTAAATATAATTAAATCATTAAACTCGATTATGATTATAATTACAACTTCAATTTGTCTGCGTCAGTAAGAAATTGTTTAGCTTTGTCTTGAAAGTAGTTATTGTCTGGCAGCCCCTAATCTTCTGAGGTAGAGAATTCCATTCACGAGGGACGGAGACAGTGAAAGAGGATGAATAGTGGCATGTTCTATGGGGAGGAATTTCTAGGATTTGGCTCTCTTGTGACCTGGTGTTTAGATTGTGATTGCAGGATAAGTAGTTAAACCGGGAACGAAGATAATTTGTAGTAGAAATGTGGAGAACTCGAAACAGAAGAGAAAGCGAATGAAGTGATCTACGCTTATTGAGTCGCAGCCAGGATAAATATCTGAACGTAGGTGTAATATGGTAAAATTTGCGAGCATTGCTGATGAATCTGACACACATATTGTGCACACGCTGTAGGTTGTTCGAAAGTTCAGTTGTTAAATCTGTAAGTATTATGTCGCAGTAGTCAAACAGTGGTAGTACGAGGGTTTGCACTAAAGTCTGTTTTAATTTTGACGGGAGGAAGTTTCTGAACGGGTTAAGAGAATGCATGGTATAGCATACTCTCTTGGATATTTCCTTTATTTGGCATTCCCAATTTAAATTTTCGTCTAAATAAACGCCAAGGTTTCTGACGACAGAGTGGTACGGAATAGTGGCATTATTTTCTGTAATGATTGGGATATGTCTGTTGTTCATTGTAAATTAAGCGTAACATAAATAACTAATCTATTTTAAGATGGAATTTACATTATTTTTTTATTTTTGGTAGGTTATTTTGCGACGCTTTATCAACATCTTAGGTTATTTAGCATCTGAATGAAATGAAGGTGATAATGCCGGTGAAATGAGTCCGCGCTCTAGCACCGAAAGTTACCCAGCATTTGCTCATATTGGGTTGAGGGAAAACCCCGGAAAAAACCTCAACCAGGTAACTTGTCCCGACCGGGAATCGAACCCGGGCCACCTGGTTTCGCGGCGAGAGGCGCTAGCCGAATTCACATTATTCATGTGGGATGATCTCATTACCCCCTCCCAGATACTTTGTGTAATGAAAACTCCAGATTACATTCAATCTGTATCTTAATTTTCTTCATTTCTGAGTTTGTTTCCAAATTATTTTATTATAACAATCTTTATATTGTTATTTATATTATGACGACCTTTTGTTCCCAATTTTTTATTTGTTATTTCTGTATGTTATGGTTTTCTAAAATTGATTTTGTTAAAAATATATAGTGGAGCCTGTTTTTCAAGATTCTCATTGTAGTACAGGGGTTATTCAAATATTTTAATTTCAACAGAGAACTAAAATTTGATTTATTAATTATATACTTTTATTTATTTATTTTAGAACTTAAATGTTTTCATTTTATTTTATTATAAACAAATGTTTTTGAGATGCTCATGGTTGTATATATGGTATTCGAATGTTTAAATTTCAAGAATTTACTTCATAATGTCACCAGTAATACATCTAAAGTTCATTAATTTTGTGATGAAAGAGTGATGGAACGGAGAAAAATTCTCTCCGGCGCCGGGATTTGAACCCGGGTTTTCAGCTCTACGTGCTGATGCTTTATCCACTAAGCCACGCCGGATACAACCCCGACGCCGGTTAAAATCGTCTCAGATTAAGCTCCATCTCTTGAGTTCCCTCTAGTGGCCGCCCTCTGCACTACGTCATAGATGTCTATGAACGCGGGACCGAGGTCCATTCATGTGTTGAGGTGCACTCGAATGAGTGACTGATTGGCCGGGATCCGACGGTATAGGCGCCGTCTTAAATCACAAAGTGATTTATTACGCATATCATATATATTTTGATGTACCGAAGTACATATGATATTTCCATGCAGATATCCGGCGTGGCTTAGTGGATAAAGCATTAGCACGTAGAGCTGAAAACCCGGGTTCAAATCCCGGCGCCGGAGAGAATTTTTCTCCGTTCCATCACTCTTTCATCATATGATGACGCAGAATATCTGCATGGAAATATCATATGTACTTCGGTACATCAAAATATATATTCATTAATTTTGGTATACGTTTTCAAAAAATGGAATAGAACTTTTGAATCACCCTGTACTTTTTTGATATTTATTTATATATATATATATATATATATTTTTTTTTTTTCACATTTTTACATTTTTGTAAGTCTAAACAATAATAGGTATATAAATTGTTTATATTACAAATCCTTGACACAATTCGGTATATGATTTTGATGGGGGTTATTCTATTACCCCACCTCTGGTAGTAGTAAGTTGTGAAAAAACCTTGATAGCAGGAGGGTTAACATACAAAATATTCTATCACTTCTCGGATTTAAACCCGATTTTGACACATCTTTAAAGCTTCACGTTGTTGCTGTATAATTCAATGAACTATAGCACTCTAAGCATAACATAGTCACTCGTGTATGACAAAATGTACAAATTGTGATTACAAATATGTGAATGTCATATTGGATTGCATACATCTTGGCAGTATCTTTTAAGTTGCGTAAGCTGTAATAAGAAGCGTGGGAGAAAGTTGGGAGATGTGTCAGGTCTGTTGATCCCTGATAGGAGAAGCAATTTCGGAAGTTCTCACTTGGGACATTAAATCCCTCAGTCGCTACAACTTCGTGTAACAAGAAATGGGAATTCTAGTTCAGGAACCAGGAGACAAATCGGGGATCTACAGAAGTCACAAATCTTACATCGGAAAGTGACGGCGACGCAAATTACTGACTAGAAGCAACCTCGATTGTAAGCAGGCATTCTCTTTCATTTTAATAAGAATTCTTCCCATTCCTCACCATAACCTCCATCTTGATTAACATTTTCATCTCTATCTTACATTTCATAAGCTTCATGTCCTGTTCCATGTAGGCTACTTCTTCATAGACAAACTTTTCCTTGTTCTTTACCTTCATAACAATCAAAATCATTATCAGTATTAAGATCATCGTATTATTTTTTTCTGTTAATTATATTACATTTTAATTTTATTCATCATCATCATCATCTCGTTGGTCATCATAATTACCTACTTCTATTTCTTCGTATTGTAGCAACCCTAACCTTTTCTTCATCCTAATTTTCTCATTAATTTTAAATTACTCTACGTCTCCTCCGTCAAAAAATTACTACTAAAAGAAGGGGTAGGATTGCATTATAATCTGATGCAAGCAAAGGTTTTAATCCCTGACTGGAAAAACGTTCCTCTAATACAGTAATCCTTGTCCCTTGTCTTGTTCATCCTAAAGTTTACGGTGTCCCCACAACTCCACTCCAGGCTATAAATAATTAAACGTAAATGTGTAGAGGAATTAAATCTCGTATGATTTAGAATTCCCGTCACATCTGCTTCAGTATACTAGAACATTTTATATGTATATTACAGGAAGAGTGTGTTATCTATTTTATTTGGTATTTGTATAAGCATTACTATCCACTATTTAAGGTATTCTTGAGAGAAAAGTTTGCAATTTTTATCCTTTTTTCAAAAACATTTTTCCTGATTACTTCACAGAAAATTAAGGAGTTTCACTCAAAATAAAACCCTTAAATATTTTTGGGGGGACAGAGAGGCAATTTTTTAAAGAGAAACTGAAATTTGTTTCAGTAAAGGCTGGTTCACAATAAACCGAGAACGGAAACGACAACGAGAACGGATATGTTAAAATAGATATATTTGAATGTGAGCATTCACAATAGTTAATTGTGAATGTTCCCATTTAAATACATTTATTTTAACAATATTTCCGTTCTCGTTTGCGTCGTCGTTTCCGTTCCCGGTTTATTGTGAACCAGCCTTAAGTGTCCTTGGTCCAGAGTTTTTATGTTATAACAATGTATTTCACAGTCTTACACCTAAAAAGAACTCACAATAAACAGTAAAAACAGTTTTTTCCTATCTTATCCCATTAAGGAAAAATATCATTTCATTTTTTTTTTTAATTTCAAACGTAAAATAAAAATTTAAGATCTTGGAGTTTTAAATTAACTTTCTCAAGCAGTAGGACACTGTTTGTAATTAGGCACTTAGCTACGTTATTCAGCTTCATTTTGGTGCAAGAATTATGAAAAGTACCTAAATTCTAAGTGCACTTCGTGTTCACATTAGTGTTGTAAAACGCTGTAAAACTGAAACCGGAGAAAAATCATCTATATCGCAAGGTTTAAACAATTGTAAAACCAAACACACGGCTTCCTGATTGTGTGAAAAATAATACAATCAAATTCTACTGCCAAATTCTAATTGTTATTACAAGAAAAATATATACAATTTATAAAATGTGACGGACTGACACTTGCAGAACTGCACTTCCGGTTTAAAGAAAAGGTATTTCCGGTCAATAAAACCTCAGCTAAATTATTAACCAAACGTCAGAGACAAAACTGATATATTTTCAAGCTTGAAAAAAGAAATCAATTTTTAGAGGGAAATTAAAAATTAAAGGTATATGAGTACCTTAATAAATGGAAGGTTTATAGCACCATTGTCTGACAAAAAGTATGATAACATCGTTCTTACAAGTTGTTAAAATTCGGTACAAATACTAAAATACAACACTTCGAGAAAGTTGTGGACAAGAGAATGATACGGATTAGAAATATGACAATCAGGTGTTCAATTGGTATGAAAACAATTTTATGATGATTTAAATGAGCATGACGAAGATGAAGTCGAGAATAAAGTTGATGAAAATATGAATAAAAACGTAATATCCGAATTTATTCCTCTCTTTCTTTCTTTTTCGTCGTGTTATAATACTGTCTTTGCAACTTCAACAACAATCTCTTCAACAGCATCATCATATTTTTCATTTTTATTGTCATGTTCATTTCCATCTGCATCTACATCTTCGTTTTAAACATCTACATCCTAACCACTCTTTTCAGCTTTATTTATTCTCCTTCATTGCCACCTTCATCGTCTTTTTATGGTCTTCTCAATCTTTAGCATTATCACCGCTGTAGAGTAACTGTTAGCCTGACCGTGAAACGGGAGGCGCCGCGTTCGAATCCTGGTTGGGCAAGTTACCTGGTTGAGGATTTTCCGGAGTTTTCCCTCAACCCATTAACTTTTGCAGCACAGTAAAAAACTGTAATATTTTATGATTATCATATAATGGATCATAACAGAGCTTCTATCAGTTTTTCAAAATCTTAACACTGCACACAATTTCAAACAAATGATGGCCGCTCTGAACGACTACTATACCACAGTAAGGATTTTGATATAATATTCCAATAGAGCATAGTGTGACATTTACAATGGTTTTTACAAATGTATAATTTAGTAAGATATTTTTGAAGTAACTTCTTTGAACAGCAACACTGCACCTAAAAACATTTAACAGAGAACAACTGACTGCAGAAATTACTAATTTTCCTTCCTACAATGGACCTAGTTCTTATTTGAAAACACTGATGGCATCTCTATGTATCCTCAAGAGGTGATTGCATGGTGGAACATGTATGCTATGAGCGTAATCCGAATCTCTGCGCTGAGAAATCTGATGGCATCACGGTGTTCCGAATTTCACCGATGCCGTCACTGATGCTCCACCGGTGTCGCACCGGTGCCATCAGCTTGCAGAGGTGGTGACAGTCTCCATCAGCCGCCATCAGTGATTCTCATTGGTTCTTGTAGGGCGGGACTTAGCAGACGAATAACATCGTGCACTGTTACTGTATGTCATGGCGGTGTGTTCTGCTTTAGTTCTGCTGTATTGTTTGTAATGAGCACAACGTAAGAACAATAAATTAAGAAATAAATTGTTCATGCTCTCTTTTCTTTGAACGAGATGGCAGTACTGAAATTTCGCAAAATTTTCCTAGCGCAGCACAGACAACTTATACAGTCGCCATGACAGCTATCGATCCTTCCAGCAGTTTTGTTCCTATTTCGCTGCAGCGTGACGTCATTGTTGTCCACCGGTCCGGTGAGATTCGTAATACTCTGTATAAGTGTAGAGAAAAAAAGGAAACTGTGGTTCTTCTGAATAACCACTATGCTGCAAAGGGTTAAGAACAAAATACTGAGTAACTTTCTGAGCTGGCATTATAACCTTATTTTTGCTAAGACGTTAGATAACCAACGCATTTGATAAAGCGTTGTAAAATAAACCAATTAATTAAATGTAGAAATAAAAAATTAACCCGACCTCCATAGCTTAAAGTCCTGCGCGCTTACATTGAACCACCGTGGTTATCGATTCGGGGTGAAGGATGGGACAAGCCCAGACGTATTTGGGCGGGTCGCTGACATGGGTCCATTGTGCTACCTCTCCGCGAACCACGAATTCAGTAACCACTAGACCACCGAGCATGACGACAAACGCATCTTAGGGAACATCCATAAACACAGAAGCTTTTTTTTTTCTTGGAATGGGAGTGACTGGTTGTCAGCAACGTGAAATGGTTACAGTGGATCCTCGCTTCTCCCCTTCGATCGCGCTATTCGGTGGTCTAGTTCCTTACTGGCGCTGTTATGACAGGCTGACACCGGACTGCGGCTTCTTTGTTGCCCACATTTATGACGGAGTTTGTGGGACCTGGACGTAATGCAGAATTATGACGCAATATGTGCAGGAATAAATATAAGGGGAGAAGGCGGCCCCGAACTCCACAGAGCCTTCCGGGCGTCGTGTAACAACCGTGTAAGTGAACAACCCTCCGTACTTCGGTCCGTCTTATGTTCCCAGTGAATGGAAGCTTCAACACTTCACTATTCTTTTTATTTCTTTTCACATTCCTTTCCGTCTTATTTTTCTTTTTATTCTAGTATTTTATTGTCTTCTTTATTCTTTCTTATTTCTTCCTCTTTTTCCCATTACTTTCCTGTCTTTTACTTTCTATTATTCTCTCTTAATTTCATTTTATACTAGCCGTACCCGTGCGCTCCGCTGCACCCGTTAGAAATAAATATAAAGTAATTATATAATTAATAAAGGACGTTTGATCCAGGGAACATTCGTGTTTGATAGAAGGAAAAATCGTTTAATATGTTACTTAATTTAAATTGTATTTAAAATATTAAAATGCGATCATTTTGATCCAGAGACAACTCATTTGGTGCAATGACAATTAATTTAACATGTTTCTTAATTGTTATTACCAATTATTTTTGGAAAAGCGAAAATTAATAGAAAAATTTTGGCTACAGACTTATTATTATGTTTATATTATATTATATTATATTATATTATATTATATTATATTATATTATATTATATTATATTATATTATATTATATTATATTATATTATATTACATTATATTATGTAAAAAGTGTGTTGATAATGGATGTACTCGAATTAGAAAGTTTTTAATTTGTTGTGGAAGCTCTTGAATCTCAGGAGGAACAGCTTTTACAACAGCGCAACATAATCTGCTTGGCTCATTACCCAATTTTTTTGCATTGCATTTATTGCATATATATTTTATGTCTTTTAACACGATTCAATTGAGCATCGTTAAAAATTTGAATTATAAAATAATGGATTGCTAAGCTAACGTACTATTACTGCATAGGCTACTAAATCAATACACTCTCGTTCTCTGAGATAAAAATGAATATGTTCATAAACATTATTTTAAGAAATAGAGGAAATGAATATACAGAATAACCTATCAAGTTTTCTGTGCATAAGAAGCTATTTTAATCTTACCTGTCCTCAATTTACTCACAAGTTACTGTAATAACATTATAGCATTATGTCCATCCAGAGAAACTACACTTTCCAATGATGAAATAATAATTAATTATACAAATCGGTTAATTTAGCTTCCGATATTACTTTATAAAACACAGAAACATTGTCTGTAGGCTATCTTTCATAGCTTTCGATTGTTGTGTCCAAGGCCCCGTATAGTAGACGAAGTCATTTGTTTTTTATTTCAATACACCGCCTTAGATGGCAGTTATTTTAATTTTAAAACTCATTTATCTCATTAAATATCAGTCCTATCAAAATTGTTCAATGAATAAAACTTATCAGAAATCATTTTTAAAGAAAAGTTTGTTAAGTAACATTTTTCACAAAAATAAATAATAAGCGAGATATTTCGAATTATTTAATTCAGGTCCCCTTATAACCCCCCTTTTAAATAATGTATTTTGAATGCTATATAGCCTAAAATGTATGTTACAACGAACTTAATTTATATTCCAATTTTCATCGAAATCCGTTCAGCCATTATCGCGTGAAAAGGTAACAAACATACAGACAGACATACAAACAAAAATTTCAAAAAAGCGATTTTCAGTTTCAGTGTGGTTAATTATATAATCGAAAATTACCAGAAAAATTTCGGCTACAGATTTATTATTAGTATAGATTTGATTTCTTATTTTCACTTTTTCTCTTTCTTTCAATTCCCTTATCCTTTTATTCTTTTTTCACCTTTTTTCATTTCTGAGGATGATCCCAAGGCTTTTACCGCAGCCTTGAGGATTGATTGTTGAAGTCAACAGGTCCGTATTCCTATAGGTATGTGATTCACTGCATGGAGCCGTTTTATCGATTCAGTTACGGCATCCAGGTTTCGTGGAGTCTTCCTGTAACATACTTAATTTCATTTCATTATTTCTTTATCCTTTAGTCCTTTTACTTTGTACCCTTAATTTATGTTTATATTCTTCCCCTGTTATTCCTTTTAATTCGATTATATTTCTCTTTCCCTTCGTCTCTCTCAATTGAAGAGGTGGTTTTCAAAATATCTTAAGTCCATTTTTTTTTTTTTTTTTTTTTAGATTCTAACTTGCTTTATTCACGTTTCAATTTATTCTTCTCAATCATATATATATAGAATGAACCGTAATTAATGTCATTAAATTCAAGCGGTTATTCTTTGTGATATTTCAAACAAAAAATAATATAATTTTGCTCTTTGTTTGTTTCCTTTTCGAGAAAAAAATTATTTTTTATAAATCATTTCATACCGCATTTTGGGATAACTGCTGAATTTATTTCCAATAAGCTCAGTGAATTTAAGAGAACAGTGTGTTTTGATAATATATGATTGAAATAATAGTCTATCAGTTTTTTCCTTTAAACGTGCAGAAATTTGATGCGAACAAATACAACATTTTTCAGAACGAAGAGTTATATTCGTTCAGACCATATTTCTGAACGTTTAAAGGACAAACTTAAAATTCTTTCAATCATTTATTATCAAAATACACTGCTCTTTTAAATTCACTGAGCATATTGGGTATTAATTCAGTAGCTTTCCCAAAACACGCTATGAAACCTGCAGTGCTTGGGAAAAGTGGCATAAGTCAGTTTCGACAAACATTTTTTAATAATTTATTGACAACTTACGGAACATCTGCTCGCTTGGGAAAAAAGACATAAGTATTTCTCGCATTACAATAATTCATACAGGAGAAAATCAAATCGACATAAACAGTGTGAAGACAGTTTTTTTTCTTTCTCCTGCAAAATTAACATTTTTGACTTGTGCCACTTTTCCCGAGCACTACAGAAATATTTCTTTTAAAATATATTTTTTTTTTCCTCGAGAAGGAAGCAAAATCGACTTTTTCGTTTGAAATATCTCAAAGAATGACTCCTTGAAATTATTACATTACTTACGATTCACCCTGCACCTATAACTGTATAAATTTATTTAACATAACTTCTTGGGTCTTGCCTAAGTGTCTGCGTATGTTTTTTTTCAAACGAATCTAAGGACGTCAAATTTATTTTATCAGTTTTGTCATTTTTCTCATAACTTGCTATTTGGACTTAGGCCAGTTTGGAATCCAACTCTTCAATATTTATCTTTGAATTTATTCTTCTTACCAAATCTTTCTCTTCCTTACTGAAATTAGTGTTTTTTTCGTTTAGGTTTTCTGTCTTCTTCCTTTCTTTCTTTCTTTCTTTCTTTCTTTCTTTCTTTCTTTCTTTCTCTCTCTCTCTCTTTCTTTATATTTTCTTTAAATTCTTATTTTTGCCTAAGTCCTTTACTCGTTAGATTTTCTTCACCAGTATTTCCTCTTTCTTAAATTCTTCTTTTCCTCCACTCTTTCTCCTCATTTCCATCTGTTTCTTTCTTCCTGTTTAGAAACCTTCTTTCTCCTTTGTTTATTGTACTTTAACTTTGAATTTATAAAACAACATCCTGTTAACTCGTTGGTACAACATGCATCTTACTTTATGGCGACAATTAAGTGCAAATATAGCGGGAAACTACATTTTGCTTAATTGATTATTTGTATTCTTTATTTATTTACCGAATGAGTGCGAAGTTGGATCTAAAGCCACTTTGCCGTTTCAATGTTTCGTATTGCAATTAGCGAACTTGCTCATGGAAATACAGTTTTTATGCAGCGTGATGAATGTTTTTAAGTTTTCCCAGGTGGAACTGGCTCCGGTATTAATTAAAAGTAACGCGAATTTTTATACATACGCAAAAATTGTGATGAAGCTCGCAATGTGCTCTCTGTGGTTCAGAAAATGGAAGAGATGCTACATTTTAAATGCCTGAATGTGTGAGTTAATGGTATTAGGCTGTTAAGCACAAATTCCGCTTCATAAACATAACCTAAATCATTGTAAGTAAACAAGATATGGCATTTTATACGTGAATTACTCAGAGAATGTATTAGGGGATTGAATGAACTATAGTACGTGGGTGTGTGGCTTCTTTGCACGGCCTATTCATAACATAAAGTACGTAAAAACTTTCTATTAATAATATAAGAAAAAATACATATTTTTTTATAACAAAATGGGAATTATAAAAGTTAAAATAACAAAACTCATCGAAAGAAACTAGGTAGGGGAATATGGGGTAGGATGGGGAAGGGGGGCAGGACGGGGTATAGCCTCTATCTTCCCAACAAGTAGTGCAATCTATCGAATATTTTTATAACTTCGTTAACTCAAGTAAATATATCATCACACAACCATTCCTTGCATTTGTTGTATGTTATTCGGTTGCTGCATCATATTGTATCATTCATTTGCAACTTTAAAGTGTTCTCTTGTCACACGTAAGTAGAAATGAGATTTATTTAGATAATATATTTTAATGTCATATTATAGAGTACTTACCTGGCTTTTAATTCCCAAACTTTCTTAAATTTCGTGCGTTATTTTTCCTGCCAATACCGCATAACTTAGAAATTGTGACTATGGGGCAAAACGGGGTGGGGCATAACAGGGCAGTACCCCGTCCTGCCCCACGTCATATTTAATTAAATTTCACCTCCTGTAATGGGTTGCTCGTTCTGTTGTTTGACAGAAGAAGGTTGGATTAGATGCGTATCATGTCTGAAATGGGCTCACAATTGTTGTGCAGGAGTAGACAGTGAAGACGAGGATGCCACGCACATTTGTGTATTATGCGAATGACTTTTTCTCAAGTAAACTTGTAAAATGTTGTAGTATTCACACTTTCAGTATATAATTTTTGTCACTTTTGCCATTTAATTATTACAAAAAATAGATGCCCCATTTTGCCCATACGTGGGGCAGAACGGGGCAAAACACACATTTCGAAATACTAATTTATTTTAAGTTTATAATGACCGGATTTCACTCGAAGTGCATTTTTTTTACTTCTTTACAGTGTAATAAAAGCATATATGTCATAAAACCCATACATTTGCATTATTTGATACCAAATAAAAGCATTCTAACATTATCTACCCCGTCCTGCCCCATGTTCCCCTACTGCTGATTCACTCGTCACTGACTCTCCCAATGAAGAAAATGGAGAACTTGACCTGTCTCATGTATTAATAACACTTAACTGGAGAGTAGGTACAGGCGTAATAACTTCTGAATTTATATTTAAAATAATAATAATAATAATAATAATAATAATAATAATAATAATAATAATAATAATAATAATAAAAATAATAATAATCCTTAAACTATTAGAGAAAACACGGAAATTTTATTTGAAGAAAGTAATAAGAACAGAACATAGTAGGAAATGGAAATTCATTCATTCATTCATTAATTCATTCATTCATTCATTTAGTGTTCTGCGCAAGGGCAGGTCTTTCGTTGCAAACCAGCCCTCTCCAATCTTTCCTATTTTCTGCCTTCCTCTTTGTCTCGGATATGATCCATATTGTGACTGTTGCAGGAAATGGGACCTGAAGTCGGATTTTTCGTTTTTTTTTTTTGTGGTTACAAAAAGAGGATTAAATACTGAGCATTTAAAAAAAATCATTGTTCTAGGTGCTATAGTTTATAATATATTACTTGTTGGATATTGATATTACATTATGTACTTTTCGAGAAAAATGCAATTAAAGTTTTCACTTGTTTTCTTAGCAATCACAAGAAATATTCGGGTATTTAAGAAGCACTGTGTAAAACTACCTATATAAGTTGAAAAATTGTTTTCTGTTTTCCGTACACTTCATAATAAAAACACTGGTAATCATGAACAAACACCCCCAAAGGATTAATTCCCTATTTTTACATTTAAAAATGTTTAAAATTTAATAATGAAAATATTAAATTTTAAAAAATGGTAAGGGAGACTCGGCTAATTTCGTAATATTAAAAAGTAAATCTATCATATTTTTATCAAAATGTTTATTGAAAAATATTATCAAGGTATGTAGACATGGACGAAACCTTTCATTACCAAATGAGATAAAGAGACCTATTAAAATGCAAATAGATTTAGTTGTACATACATTACAGTTGAAAGAGAACAACTCCCGTAATTCCGCAACAGTCCGGATAAATCCGCAATAGGACTTGGCTAATTCCGCAGTCGTAAATAATTATGAAATACATTATGAAAGTAACATAAAGGGAACAATTTATGTGTAACAATGCTCACTATCTTCACAGCTGTGTAGCAAATAACGAAAAAAAGCCAACTTCCGATGTTTCACTGCACTGCCGACAGAGGTGTCGACAAATATCCCTGATTTTTTTCTATAGCACTGCAGAGGACATGCCTCCTGTTGAATAACTCTTCTCGGATTCTCAGCCAGGTAAGTTGGAGATTTTCTTACAAGCTTTCGATGGCTTTGAAGCAAATTTCCAACTCACCTGGCTGAGAACCCGAGAAGAGTTATTATTCTACATCAAACGCCGGGAAATCCTCAAGTCATACATGCCTCCTGTTGACAGTCTCTCAAAACTTACGTTTACGTTATTGTAAAGCCGCAGTAAAATCATATATGCACTACTGCGGAATTACCCGTACTGCGGAATTAGCCGAGTTTCCCCTACATTTTAGGCACAGAATGCAATAAAATTATCTACAACCTAGTGTCCTCAATGCACGTTATATTATTATTTTATCTTATGCTCGACCATGCCGAAATGTAGTAATTATACACCTGGTAGCAGCCCTTTAATGGACCTCATTAAAGTACACCTATTCATTAAAGCTCAGGTGTTCCACCAATCAGAAAACACCATTGTAACAATATGAAAGCGCAAGTATCGATTATTCTCGGATATGCAATCGAAAGACAACTAGCGAAACGTCACGGAGGCTGGAAATCCAATACTGTCGCAGAAGGTTATGTTCTGTTACTATAATAATTAGCGTTAATTGTAAATAATATTCAAATAAATTCAATTTGTCATCTCGTTTTTCAATGTATAAATCAATTTCAAGATTATATCAAGATTAATGTTTATTTTACTCTCTAGATTATATCAAGGTCAATGACATTTGTTTCTCGGAAAAAATCAATACTTTCGCGTCTGCGCACGTCTCACAATTTATGAGATATTGCACAAGGTCAGTTCCATTCCCCGGTCAGATAAGAATAACATGAATACTTATGAATAATTTCAAGTTAGAAATATGGTCGAGCATAAAAAGTCGTATGAAACTTGCCTATAATGGTAATTCAGACTCTCGTATGAAAATTATGAAACGAGCTTGCGCTCGTTTCATAAGCATACTCGCGTCTTAATTACTACCGTTATAGGCTTGTTGCATAATGTACTATTAAAGTTTCTTTTCTCATTTTAATGGCTTTTTAGGAACACTAAACACTTTTCTGCTCTCTTCATATCCCAAGTTCAATTATTATATCAAGCATATTTTAGGCAACTGCAGTGCATTAAATTCGAAGTAAGCGGCCCACGTGTTGGGAACTAGTGGTCAACACTTCCTAAGTATCAGAAGACGAAGTTTTCTTTGAGAACTCTTGAGATCCTCTTCCCCTACCGCCCTGCCCGTTATCCCGGCCAGCAGCCTCTGCATCTATGGAGTGACCCTCTCTCTCTCCCTCTCACGCGAAAATTGGATGGAGTTACGTTCGAGGAGCGACGGGGCGCCGGGGTGGAAGCTGTGATTGGATGGATGCCACCCGCAGTGGCGGATTCCGTGGCTAATCTCAGCTGTGCGGTTATTGGTTCTTAGAATCGTCATTAGCTTAATCGATTCAATGATATATGCTGAAATAAGCGTGTAATTTATACAACTTCCTACGCCAGTAAACAATGACATACATTCTAAACAAGTTCGAACCAGCCAATTGAAATGCATAGTTTGCATTTTGTGGTTCAAGAGAGAAATTTACAGTATATGAGATATACGAAGATCTGGAAAACTGAATAATGTGTGAAAGAAAATTATTATTATTATTATTATTATTATTATTATTATTATTATTATTATTATTATTATTATTATTATTATCTCTTTCTCTAGGAAGACAACTACATTGAAGTTCAACTATTCGCTATCGAATGCCGCCATAATCAGGAAGGACTGTATAAAAGATCTCGGTATATATCTTGATTCTAAATTGTACTTTCATGACCATGTTAATCACTTATTTAATCATTCACTAAGAATGCTTGGTCTCATTAGGTCTATTACTTATTCCTTTTCCTCTCCTGATACACTACTTACATTATATTATGCTTTAGTAAGGTCTAAATTAGAATATGCATCTGTTGCGTGGAACTCTATTACGTCTACTGATTCAGCTAAACTAGAAAATATCCAAAGAAAATTCATTTCTCTTTGTGCGTTCAGATTCGTACCCAACTCCTCTTCTTTAAATTATGAACTGTCTAGTAAATATTTTAACTGTACCAGTCTGTATTCGAGACGTCAGGATATTGATTACACTTTCTTTAATAATGCTATTAATGGTGTAATTGATTGTGATTCTTTTATACATAACACCTACCTTAGAATTCCCGTGAAAGGTTTTCGTGGTCAAAGAATTTTTTTCACTAAATTATTTAAATCCCTTTCTCCAATAGCCAGATGTATTGTAAGTGCCAATTTGCAAGATCTGATTTGATTTTACTTATGCATGATATTCCTTACTTGTTAGTTAATATCTTTTATTATTTGTTAGATATTGCCATTTAGTTTGTTGCATTTGGTGAATGGTTAATGTTGACCATTATATTGATTGTATTTCATCTCACTGCCATTTTCTGTCATTCATTCATAATCATTTGTTCTGTCTTGTTTTATTTTTTTTTATTTTGTGCTAAACTGTAATTGGCCTTGTGCTGTTGTTTTGCACATTAATATTTGAAATAAATAAATAAATAAATAAATAAATAAATAAATAAATAAATAAATAAATTATTATTATTATTATTATTATTATTATTGGTATATTACTAGGCCTACTATTATTATTATTACTATTATTATTACTATAGTTATTATTATTATTACTATTGTTATTATTATTACTACTATTATTATTATTATTACTACTATTATTATTATTATCACTATTATTATTATTATTACTATTATTATTATTATTATTATTACTACTATTATTATTATTATTATTTCTATTATTATTACTATTATTATTACTATTATTATTACTATTATTACTATTATTATTATTATTATTATTATTATTATTATTATTATTCACAATGGTCTGTTGAAAATGGAATGAAAATTAATCAATCCAAAACTTTTGTTATTTCCTTTTCACGGAAAGCTATCTCCCTAAAATTTAACTATTCTCTCAGTAATGTCGTAATTACTAAGAAAGATTGTATTAGAGATCTTGGTGTCCTACTTCATTCTAAATTATATTTCCATGATCATGTGCAATATATTTATACCCATTCGTTAAGAACGCTTGGTCTAATTAGGTCTATAACTTATTCTTTTTCCACTCCTATGTGTTTATTAATTTTATACTATATGTTGGTTAGATCCAAGCTTGAATATGCATCTGTTGTATGGAACTCCATTACTTCCACTGACTCGGCTAAATTGGAGAATATTCAAAGAAAATTTATTTCCTTGTGTTCTTATAGATTTTTACCAAATTCCGATTATAACTATGAGATTAAATGCAATTATTTCAATTGCGGTAGTTTGTTCACCAGACGTCAGGATCTTGATTATTTATTTTTTTGTAAAGTCATTAAGGGTGATATTGATTGTGAATCTTTCATAAGCAATATCAGTCTTCGTATTCCTGCTAATGGTTTAAGATTTCATAAATTGTTTTATAATAAGAATCCTAAATCTCTCTCTCCTGTCTGCAGATGCATTAAATATGCTAATTTGCATGGGTTCAACTTGGATCCATTTAATGTGTAGTATATCTTTGAGTTTTTAACTCACTGATCTAATTTTATAATTATTTGTCCATTTTATTTCTTGTATTTGGTCAATTGTTTAATGTAGACTATTCCATTATTTTAATTATCTCATTGTACTAAATTTATAATTTTATAATTATTATTTGATCAATGATTGATGTAGACTATTATATTGTTTGTATTTCATCTCATTGCCATTTTCTATCATTCATTCTCATCATTATTACTATTATTATTATTATTATTATTATTATTATTATTATTACTATTATTATTATTACTATTATTATTACAATTATTATTACAATTATTATTATTATTATTATTATTATTATTATTATTATTATTATTATTATTATTATTATTATTATTATAGGGGAAACTGTTGTACCTTTAAACACTTTTCACATTTTATTTTTTTTTCTAATTATGGGAAATGAAATGAAATTTTAAAATCAAAAATTCTTCAAATAATTACTGAAGATTCCTTTACAACTTCCTGTATGTATTTTCCTGTTTTAGAGATCTATTAAGGATGGGAAAAATAAAATGAGGGGATATGTAATGTGTTCAAAGATACAACAGGTTCATGTACCTTGGAACATTCCCTCTTGTAAATTGGTACACATGGCATATAGGTGGGAATATAGCTGTAAAAACTGACAAACATATTTAAAATGTATTTGCAATCATAAACCAAAGCAGGCTTCTCTGATTGAGATTTTATTTCCTGGAGGAGCAATAACTGCTTCAACAGCTTTCTTCAAGGCATTCGGATCAACTAGACTAACTTTGTGACATCATCTTAAAATAAAAGAAAAACAAAAACCGGCAGTGTCGTGTACTTTGGAACATGTTCCATGATACAAGATGTTTTGTGTTCAAAGGTACAACAGGGTGCACTTTTAAACAAATATGGCTCCCAAAACTATAGATTCGAATGAATCATGAAAATTAAAATATGTTATTACTCACCAGATGATAGGGAACACACTGTACTTGAAAGATATTAACAAATACAATTGCTTTCGTGTTAGAAAACATATATCAATGAACGAAATGTTTATTTTTGGTACTAAGAACATTTCTTTTATCCACAGAACTCACACTTTGCAATAAATCAACCTCAAACTACGACCAGATCTCCTTAGCGGCTTTCTCTACAATCTACTTCAGTTTGAGTCCTCTAGGTAGCAGCAAAATTTTAAAAACAAAAAATGTTCAAAGGTACAACAGTCTCCCCTACTAAATACATGTCTACTATGTATGAACCTAGTGAGGAAGAATTAGCCAACAGATACTGTGACTTCAGGTTTCATATTGAATCTATTAAAAGGAAAATATATTCAATAAAGATATTTAAAAGTTTATTACGTGTTTTTTTAATTCTGAAATATTTCAATACTATATACATTTTAATGAACAGTTATATTACCGGTTAATCTGTATAGTTGTGAAACTTGAATTCACACTTTGAGAGAGGAACAGAGGTTAAGGGTGTTTGAGAATAAGGTCCTTAGGAAAATATTTGGGGCTAAGAGGGATGAAGTTACAGGAGAATGGAGAAAGTTACACAACGCAGAACTGCACGCATTGTATTCTTCACCTGGCATAATTAGGAACAATAAATCCAGACGTTTGAGATGGGCAGAGTATGTAACACGTATGGGCGAATCCAAAAACGCATATAGAGTGTTAGTTGGGAGGCCGGAGGGAAAAAGACCTTTGGGGAAACCGAGACGTAGATGAGAAGGTAATATTAAAATAGATTTGAGGGAGGTGTGATATGATGATAGAGACTGGATTAATCTTGCTCAGGATAGGGACCGATGGCGGGCTTATCTGAGGGCGGCAATGTACCTCCAGGTTCCTTTTAAAAGCCATAAGTAAGTAAGTAATTAAGTACATTTTACTGATAGAGTGAAAAACACTGTTGAATAATGACTAACAATACAAACATGTGTATTGGCTCTCTTAAGGTCATCAGTAGGGGCTGATGTTCATGACCTACAAATCTACTTAAAATGATCATTAAAATGCCATTAAACTAATGGAAAAATGACATAAAATTAAAAGAAAATGACATTTACTCGCACCACAACTTCATAAAAATTAGTCACCTTGTTTCAATGACTGCCCTGCAAATCTCGGAGAGAGGAGGCAACTTCCTGGAATTTGGCTAAGATGAAGGAAAAGAACATGCAACAAAATGAAGGTTTTAAGGGAAAACTATAGATTTTAACGAGGGTTTACAATGTGTTTCAATCAGGGGTGGTCCATGTCAGTGCCTTCATTCTCCATCTCCTCCTCCTTACGCACTTCACTTTTGTTACCAGATCTTCCAGATGAGGAAGTGTGAATGACAAAACAAATTTTGAGCGCAGCGTGCATTCTTGCAATCTTTGTGTTAAAAATACTGTCTACTACAGTAGACATCCATTCCGAACAACGTTGAGAACACAACGTCCTGTCCAGAACATGGTGAAAGTTTCCCCTCTTCCAAACATAAATTTTAAAGACACCCTCGTACCAACAAAAGAACAGTAGCGGTCAAAGTCCTCACTTAAACTAAGCTGCTGTCAAACATTTTACATTACTTCCGTTGTGTAAAGTTCAGCCTTCAGTGGGATGAGGGATGGACTTTAGAGTCTGTTCCAAACTTTAAAACTCAGACGTCAATGATATTTACTTATTCAGTAGGTAATTACTGCTGATCTATTTGGTTAGAAAATGATTTAACAGACCTATCGGTGAAGAAGAAAGTAAAATGCATTCCAAATAATCTAAAAGTTTTTCAAAGTATTAAAAATGATCAAAAATGTGGAAATAAAATTATAAAAATGACCTATTAATTCATAAAAGTCAACAATGCAATATAAGAAATTACTTTTTTACGTTGATCGTAACATTATTTTTATTTATATGTATTTCTTCCTATAACCATTACAGGTTGCCACTGACAAAGAGTACCGTGATACAATAAGTATAGAGAAATGCCTTGAGGCTTTATGAAACATATTTTTGTTGTTACAGTGAAAAATAACAAATTGAAATAGATTGAAACACAAAAAAATATACGAAATAACGTCAAGAAGATGTGAATTACAGTCATGGTCCCTTTCAATGATGCCTGAAAATAGCTATTAATCCTTTGCGTGTTTGTTATTAAAACAATATGTTTATTCTGTAAGTACAGTCAGTGTATTGTTATTAGTATCTCTTTGTTGTTAGCTATTGCTTTAAAAAGAATGTGTTTAATTTGTAATCTTAACACATTTTTTCTACTATTCCTTTACTGTACTGTTTACACTTGTTTTAAAACTTTTGTATTGCCCCCACCATTATATATTGCCCTTCAAGAATTTCGGTATTCGTTACTTGTAAGTCATTACTTGTGTTATATTTCAATTATTGTAATTGTTCCTGAATCACGTATGTAACTTGTAACCGTAAATCTTTGCTTGTAATATCTCTTTATTACTCTTAACTGTTTCATTGTTCATGAATTAAGTATTAATTTGAAAGTGAAAGTGAAACTTTGTTTTATTAATTTATTATTATCTTTTTAAGATCGTGATTTACTCTGAAACGGTTAGACATTCTTGTATACCTTTTATATTGATTATTCCTCAAACATCTCATTAATCTTTAACAGGAGCCATTCTTTCACTAATATGCATGCGTCTACATGATTCATGTAAATTGTAACTGTGGCCACTATTGTATGTTATCACTTTACTATTGTTTATTGGTTATAAAATATGTATTTTGATGTCATCTACAATGGGTTGGATAAAAAGTAATGGCAACACTGCTATCACGTGACGATGGTGCCTTCGAGAGTTGCCAGCTGCATGGACATGAACAAGGACTGTTAGATGAGTTAGTGTAGCCAGCGGCGACAGTACTCTGTCAATCTACTGCAGTGTGTAGAACGTTGACTTTCATAGGGATAGTGCGAGTGCCCTAAGATCATGTTTACAAAACTAGAGCAACGTTCCTGGATCAAAATTGAAGTGGCACGAGGTCATAGTGCACAAGAATGTTTTCAGGGACTGCGTGAAGCATGTGGCGATGCAGCGTTGCCATATCGCACAGTGGCACGATGGGTTAAAGCGTTTCAGGAAGGCCTTGTTGGAAGTGCTCTGAAGGTGATGTTAATTGTAGCGTATGACATTGATGGGGTAATACTGCACCACGCTGTACCTCCAAGGCAGACGGCAAACGCGGACTACTACTGTAGGTTCCTGCAGCTCCACCTTCGTCCAGCCCTCAGGAGAAAACGACGACACTTGTGGGGACAGAACCCCATCATTCTTCATGATAATGCAAAGACTCACACCGCTGCTGCTGTCAAGGACCTCTTGCGTCGCTGGCAATGGGAGATTCTGGAACATCCTCCGTACTCACCCGATATGAGCCATGCGATTACGATCTTTTCACCAAAGTGAAAGAACCACTGCGAGGGACCCGGTACAATACCAGAGATGAACTTATCCGTGCTTTAGGGCGGTCAATACGGGACATCAACAAAGATGGACGCGCTGATGATGTACGACGCCTTCCAAACATTTGGCAAAAGGTAATAAATAAGGGGGGCGACTATATAGAAGGTACGTAAATGTTGTAGCCCTGTTAATAAAGCCATGTCAGAAATATCGAACTGTTGCCATTACTTTTTATCCAACCCAAGTATAACCCTAATATACCTCAGGGTGAAATAAGGTTTATTAAATTGGGTAATAAAAAAACATAGAAAGGATTTCTATATTAATAGGCATCGTCCTAATGTAAAAAATAAGAAGATGACTTTTCATCAACATCCGCTCCCTAGTCATCGGATATCAGTATATTTTTGTACAAGCTAACGTAAAAAAGAAACCTAAAATAATCTGCGCTATATATAGGATATGTAGGAGGCCAACACTCGGAACTGAAACTACGTTACAAATCTGCGAGTTTCACTCATCCATGAAGCAGTGACGTGTCACCACAGCCTGAGGAATGAACATCCTCCCCACATTAACTTCTTTGTGGGGCGAATCTGCGGGTTAGTGGCCGGCACGGAAATTATTACACCTCTATAATAGAGCAATTAAGTTCGCCTTCTGTGAATCCCACCCGACTAATGGAGCCTCCCTGAAATCCTGGTAGCCATAGTGCCAATGTTCTCAACAGCTGTTCGATTTCCCAGCTTATTGTCTTCGCATATTTTATAGGCTACACATGCAGTGGCGAATTTCAATATAGGAATACGCGAATTGCGTGGAAATATCGTAAAATGCCGAATATTGCTATTATGAGTTTGCAGATTGTAGAAAGATGTTACTTTCTGTGAGATCGAAGCTGTAACAATTCCACACTTTGTTCCAACAAACTCCTTTACTTCAGTTTCCATTATACTGCATCGAGAAACATCGAGTCTCTCAGAGAACAATACCAGCTGTTCAATTTAATATTCAGTAGGCCTATCTTAGTATTCGTTCACATAAACCAAAAATAAAAAAAAACAAAAGTCTTCTAATTAATTTGCTCTGTTGGATTAAAATGACTACAACATTAAATACGATAAATACAGTGCGTTCATAGCTCGGCTGGACAGTTATAACATAACCTAAACAACATAAACAAGTGTTAGAAAAGGTTTAATTAGGAATGATGAAATAAACAAGAAAACTTTTAATTAAGGATGATGAAATATAAAATAAACATGAATAATTTTAAAAGGAGCAATTATTGAAAGTAAAATTTTCAAATTTAAATGTTTTAGTGGTCCGACCGAGCTACGAACGCACGTTCACATTATGATACTAATTGTGAACTTAAATTGGTACTTATGAAATTTGCTTTCTTAACGTATGCATAATTTTGTTCTGAGGTATCAGTTCCACAGCCTCACACATTACAAAAATTTTTGTCCATTGATTTACTTTACCATTTTTGTTAATATGCTTTAAAAAGCACCGAATAATATATCCTTTGATTCATTAATCATATTGGATATAGTTGATTTACTTTAGATTGATGGCATTTCAGCCGAAAAGAGAAATCAAAACCAAAACAGGAACAACTTAGCCTTCTATCCTCAAATAACAATACAAATACAATACAAATGACCTTTAAGGAACCCGGAGGTTCATTGCCGCCCTTATATAATTTGCAAACGGTCCCTATCCTGTGCGTTCGTAGCTGGGCCGGACTACTATTGATTTGATTACCCCCTTTGATTTGATTACCTGATTGTGTTTTTCCGAGGTTTTCTCCAACCAAAAGGCAAATGTCGGGTAATATTTTGGCGAATCCTCGGACCTCACCTCATCTCACTACATCTCGCCAAAATATTGTAAAAAATTGCACACAATTGTAAAAATTGTAGAAAATTACTAAATTGTAAAACTATAAAAATTTGTAAAATTTTGACTTGTTCCAGATCTTAAAGCTTCATTGCTCATGTAAGATCTATGGAATAAAATGAATGAATGAATGAATGAATGAATGAATGAATGAATGAATGAATGAATGAATGAATGAATTAATTAATTAATTAATTAATTAATTTAAATTTGAAAATTGTACTTTCAATAATTGTTCCTTTCAAAATTATTCATGTTTATTTTTTATTTTATCATCCTTAATTAAAAGTTTTCTTGTTTATTTCATCATCCCTAATTCAAACTTTCCTAACACTCGTTTATATTATTTAAGTTATGTTATAACGGTCCGGTCAAGCTATGAACGCACTGTATCTATCTCACAGATAAAGTTAAGGAAATACTACGTTTTCGATTCTTAAACGTTTAATGCCCACGTGTATCAACGTCGGTTGCGTAACCACCGCTCAAAATTGCCATCTAATTCCTGGTTAAGCATATTTACGGTGCATCGACTTCTGTTAAATAGGAGGTTAACCACGGTAATCTCTAACCGGCCATATTAGAGCGGTTAAAGTAGATAAGCAGTGATTAGTACGCTAAGTAAAACAAAATGGCGGCCAGACCCACAGGGTTATTTCGAAAACGATTATTATTATACGGCACTTGAATTACTTGGATAGAGATGATGGCCAGCGTGAAGTTTCTTTAGTGGAAAGAGAGAATTCTTACGATGAAATAGGTGACAGAAAATTTCAGCACGGTTACCGTTTATCAAAATCTAGAGTGACATTTCTGCTGCAACAAATGGGTCACTTAAAATAACACACAAACAGTCGTATTTCTTCTATGCTTCGGCTGCTTAAATTACAATTCTATGCAACTGATATTTTCTGTATTTTAAGAGGGAATACTCGAATATCTCTTTCTCTACGTCACTGGGTGGACGAAGAGAAGTTATGGATGGATCTTAGGAAAATGAACAGTTCCCTGGTACAGAAATGGGTCCTGGATCGTACACACATTCGTACTATTCTTCATCTTTTTCCTTTATGGATATCCAATCTTTGTCATATATATTATATTTAAATTTAGTAATTAAATCTATCAATACTTCAAACTCACTTGGAACATAATAATTTTTGCATTTAATTTTCAATTTTTGTACGATTTTAACCTCACAACACTGAAAAACAAAGAAATGCAACTCGCAAACATAAAAGCGCTCAAAGGCAAACAAATGCAACGCGAAAATATAGAGCACGTTCGTTTTGATGTAGAGCGGAGTAAGCACAGTCGTTTTTAGACGTTGACTATTATCCTTGCAGAGGAATGGAGGCTTTCCTTTAGTCATTTTGTAGAAACAGTAACTGTACGCTTCATATATTGTTATAAAAGAACTAAACATCAGTGTGAGTTCGTAAATGAAAATAGCTGAAAACTATAAATTTACTTAACTATTATATAGCGAAAAGTTTTATATTCAGTTACAGCAGTTTAAGGGAACATACACCTTCAAGTATTAAAATATTGGTGAAATTTAATATATTTTTCTCAGCAATGAAGAAATCTATAACCTTTAAATTTCATATTGTTGTTTGTTATGAAATCTTCTATGTGACAGTTCAGAAAATAATTTTTCAGGAAGAAGAAAAAATAATTAAATGTCTATGTGCGTACATAAGAATATGAAATAATTCGGTAGAAAAGGTTGGTGAATATATGAACGTAAATGACATCATTGAGGATCAGTGTAGGCCTATTGATGTTTAAAATAATTTTTTCTTCTTCCTGAAAAATTATTTTCTGTACTGTACTGTGACATATGAGATTTCATAAAAATAAAGACGCTATGCTCAAAATACATCATTTCTGCAATTGTATACTATTTTAACATTAATTTACCAATACGGTTACGGGTAATTAGCAATTCAAAATGGCAGCTGCATTTTGTGCATTGAAATTCCGTTTCTCTGACAATTTTCACGAATATCAATACTTCTGAGTGAGTATCTTTTTCTATTTATTCCTGAATGTCATATGAACAACAAGGCCCAAAATCTTTGAATTATTTTGAATAGAAATATTATTATTTATTTATTTATTTATTTATTTATTTCATTGCTAATAAGTTTGAAATGAATACAAGTTAATGCAATGTAAGGTAAATAGCCCATTCCTGAATGAGTAAGACTCGTGCTCAAGAGAGGATTCCAATGCAGGCAAAATAAAATTAAAATTGAAAATAAGTACAGATTAAAAAGTGCTTAATATGTTTAAAACCAAACTATAAATCCAATACAAATTCTTATATATTTTTTTATTAATTTGGAGATGATTCGTGGTTAAAATTATATTGGAATAAAATTTGTTTAATAATCTGGCTCCTTGACTCATGCTATGATAAAAAGCTGCATTTGTTTTTATTTTGGTTCAGACAAACGCGGAGAATTAATATTTTTAGTTCTATATTTATGTATATAACTTTCAAAGTTATTCATATTTTTGTGAAAATATTTTGATAAAATAAAATAATAATTTTTTTTAATGTCGAAAACTGTGAAATGTTTAAACAACAATTTGGTTGAGTAATCTTCCTGCTTTTTTTTAAGTTTAATATTTTTTTCTGTAGTAAAATTAACGGATAAAGATTGGATTTATAACTTCCACCCCAACCTATAATACCATACATAAATATAGATTGAAATAATGCTAAATAAATTATATGTAAACAGTTAATTTACAAAATATTTCTTAGAACAACAAAGTAATATAATGTTTTACGTAATTTATTACAAATATAATGAATATGATTATTTCAATTTAAATGAGTATCAATAATTATACGTAAGTATTTGACCTCAGTGAAATTCTATTTGAAAATATTTTTTTAATTAAGTAAAAATATTTTTTTATAAAATAAACTATTTCTAGATAGGATTTTTTTCACAAATATAAAATATAATACCACGTAAAACTTCACTGCAATCTACTTAAGAGATGAGATTTAAAGATGATATAACAGACACGGCATGTTTAGATTGTTAATCATATTATTATGACATAATTGAAAACAATGGAAACGCTATACAATGTTCGTAATCTAGTTTGTTATTATGGTAAAATTAATTGCTCCCGTTTCACAAAATCAGCAGTTTTATCTCATCCAATAGAATACAATCATAAAATCAATAGTCAGTATCCTCGCTGTGAAATTTATTACGTCTACTCTACTTTCCGTTGGCTTCTTCCGCGAAGAGTTTCGATTACACCAAATTTCCAACCATCTGTTAAACTATTGCTTCAACCAGAATGCCTCAGATGAGAAAATCATTTGTAACTTCCCATCGCAATGTGTTGCCAACGTGAAGAACGAGAAAAATAACTTCCCTCACCCCTATCGCAGTTGTATCTAATCGATGTAGACCCACACTCCAAGCAAAGTGAAGATTTGAACACGGCGCCGTGAATGCCATGCAGCACGCAATACAGCAATGTCTGAGAAATTGCCTGTAACTCAAGGAGATTATACGTATACAAATGTCTGCTGGGCAGTCCAGCGTATGAAAATAGTGCAAAATAAAGTCTCTCTTGTATTCTATTCTCCTAGAAAATTGGTAATGCCGAAATATTTGTGAGAAAGTTGTTGTATTAAAAACAAAGTAGCCTATGATTTATAACAAAGAAAACGTACTAAATGTAAAATTAAAATTTGGGCTGTTCAAAGATGTCTTCAATATTTATTTATTTATTTGCTAATAATTACATACATTCTTTCAATCCATTTTCCAAGAAGAGAAAAACATCAGCTCAAAGAATTTGAGTGACCACAAGGGTCCTGAATACAATAAACATATACAATATAATGTGAACTGAAATATTAAACTAAAAAGGAAGTTAATTGTTGAAGACAATATATAATATAAACAGATAAAACTTTAGCTCGCCCCTGAAAGAGTAGAACTCGTGCTCAGGGGCGGTTTCTTGAATTGAAATTAAGAAGTATATAATACAATTTGTCTTGTGTCTACTACACAATAAGAATACATAAATTTAAATTTACAATTTTTCATTATTTATAAAATTCATACGTGGCCTTATACTTTAATACCGGTACTAGAACTAATATAATTGACAAGATTAGGATATTATTTTAAATATACATTTTTTATATGTTCTTGGGCCTAAATTACTACTATGATTAAATACTGTGGCAGTGTTGCATTTTGGTTCAAACAATCTGAAATAATTCATATCTTTTGTTTCATAACTATGAGATAAAATTCAAAATTATTTCGATTTTTATGTATGAATTTTATTAATACAATATAATAAATTTGTCTTATTTTAAGAACATTAAAGTCCAAAAACAATTTTCGAGAAGGAAAATCGATAGGTTTGTGAAGACATATTTTAATATTTTCTTCTGTAACAAATAAAGTGGATTAAAATTGGTTTTAAATAAGCTACCCCATCCTATAATTCCATACATAAATACAGATTCAAATAAAATTAATTATATTGTTCGTAAAAAATTTATTGACAAGTAATTTCTCAATAAAACAAAATAATATATTATTTTACGTAATTTATTACAAAGGTAATTAATGTGTTGGTTCCATTTTGAATGATTGTCGAAAATTATGCCTAAATATTTAACTGATTGTCGAAAATTATGCCTAAATATTTAACTTCAGAAGACTCCTTAATAATCGTATATTTACACTGTATAAGACAACAGTCAGAGTTATGTAATTTAACACTTAATACAGATGTAGGAGGTTTGTTACATTTTTCAGATAATGAGAATGGAATAATTATGGTTTTATTTTCGTTGGTAAAAAGATAATTTATGTCAAAACATTTTTTTTATTAATTTAAGTCCATATATGAATAATAACAGACTAACAAAAATGACAAATGTTATTACTGAAAATAAACATAGATCGTAAGTCGGAAGTTTAAGTGACGTACTCTAGTAGATGTTGCAACGCTGTCGCGTATCGAGTGGTCTAACAACAACCACTGCTTCGGTAGCTTACTTACTGTATTGTTGCACAGTCTAGTATATACAGTCACGAAGCTTGAGTTGTGAGGTTGCTAGGAACAATAGACTGTGCCGGTACTATTTCGCATTGTCTGTAATGAGGCGATAGTAGCGATCCTAGTGGTTAGCAACTATTTATGAATGCATATTTACTACATATTGAGCTTCGTGACTGTATATATTAGACTGTGATTTTAGCCCTTCCCCTGGTTTTTCTCCGAGCGAACGTACAATACTCGTAATTTTCAGTTACTGACAGGCTGTAAGACTCGCACGGACAATATTGAGAAAGTGACCTAAATACGTTTACTGATAACATTTTGTTAACTTGTTTATTGATTGAGACGGTATTACGTATTATTGTAAGTGAGAAGGAAACATTTTCTACTTATTTTACTCATAAATTAAATGCAACAATAATCTGTGAAGACAACTGTAAGATGAGATTTAAGCATCTCGACTTGAGGCTAATACGTTTAATTAACCCACAAACATTAATGAACGTTTCGAATTGCACAGCACATTCGGGGAATTATACACAGGCTTCTTGGTATGCTGTGCTAATGAGATATTTCATAATTCATGTTTGCTAACAGACACCTTAAGTCACTGGAGCTCACAGCTCCTATTCTGTGTAATATATTGCTCTGTTATTTGCTACATAATTTCTGTTGTAACCATAGCAACTGCAAATTCCCAACATTAAAGTCAAATCCATCTATCTCATATTTGCTTACGAGATTACCTCTAATAAGAGTTACAGAAATGTAACTATAAACATTTAAATGGGAAAGATATAGTTAAGTTTGAAAAGATACGAATCCAAACACATTTATGATGACGCAAACACTAACGGTTCAACGCAAACATATAAGTTATAGTCCAATACATACATTACAAACAATACATGCTTACCTACCTAAGTATAATATATAGATAAAATACTTACATACAATACATACAATACTAACAGCACATAAAATAAAATTAAAATAAAATACGTTCATGGAATACAATACAATACAATGCATATCTACATACGCACATACATACATAAATAGATACATACTCTCATACATAACGTACATACTAGAAATGAACAACGAGCGAGAATGCAAGACTAATAGCGCCTGCAAAGCCGAAAACCCGAACGACAGTACTGTCTGTCGTTGACTGTAATCGAACGTTCAAAACATCGGGACTTCGGGAGTGATCAACTCTCGAACGTCAAGCAGCCTTGAATCGTCACAGTTGTTTATACCAGACTAAACTTTTGTCTGTTTTGGCAACTGTTATATATGTATAAACAATCAAGACAGTAGCCTATTTGAAACATTATCTCTACCTTTCAGTGTAGTAATCCGTTCCCCAATCTTTATTTAATTACTAGGCCCTTATTAAAAGACTACTTTTTTCCGTTTGTTAGAGGTCAAATATAAAATCTCTAGTAAAAAATTCTGTATTTAACGCTATGTTTTGTGTTTCTTAGAAATTCAAATTTATTTGAGAATTTTGTTTTATTTATATAACCATAGGTAATATCTGATAGTAGACCCTGAACACTTTGTCAACTGTGATACTATTTTCTTTTGTCTTCTTGCACCAATTAAACATCTCTAATGTTATTTATTTCAATTATATATGTTTTTCAAAATTAATATATTTTTCCACGTCGACATAATTCTATTTCGAGAATGAAGCGCACAAGAGTTACGAGACGAGACCCGAAAAACAAGTGCAACGAACACAGCGAGTGAGAGCGGCAGTTAGTTCTGTTCATCTCTAGTACATACATACATACATTTACAGAAATATTCTTCCGTTTATCCATTTAGCAAAATTTATTTATTAAATTTATCCATTCATTCACTGCTACAAATATCTATCAATTTTGAAGCCCTGCGTGCAATAACAGCTTAACTCTACTTTAGTCGTTATTCGGGCAATGGCATTTTCATAATCTTCCATGTCTTCTGTATCGATTGTAAAAGTTGTATTTAATTTCGTTGACCCTAAATCACAGGAGAGTTGATTATGTGAACTGCCATGTTAAGTCGAAAGTTCAAAATTTGCAATACAAAAAATGTTACAATCACGTTTAAACATCAGGGTCTTTGGTGGTATCATATACTTATAATACCGTTTTATAGCTATTCAGTTTTTCAGTATGACATAATATAATATCAAGGAAGAGTCGACCTGGTTGACGTAGTTGGTATAGCGTTGGCCTTCTATGCCCGAGGTTGCGGGTTCGATCCCGGGCCAGGTTTATGGCATTTAAGTCTGCTTAAATTCGACAGGCTCATGTCAGTACAATTACTGGCATGTAAAAGAACTTCTGCGGGACAAAATTCCGGCACACCGGCGACGCTGATATAACCTTGGCAGTTGCGAGCATCGTTAAATAAAACACAACATTTAATATTTATCAAAGGAAGAGTTTAATCTAAAATATCCCCCTCGTCCTGGCTTAAAATTATCAGTGAAAAATGACATTCTTGAAATCAGAAAATGCATGTTCCCTTGAAAATATTTTGGATTCTGAAAATCACTCTGAAAGTGAAATCAGTGAACATGGATAAGAATATTTGACACTATAGTAGAGGAGTTTTTATCTATAACATAGTTTCAGAACTGAGTTTCTTAATATGTCTCCTGTTTTTCTTATTATAAATTTAAAACAAACATTATTTTGTTTCTACAATATATTTCCATATAAAATGTAAGGACTTATTGGTAAAAATTTTTATTTTTTATTATTTTGATAAGCTGAAGACTTAATGTACTATTATTTCTCATTATTCATTCAATAAAGTTCGTGAATATTAATGTAATAACACTTTTCTACTGGTTTTCATGCCTAGGTACTCTAATTTAAGAAGTCTTAAACTTTCTATGCAATAACGACTTAAGTTTTCCATAATTTATTTACAAATATTTAAAAATGGGTTGTGTTTAAATTATAACTGATATTGGATTTGAATATTTTATGCAGTCTAAAATGTTATACATAAATGATTCGAATATATGTACTAATAAAATTTATACTTCTGAATATGTATTATAGGCCTATGACTTTCTTGTATTAAATTCTATCGCACCTGGTTTACATGTTTCGATTTATTATGGGTCATCCTCAGAGCTTGTCGTTTTGGTCTTGGCGCCTCTTGTTTCTTTTTCCTGTGAGGGTGTGTTCGTGTGGTATAATGTGGAGTCAAAGAGTGTGTGTGTTCTGAAATTGAGTTGTGTGTTGAGAATTTCATTGAAATGAACAACGACCAGTTCTGAGGATGACCCATAATAGGTCGAAACATGTAAACCAGGTGCGATAGAATTTAACACAAGAAAGTCATATAATACATATTCCGAAGTAATACAGTGTTAAAAGTTGTGTAATCAAGATGTAAAATTTATACATTTTTCTTAAACTTTGACATTGTTTTTTCTCAAAACAGGTGTAAATTAAGCTGTTATTTCACCCAGCGTCTCTGTTAATCTATTCATCCATTGATACATATATTTATAATCATTTTATTTACACTGCAAGTGGGCAAACACCCGGTGGCAGTGGTATACACAATACAATTATACAATACAGAATTCAATTATACAATACGCAATACAATTATACAATACACAATAGAATTATATACACAATACAATAAGAATACACAATACAATTTAACACAATAATTACAATTAATAATAAAACATAAAATAACCTAATTTTACAATACAACCTACATATGTATAGGCCCTACATAAGTTTCAATAGTCTTTCACTTTACTCTCATCTCACTCACTGTAGTGACAATATGACGCATTTCACTGACACTTTAGGACATATTTCACTGACACTATAGAACACATTTCATTGACGCTGTAAATTATCACTGATCGGAACTATTCACTGCACTGTAAAACCATAACTTTACTGACTCACCTCGCTTCACTGATACAACAGTTCAAATAAGACAAATAATTACACCCTTATGCATACTTATAAACAGAACTACATTTAAGCTACACATTTCTAGTCTAAGGCCCTCTTTCACGCCATTTTTAAATCATTTACAATTTAAACCAAGGGAGTAACTCGTCAGGTTAAATAAATACATGTCACCTTAAAAAATTAAATGTTAAATGTCACCTTAATTTCAATTTGCACTTTATAAATCAATCTATTCATTCAATGATCCATTCATCATGTATTTCTCTATCAATCAATTCATCAAACTGTGCATCTATTTGTCCTACTATTTTATAGTTCTATACTTATATACTCTGGCTGAAGTGAATATTTGAAGTAACGCTTACAGCTTCCTCAATGGATCAGACATATAGGCCTACAAGTATTCAAGAGAAAAGCTTAAAATTATTACTTTGAAGCCGTTTAGCGTCTAATCACATAACATTAAAACGACAACATTCAACTGTCAAAATATTACGCATGGCTAATTTAATATCAGTGCAACGATGGACGTCGGCATTTCATGGCAATGACATTCTGCGAAACTCTGTTTGTAATAATTTCCGTCTATTTCCAAATGGCTTTGATGGTAGTTAAAATTTAATTTAGGTTAACATTGATTTCATCGCCAGATCCCAAACCCGCAGATCGTACAGTGACGGCCCTCAATTCTGAAAAATTTACACTCAACCAAACACTTGTCACAGATGTCATTAGCATTTCAGTGGCAAAAAATCGCAACAAAGCGAATAAATTGCGGTGTGTGACTGTTCGTACTCGAAACAAATGAAAGCTGGGATGGATATAAAGGAGTTCGATTCCCTTTACTTTCTCGTCATGCGCAATTTTGTGATAATGCAAAATACAGTGTGTTTGAGGAGGAATAGTAAATATTTTAGGAGATGGTAGTATAGACCAGCGTTTCTCAAACTATGGTCCGCGGACCACTTGTAGTCCTCGAGTTCTGCCCTTGTGGTCCTTTAAAAAAGACAGAAGAAGAAATAAAATTCAAACGAATTGCGTATAACACTATAGCTGAATATCTCGGAGTTTGGAAATGACACATGACAATAATAATAATAATAATAATAATAATAATAATAATAATAATAATGATTCATTTAACCTGGCAGAGTTAAGGCCATACGGCCTTCTCTAACACTCAACTAGGAGTAAAACTGCGTTACGAAAAACACTACAAATTTACAAAGTACACTACAATTTTACACACAAAACTGAATAAGATAATAATAATAAAATGTAAACAACAAGTAAGTAGAAATCAGACATAATATATAACATACAGAAAGAAAGAAAAAAGCATAATAAAATGTGAACAGCAGGTCCAAATAAACGAGACATACAAAGTATAAAAAAATAAGACAATTATTGATAATAATAATAATAATAATAATAATAATAATAATAATAATAATGATAAAAAATAAGAATAGTAGTAGTAATAATAATGATAATAATAACAATAATAATAATAATAATAATAATAATAATAATAATAATAATAATAATAATAACAGTAGTAATAAAATAGTGTAGTACAAAGCATACAATGAATACAATATTTTTAAGTACACACAGTAAGGAAAATTATGATTATATATAGCTCAACTTATCACATTATAGATATACCATTATCGGAAAATATGAAAACAAAAATATAAAATAAGTTAAATATCACTAGAACATAAAAAAATTTGAATACGTGGAAACATGCAATACAACACTTGTCACAATAGTAAGTTAGTTTGGCAACTCGTCATAAGATAATATTCTAACTTGGATTTGAAAGATTTCAATGTTCGGCAGTCCTTTCACTTTTTCTCCCAGTACTAATATTTTATGAAATTGTTTACCCTATACGTCTACCCACTCTACTCTCTGCAACAAAAGAGGAATTTAAAGCACTATGAACTATGAACGTGGCGTTTCTCGCCATCTTTTCCCTCCACATCTGGTGTCGCGTCTGTAACCCAGCCAGGGACCACCCGAATTCATAACACATGACCAAAGTACGGAACCTTATCATGTATTGATGACTTTCTTGATAGTTTTGCCGACACCCAGTCTTCACATTGAAATGGGCACGTACAGCACGTAGTACACCAATAAAATAGAGCGTGTCAAATTGCATCTTTAGATGTTGAAAATGGGGCATGTTTCTGCATTAATTTTTTTATTTCTTTTTCCAGATGACGATATAAGAAATTTTAGACTCCACTTATTTTAAAATCCGACAGGTTTAATTTTTGCACTTGTGTGTTTTGTCTTTAAGTGCCGTTTCAATTTCGCGGGTTTCATACACTCGTTTGAAAGCACTTCGTAACAAACAACGCACCGAGGTTTTGGTTCACTCTCATTGCCACACCAAGTAAATCCAAGTCCCAAATAACTCGTCATATTTACGAAAGTATTTTTTCTTTGAATAGCTACCGCTAGGACTAGATATTTCTTTAATGGCACTATAATCACTGGTATTATTATATTTCTTCACACACAGCTTCTGAACTATTAGCACTGCCTAAATGAAGCGTATCATCATGTTCCTTTCTTTTCAAAGATCCAGATCGAAGTCAGTTGTCCATTATTTATAATGGCACTTTTTAACAGAGACATGGACAACTACTGCGTGTACCTCATAATAAGGATTTCAAACAACTAACTGCTAACAGGCAAGCGATGAATCAACAATGCACAGAATTTCTTATAAGTTACTTGTGATTGGCTACAAAAATATAATTGGAAAAGTATTATAATTAATTAATTCTATTTTTAAATACAAGTAGGCTATACTGGTATTAAACTATGCTACAAAAATGATAAATTTACTTTCGAAGGGCACAAGAGTATGATGGTCAGCGGAACTGTTCTGAGTTTAAAAAGTGGTCCTCACTTCAAAAAAACTTGAGAAACGCTGGTATAGATGAATTCGAATAAAAAGTTCCATATAAGATGTGACCAATTTTTATTGTGTACAGAGATACAGCTGTTAGAATGTAACCCAAGAAGGTGTTAAGCAAAGGCAAATTATTGTTTTTTTTTCGCTGTTGGTAATTCTATAGTATAATGCTTTATGATTGTGCTAACAGATGGAGTTACTTGTCAACAATGTGACACTCAAAAGTGTGTTCACGTTACTGTCCAGCGACAGTCCCGATATGTTGTATTTTATATTTTTTGTGATTCACTAATTAATATTAACCCGTCACACTCATAATCGCACACACGTTCATACAAATTTCCAGACTCTAGATACCGAGACAAATTTTCTTCTTCAAGAAAAATTCACTGAGAGCCGAGCCCGGGAATCGAACCCGGGACCTTCTGGAAGCCAGCATGCTGACCAACAGACCACGGAGGCAATCAAATGATTACGTTTAAAGTTGATTTTCATAAATTCCACCACCAACTTCAATGCACTTTCGACTTATCTGGATAACACCACGTTTAACTCTTTTGAGGTCGTCTTGGCGTTCTTTTATGGGTGCAGCATTATTCATAATACGAACGATTAAATCGACTCTTTTGTTTACTTTTCCTTTGTAGACTTCGCCTTTCAACCATCCCCACAGGCAAAAATCTAAATGGGTAAGGTCTGGAGACCTTGGTGGCCACAAAACATGACCATATCTGCCGACCCATCTTCCGGGAAATGTTAGGTTTAAATGTATCATCTGACGACTATAATGTCCAGGGGCTCCGTCATGCTGGAAGAACATACCCATCCTTGTAGTCAAAGTAACCTCTTCCAATAATGCTGGAAGCTCGTTTTAAAGAAAGTCTAGATAACGGGGCCCTGTAAGACGATTTGGAAATCGTCTGGCGTTTTCTCTACAAGCAGCAACAGCGTTTCCATTACAAAACCCGTACACAAATACCATATCGGCATACTCAGCATTTGTAAATACGTGCGACATGCTTAAACCATACAGTAGAATTGACCAACAAATCACAATCACAGTTGAAAAATTCAATTATGTAAACTAAAGCACAACTTCACAACTTGACCTTCAAAACAAAAATAACAATCGATAAATAAGCACATAGCAACCGGAGTAGCAACACACAAAATGAAAGTGCATTGAACGTAATCACTTGGCTTTATTTACACCTTTTTGGGTTACATTCTAACTGCTATATCTCTATACACAATAAAAGTTGGACACATTTTATATGGAATGTTTTATTCGAATTCGTCTATATTACTACCTCTAAAAATATTTACTATTTCTTCTGAAACACCCTGTATGTATTTTGAAGTTTTTAGGAAATGTAGGTTTTTTGTTTCCATAGTAACAACGAGTTTTGTTATTTCTATATGTACCTGTCCGTCTATTTAAAAACTGTCCTTTTATAATAATTCCGTTCATCTTCAGTACCTAAAATCCAGGAATTACGTGCATAAAATATAAAACACAGTGACAATTTAACGCTCTTTCACAATAAGATTATTCACTCAAAGTAAATACACGGTTTTAACCGTCACCTGCAACATAATCCTTCACGGATGTGAGATATCGTCTAATTCGGCGAACAAATGAATGTCGACTGGCAACGTTTCACAGGTTTTTTGGATCTTATTTTCGCACTCACAGTCAGTTTAACAGACACACAGTGGTAAATTCAAACCATCTAGCACAGTCATTTTCATCCGATATGCTGAATAGATGTACCACTAAAGTATGGAATGTCGAATAGAAGCAAGAAAAAGTTCACGAATATAAAAATCAGGTAATTTTTATAGTGTTATATAATTTCAATAAAGACGCCCACAATGCCAAACATAACTTTAATATAAACATACTGCTCACACAATATACTTTTTCACTACCATCATCATCATCATCATCGTCGTCGTCATCAAACCAAATTTCTTGGCTTACAAATCGATAATGCATTAAAGTAAAAGTAAACCCATACCGCTACAGCTCATGAAGGGCCAAGACCGACCAGCGGGCTGTTGGCCTAACGCCCACATGTCGAAGCAGAGGTGGACGATCATCCAACCAGAATGGAGGTATCGTGTGGTCAGCACGATGATCCCCCCAGCCGTTATAGCTGGTTTGCTAAACCGGATTTTCGCTGTCTACCGTAGCTCCCCAAGTGCATCACGATGCTGGGTGGGAACCGGTCCCATACACTGTCCGAAATTTCATGAGAAAATGTCTTTCCCCATGAGGACTCGAACCAGCGCGCATTGATAATGTATTAAATTGGAAAAATAATATTAAATAAATTTAGCCCCAAATTAAATTCAAAATGTTTTGCTAGTAGATCTATGCAAGAGATAGCAGATATCAATACCTTAAAAACAATATACTTTGCGTACTCGGTAATGAGTTTTGGAATAATATTCTGGGGAAATTTTACGGTTAGTAACAGTATATTCCTACTACAAAAAAGAGTAAATTAGAATAATAATAGGTGCCAAATCTAGGGAATCTTGTGGGACCATTTTCAAAGATTAAAAATAATGCCCATGGCTTGTCAGTATATTTTTTCATTAATAAACTTCCTCGTAAATAATCGTCAAAATTTGTAACTAATTTAACAGTTCACAGCATAAATACGCTTCAAAAAATTACTTTCATACTCCATCGGCAAGTCTACAGTGCTATCAAAAAGGAGTGCGTTATATGGCAGTAAAATGTTTTAATACCCTTCCTTTCAATATTTTATTTTATTTTATTTATTTATTATTTTGATAATAATTGTAACATAAAATATAATATATACAGAAACACTTTAGCTCGCCCCTGAAAGAGTAGAACTCGTGTTCAGGGGCGGATTCCTGAATATAAAAAATGAAATCAAAACATAAGATTATTTAGGACCAAAATAAAGAAGTACGGTACTTAATTTCTCACGCCTGTTATTCTGTAGGTGAAATTGTGACAGTCAATAAAACTGCATGAATATTTCTGTTTTGTATCAAATATCGATACTAATTTTGAGTTCCATTAGTATACCCTATTGTAAAATTCTTCTATGCAGATTTCAACTAGAATGTGACTATAATTAAGACTTTGTAGTAGTATTAAGATTTTCTGACATGTTCCATATTCTAGCTGTGAAGCGATGTACGAATACCATGGAATGTAAATAAACACAATACAATCATCTTCTTCCCTATCATCCTTCACGATTTTAAATATGTAACGGTCTGTATCTGCCTCCAGTTGAAAATCGTTTGCCAGTATTATCAGTGTTCTACATAAATACTGCTTCAATACCATCCTAAAGGTACTGAAGCAATAATTCGGATATTTACCATCTTTCATAATTAATTACCCAGTATTTGCTCTTATTAAATTGAGGTAAAGCTCACGATAAACATCAACTAGGTAACTTTTCTCAGCCAGGATTTTAACCCGAGCCCGCTCGTTCCACGGTAAGAGATGCTAACCGTTACTTCACAGCTGTGGATAATTTGTTTGTACTTTACATATATAATTAGTAATTACATATTATAAAACTGTTATTTTGATGTCATACTTGGTAGACTATAAATGCAGAATATTGAGAAGCGGTTCATCTGTTCCTCTTTAATGTCTGTAATAGATTATGAAGTGGATGGATCTTTAAAAGTATTTTAATTGTTTTTTCTATTTTTTACAGACTCCAAGTCATAATTCTCGAAACGTAGACGAATATAAAACAGATTTCACTTTTCATCTCCTCGTTTTAGAATTATTTTCAGGATATAATTTTTTCGTCGACTAAATCCTGAAGTCCGCTGTTGTTTCTTGACAAAATCTTCACTTTAAAAAGCTCTTTTGGATGCAACATTTTCGTCAAGTTACTTGTAAGTATTTAAAGCTTTTGTATTATATTTAAGTTGTAGAACTAAAAATATCCTTATGTATCTGATTTCTTTTTAATAATTTTCTTAACGTTTAATCACATGTATTTCTTGCTGTACGTTTTCCAAGATACACTACAAAATATCTTTTGTTCGTCGAGATTCTTTACGTATTTTAAGCAAAACTTAAGTCAAATCTTTGTGAGAAATTAGAAGGCCTGAAATGAAATTACATTACACTTTAAGTGATTGTGGGAATTTATTTATGCTGTGCTTTAATGTAATAATCAGTAAATCAATGTATGCTATTACAAACTTAATCTAAATATAGGCATTTTATAGTTGGATTTATATTATGATAGACTATTCAATTGTTTATACATCTCATTCATTTGTTTTCGCATCTTTTGTTTTCTATCGTCGCCTGGCAACCTGGATTGTTGTTATTTTTTATTAGAGCTGAAGAGAATAAAGCTACATAAACTTATTGAACATTTCATGTAATAGTTGTGTTTGTGTATTAAATTATTTTGAAATGGTGTATACCCTTCAAGAGAGAACATAAATCATCCTTATTAATTAAACTTAGGAAATTACACAAAATAAGCTGTGTTTTTATCCTACAATCAATTGATAGTAACAAATATACAGTTGCCAGGGTACAATAGAAAACATAATATGCGAAAACAAATGAATGAGGTGTATAAATAATTGAATGCTCGTTTATATTTAAGTATAAAAATATAGGGGTGCTATTTGAAATTTCAAAGTGGAGATGGCTGGGGTGGGGGGTTAAATCTAAAATGAATTAAGCCTGGTTTCAGACTTCCCCCTCAATATATAAATTGACGTGTTTTTTTTTTTGTTTAAATTAAATTCAATTTAAATAATTAATTATTTAGACTGGGAAGTTCTGAAATGAAAGCCCTGTCTGTAGGTGTTTCTCAAATCTACGTATCTATGACTATAATAGAAGACTGAAGCATGTTGTCCCTCACGAAAGGCGTTAGAATTTAATTTAATAAGTACGTAATTAACACAAATGATAATAGCGATTACTAAAACAGTTAAATATGAAATTTTATTAAAAATTCGACGTATTATGACTATGTAAAAAAAATTATACATCCTTGATTCTTTACTGGGTTATCAACGAAGTTCTATCAACTGCTAGGTTATTTAGCGTAGATGGTATTGGTGATAGTGAGTTGGTATTTGGCGAGATGAGACCGAGGATTGGCCATAGATTACCTGACATTCGCCTTACGGTGGTGAGAAACCTCGGAGAAACCCAATCGGGTAATCAGCCCACGCGAGAATCGAACCCGCACCCGATCGCAACTCTGGATCGGCAGGCAAGCGCCTTAGCCGAATGAGCTACGCCGGTGGTTGTATCCTTGTTATTAAGGGTTAAATTTTGTATTATATTGCAACAAGTCGTTACATAACCTACATTATAACGATTCACAAACAAAAATTATACACGAAATTCCACACAAATAGCCCTAAATAAATTCGTAACATTATTATTAATTTTGTTCATTACGATTACATTTTTGGCGACTAACTGTGAAAAGCATCAAAATATAATTCCTTGCCAGATTAACAATGATTTGACTGAAATGATTCAATCGTTAGCAATATAACCGTGAATAATTGTGTAGACCATCCCTAAATACCCTACAGAAGAGTCTGTGATTACTACATAAAGGGAAAGAGAGTGTAATTAAAAAATAATCCTGTTTAATTTTTGATTATACGATTCACTGGGGGAAATTATTGCTCTCAGCACGTCGTCTGTCTTTCTGTCTGCCTGTCTATCGTCCGTCTCCCTACCTGCCTGATTGCCTGTTTGTCTACGTACAGTGACATCATCTGTTAAACAATTGGAGGGAAATTTATAAAGAGTAATTTCAAGTAAATTGGCCATAAAATGGTTTACATAGTATAAAATATTATATATTATTTTAAAAACATTCAGATTTTATTTTAGAGGACACGAGTTTGCCCAAGGTGAACACTTCTACACAGGCTATCATATTGGTACAGTTATTGACATTCCTGATGCCATGATATATGTACCGCGGAAGTTAAGAGGTCTAGAAGCTTTCAGAGCTCAGCGTGGAGCATTTCTTCAGCACATAAATGTATGTCGGATGCTTATGGGTGAAAACAATCCTTATATTGCTGTTACTCGAAACCTTCAAGATGAAATTGATCTGACTACTATACTTGTAGCAAGTAAAGCGATAGGTTTGGAAGTAAATCCCGAAAAGACAAAGTATATGATTATGTCTCGTAACCAGAATATTGTACAAAATGGAAATATAAAATTAGAGTTTTATCCTTCGAAGAGGTGGAAAAATTCAATTATCTTGGAACAACAGTAACAAATAGGCCTACAAATGACACTCTGGAGGAAATTGAACGCAGAATAAATATAGGAAATGCCTGTTATTATTCTGTTGAGAAGCTTTTGTCATGTAGTATGCTGTCAAAAAATCTGAAAAGTTAGAATTTATAAAACCGTTAAATTATCGGTTATTTTATGTGGTAGTGAAATTTGGAGATTCACTTTGAGAGAAGAACAGAGATTAAGGGTGTTTCCGAATAAGGTTCTTAGGAAAATAAGAAGGATGAGGTTACAGAAGAATGGACAACGCTGAACTGCACGCATTGTATTCTTCACCCGACATAATTAGGAACATTAAATCTGTCCCTGGAAGAACCTTCAGTACTACAGATTGTCGCCATCCCGGCTACAGCGAGGCTGAAACACTTGGCCACGTACTGGGGTTCTGTAAGAAGGGAGAGCTACTGAGTAACAACAGGCGCCATCGTGCCCGTACAGCAATTGCCAACCTGCTAAGAAACAGACGGTGGGAAGTACATGAGAGGATTCATTGTGTGTCTGAAGATGATTCTCACAGAAGAGTGGATATAATTGCCATCAATAGAAGAACCCAGAAAGCGATGGTCTTAGACCCTACGATATGCTCTGAGCGAGACACGAATCAGGCACTACCGATAAATGATGACAAGCGAGCTAAATATGTATCTTGCTTTCCATATCTCAGTGAAAAATATGGCATTTTGCTTTACAACTGGGATGTTACAGACTTACTATTTGGAACGAAGAGTTCTTTACCAAAATTTACATGTAATATCCTTAAATCCTTTAAAATTCCCTTTAATGAGGTTCAGAAGATTTTGATGGAAATTCTGAAGGCCTCGCTTCAAATTCTACACTATCATTTATATGTCAACACATTAATTTTTATTTTCATATACAAATCGTATAATTATTTTGCTCGTTTCATTTCCCTTTATGTTTTATATTTGTTAATTCCGGATCCCAGTGATCAACCTCACTTCAGGACGGATGATTTTAAATAAATCTTAGTAGCTGTATAAATTTTAAATAGCGTGGGTAACAGATTACCCTGATAATCCCACGCGAACATCTCTCAGCCAATAAGCGAGCTCTTTGACGCTAGATTGACCAATGAGAGTCGAATTACACTGATAATTAAAAGTAGCCTGCTCAAAATTAATAAGTGATAGTTTTTCCTCCTACATTCGTTTTATTTGTATAGTCTCTTTTCGATATATCAGCAATCAAACTATTATGTGAGACTCGCAGCCTCAAGTTCAACAATAATTTTAATTACAATAATAAACACAATTAATTATTACTGTAAGTAAAAATGTTTAGAATAAAATTAAACCTGTCGAAAATTATGGATAACCAATGATAAAAGACTTCAAAAGAATGTGTTGTTATAACCTCAAATGTTCAGTTGTTTTTATTCCAAGGAGCCTTTTATTATTATCATCTCTGCCTCGATTCGACTGTTTTTCTAAATCTTATTTTCACAGTCTAGTATATACAGTCACGAAGCTTGAGTTGTTGAGAGTACTAGGAACAATAGAATGTGCCGGTACTATTTCGCATTGTCTGTGATGAGGCGATAGTAGCGATCCTAGTGGTTAGCAACTATCTATGGATGCATATTCCCTACGTATTGAACTTCGTGACTATATATACTAGACTGTGTTATTATTATAACCTCGAATGTTTAGTTGTTCAGAATTACATTTGTTCGCATTGGGAATATCTTGCCGAATACAATTCATGATAACAGTTATCCTCAGGTAATTTAATTTAGCTTTTTTAAACTCATGTTCGCTGTCTTTATATAATTATTTCTCGACCTCCGGCCTCGAAAATTATCATTACAACAAATATTCGTTAAGCTCAATTAAATTACCGGAAAACTATAAGCATTCTTTATATTATAGAAGAAAATATTAACATAATCTCATCCACCAAGTTAACAGAGCAAGAAATAGCATACGTTATGTTAGCTTGATCTACCGCCGATCCTGAAGTCGTAGTAGCAGATCTCATGGTTGGGAGTTAGATGTGTCTAGGTAGCTTATGACTTGTATATTCCTGTTATACAGATTAGAACAGGCGTATAATTTCAGAAGTAGACATTTTGTGACTTTGCAAATAAAGGGACCTAATTCACTGTGAATATATCACTAAAAACTCTGAATCATTACGGTAGTTAATTGTCTGCTGTCAAATTCATAGAAGTACAGAGAAAGAAATTATGCCTATGAGTATTTTGTAACAAATTTTATAATTTCTAAATTTCTATCCACTTTACTGACATTCTCTGTAGCAACTCACTCTGGGAAAGCGTCCCTGTTGATTTATTGATTATTTAAAGTTCATATCGCCTGAATGATGCTGGTAATTGCATTAAAATTAACAAGGCATCTCATTACTCTGTTTAAAGCCCTCAACGTTGCCATATTTCAACAGTTCCACAAGCAGAGATTACTTTCATGACAGACATTGAACAACTGGCTGAAAACTAAACATGTGGTCTGGTGTTATCGCAGGGCGGTAAGTCAATCGCACACAATGCGATATAACAATTGTATATCCCTAGGATTACTTGATGAACATTACTGTCCGAAATTCTAATAGCAACTCAAAGTATATACAATTCAGACATAGCTCAGTTCGTTAGGTGGCCATATCTCGAAATAAAATAAAATAATAGTACATTATGCAACGAGCCTATAATGAGGGTAATTAAGACGCGAGTATGTTTGTTTATGAAACGAGCGCAAGCGAGTTTCATAATTTTCATACGAGGGTATTAATTATCATTATAGGCAAGTTTCATACGAATTTTTATGCTCGACCATATTTCTAACTTGAAATTATTCAGAAGTGTTCATTTTATTCGTATCTGACTGAAGAACGGAAGTGACCTTGTGCATAGGTCGTAAATTGTGAGATGTGCGCAAGTACTGATTTTTCCGAGGAACAATAATGTCATTGACCTTGATGTAATCTAGAGAATAACATGAACTAATTTTGATATAACCTGGAAATTGATTTAGAATTGAAAAACGAGATGACAAATTGAATTTATTTGAATATTATTCACAATTAACGCTAATTATTATAGTAACAGAACATAACCTCCTGCGACAGTATTGGATTTCCAGCCTCCGTGACGTTTCCCTCGTTGTCTTTCGATTGCATATCCGAGAATAATCGAAAACCTGAACTTTAATGAATATGTGTACTTTGATGACATGCATTAAAGAACTGGTACCAGGTTTATAATTACTACATTTCGGCATGGTCGAGCATAAATAAATTAAGCCTATCAGGCCTATTGTATAATACTGTATATTGAATTTATTAACATAGTGTTTCATTTACTCTATAAATTGCCAATTATAGCTACATTTAACATTTTTGGCTATGATATCTATACTTAACTCTTTTAAATTTATTTTTATTTAGTAGTATTCATTTATATCTATATCTGTGTCTTTTATTTAGGTAGTATCTATTTGTTTTTTTTTTTATTTTTAATTTGTAGCTGATTACACTTGTATCTTGCATTTGTTTCTATTTTATCTCTTTGTTCATGTTATACGCAATTCTATGTTTTTGTAAACAAATATCTGTACTGTCTATTGTAATGGGGCTTTGTCCTGTTAGAGAAACAAATTAATTCATTAATTAGATAGATAGATAGATAGATAGATAGATAGATAGATAGATAGATAGATAGATAGATAGATAGATAGATAGATAGATAGATAGATAGATAGATAGATAGATAGATAGATAGATAGATAGATAGATAGACAGACAGACAGACAGACAGACAGACAGACAGACAGACAGACAGACAGACAGACAGACAGACAGACAGACAGACAGACAGACAGACAGACAGACAGACAGACAGACAGACAGACAGACAGACAGACAGACAGACAGACAGACAGATAGATAGATAGATAGATAGATAGATAGATAGATAGATAGATAGATAGATAGATAGATAGATAGATAGATAGATAGATAGATAGATAGAAGATCGAGGTTTAATACCCAGAAAATCTTGTTGGATTTGTAGTGAATAAATCTTCCGTCGAACAGTGTTGTATGAGTGTGGAGCTACACAAATGCGACGTCACTTCTGAAACCGCCGGAGTACGGTTAAAAATAAGATTTACTAAAAATACAAGTCCTTTCATAAAAGCTATAGGTAGGTCTACATAAAAGTGGTTAATATGAAATGAAAATATGATCGCCAAACTTTTCTTAAATCCGAAGATAAATCCTATTAAACGTTCTAATCGTCGTGGGACTTTTACTGTTATAGATCGGACGTACGAAGGTTGTGTGTTGCGTAGAATGGACAGATAAAACAGACTGAAGGATAGATAATTAGTATACGGCTGACTACGATTTACACCAGTTCAGTTTAATTTGTGCCAATGCAGAATACCGAATCTTTATGTATGATACGAACATATATTACGAAGAAATCTTATAAAAACTGACGTGTTATATTTCAAGCAGTAGAAAGTTTTAGCACTTAAGGGAAGACTCCACTGAAAATTATTAAAATTTTTCAAAAATTGTTTATTGGTTATTTCACTTCTTTAAAATGTATATTTTTCATCCCCCAAATAAATTTAGTTAAATTCTGAATAAAAATATGTTTATTTTTTAAATTAAAGCTGCAAAGTGGGTGGGGCAATTAAAGACCTGTCTAAATTATTTTTTCATGAAAGAATTCTTTTTTACAAATGTCTCATTACGAGTCTAGTACTTCCTCCGTTCCAAAATATGGTATAGTAACAAGAAAATAAGTTTGATTATTGAGCATGCGCGCACGAAATGTTTTGCGGTGTTGCATTCCGTTCAGTAGTGAAGAGACTATCAAACAGTGCAGTTGTGAATTATTCTAATCTTCTGTAATGCATCAAACTATAATATTTAAATAGTTCATTATAAACAGAATTCAAATGGGCACCTGCTGTGATGTTCCCGTTGTAGAAAATGTAACACCAACACAGTCAATTTGAATAGAACTAAGGCACAAAAACAGGTTGTAATATATTGCAGTTTGTGTGTTAATTTGCCTCTTAAAACATTGCTGTGTTTTACGGGCTATATTTCATATGACATCATCTTCGACGACCACTGCTCTACCTTGAGATGGTAAGTACCTTGACTGGGATATGTGGTGACAAGGCGTCTAGTTTGCTGAGCAGGGGAGAGACAAGAATATATTTTCACTTCTGGAGTCCTTCAACGAGTGAATGTTACTCAGATTAGAAATGGGTAAAAAATGCTGGAACAGTTTATTTGAAACTATTTCAGAATTGAAACCGTATCGAAACAGTTTCGTGATATAACCTGTTCCAACTGATCCAAAGAGTGTTACTCTGCTCCAGTGATAACTTCAACGTTCCACATGGTTCCAACAGATAAACAGTTCAGTTTCTAAACAGTTTTCCTCTTCTTTGTTGTCTGCGAAGGCCATGTGTAGCGCTAACATTGACCTCCAATCGAAAGTAGATATATAGTCTAAACGCCAGCTCTGAAACCGCGACGTATGAGGAAGTGGGGAGCGGAGAAACGTAACTCAGCAAGTAGAGTACAGTCTACTGGTTTCCATGCCGCATTCCTGCCGCGGTTTCAGAGCTGGCGCTCTGACAGTAGGTCTCGCAAGTACGGATTACCGACGGAAGGAATGCGAATCAAACACTGCGATAAGGAAGAGCGGGCGAGAGGAAAGGTCACGAGATAACTTGAATGATATTCAAGAGTACAGTCGGAAGAAAAATGACATCGATAGAATCAGTCTTACATTGTGATAATTACATTACGACTTTAGTTTGTACCATTGCAAGTGAATACATGTCTTGTATGGCACGGTATTGTTATTTCATTCGTAAACATATGTTGCGCGTTTAATTAGCTTCGAATTTTTCTCTTGCTTAGTTCTTTATTTCCACAGCGATGTCCTCATTTGTTCATCTTCTTGGAAGAGACTGTACTCCCATCGGCTCGCTCCTCTCCCCCCTCGGCGTGCCTACATGCACACGCCAAAACAGACAGCAACGCCACCATTTGTTTTCGGTAATCGTTTCTTGCGCGAGCTATATAATATTATCCATTTTCCATACGGCCTTCGTGCAACAGTAGCCTATGTAGGATCGCGCAATTTAATTATACGAATCAAATTCCCTAATAAATCTGATATTAATTATTAGCTGTCCATTGATGGAAAATATGACATGGTGTTAATTATTAATATACCGCGAAAAATATCATCGGCGAATGTCATCGTTATTAAACTCTCCTAGGGTTATATGCGTTACATTTACTAAAATCGATTTATATCGAATTGTAGTTATTTACTGCACCCTTTAACAGTAACCTACGAAAACTTCTTTCGTTGTCATAATACACTGAACAGCTGATTTAAAGACGATTCAAGGGTCCTGAAACATGTTCCTGAAGCAGATGAGAGGTTGAAACAGTTGGAACACTTGGAACAGTTGGCACTGATGTTGTAAACATATTCTTATGAAACTGTTTCTTTGAAAATGTTATTTTGGAAAAGTTTCGTTCATGAAACAGTTACTGTCGAAACTGTTTCTTAAAAAGAACAGTTTATCCCGTCTCTAACTCAGATAGAATGTAGGCTAAATATTTCGCCAGAGTATCTATGGATTGCGCAATCAATTCATATCCATTGCACCATAATAGAACTCTATTTCTATTCACGCTGCTAGCACGTCAAATGCGAGAGTGTTCAGCGACGCAGGTAAATCGTAACTAATGACAGCAATCTCATTGATCCAGACTGGGTAAGCGACTTCCCTTCCTTCACATCATAAGCGAAGCTGTCGTTCGTGCATTAAATACATTAAGTTAAGGGACACAAAGCATAGACCGATATCAATGCTAGATTAGCAACACCGTCATGCTTAGGAAGGGTTGATCATATTAGGAAGTTTAAATGTAGAAAACAAAAAAACGGACGTGGCAAAATTTTCCTTTGTTAACCGCACAATAGTAGACTGGAACAGCTTACCTGCGGCAATCTTACAAGGTGATCCTCTTAAAATCAGTACATTTAAAGAAAGGTTGAGAAGATTAGACTGAAAATGTAATTGGAGGTGCAGTGTAATTATGTTGTCATGTAATTAATTGAGTTGATATACAATTAAGTTGATATGTAATTAATTAAGATACATCATTTATTTGATATGTAAATAAATTAAGGTGATATGTAATTAATTAAGATGATATGTAATTAAGTTGATATGTAATTAATTAAGGTGGTATCTAATTGGTAATAGTTGGGTGAAATAGAAGTACTTATAAGTTAGATTTACTTTTGCTTATTGTAGGCTTTATTGTAGAATAGTTTTTATTTATAGTCCTAGGTTTATTGCATCTACTTATTTATAGTTAGAAATAAATTTACATTTATTTTATTTTATTTTTTTATTATTGCTGTACTTATTGTATTATTGTAATTGTAATTATTGCATATTATATATCACTGCCACCGTGTGTATACCCAATTGTAGTGTAAATAAATTCATATATAATAATAATAATAATAATAATAATAATAATAATAATAAAGTTCTACTATTTTAGTCGTATGTTTAACAACGCTGCATCAACTACTAAGTTACTTAGCGTCGATGGATTTGATGATACGAAATCTGAATTTTAAGGCTTTTAAGGAGACTGTGGCCGAAGCAGACTTTTGTGTATCCCAGCGTGTAATGAAACATAACATTATCGTTTCTGAACTGCATACAGGTTCCATGGATAGAGCGAAATGATGACCTGAAGAGTTTGTACTCTGTTTGACCCAGCTGTATCAGGTTCTCAGGCATAACGGAGAATCCCAAGAAAATCCCAGACAATCTTGGCTTTGATCATCACAAATATGTCTTCCACCGACGAGATTTTAACCCGGATTCGCGGTTTCCATCTCAAATGTCCCAACATAATACATAAACATAAACAATAATTAGAGCACTAAAATTCTGTAGGTAGACGACAGAGTGCTGCATTGGAGTCAAATCGCTCGCTTGAACTCGGTAGAATGTTGCACGCTCGAGTGAGATAAGATCGGTCGTGATACGTTCGTAATAAATAGAAGCACAGCACAAGGTCATCTCACCGACATGTCTTATCTTGTATGGAAGGCGACAGATAAGATACATATATGTTTTGCTCACACGATAGAAATAAGGCTTTATTTTCTGCGTTTTTGACAAACATCTAATAGAACGTACCAAAACAGTAACATGAAGTTATAAATAAAACAGTATGAAAAACTTCGATATACAGTTATTATTGTTAATTAATAATTATTCAATATTTGATTTACCACATATATAATAAGATAGGTCCATACATAGTGTTCCGTCTATATACTGCGACAATGTAGAAACGTTTTACAAAATATTATTATATAGCAGTAAATTAGTAACAATATTAGTACAGAGATAACGTCACAGAAAATATAATAAAACGAATAATCATGCTGCACAACTGTTACAGACGCAAAGATTGCTACACTAATGATTAGAGATTATTATTACTACTAGAAAACTTGATACATTTCTTGCATTATCATGATTGTGTCCTCCGTTTATAATAATTACATTTACATCCAATAACATTTATCAGATATGGCAAAAACAAAATCACTCCTGTGTGGTTAGGGGGGAACATTTACCTACAACATTTATATTACATTTTAAAGCAAGTTTTATAGTTGTACTATGGAGAGGTTAGTTAAACACTGCAAAGTTTTGAAATGATAAACAACTATGATGTTACTACACAGTTCATCACTGTAACAAGAACGAATGTCTAACGAGGATTTATCGCTCGCGACAATTTTACCCATCATGCATGTGCGCTACCTATCAGAATATGCTATGAACTACTTGACGCTCGAGCGAAAACGTCCGACGCAGACCTCTGGTAGACTATCAACAAAACGCTGTAGAAATGAAATTCTCGGGGAAGAAAGGCCATATGTGAGGTCTCTATCTTGAAATTATTGGTAATGGTGATAATCCTCTGCAGGGTAAACCGTAAATAATGTCATTAATTTCAAGGTGTTGTTCTCTGAGATATTTCAAACAAAAAGATTTAATGCAATACAATTTCACTTTTCGAGGAAAAATGATTTTATATTAAATATTTCATAGCGTGTTTTGGGAAAGCCATTGATTGAATTCCTAATATACTCAGTTAACTTAAGACAGCAGTGTATTATGATAATGAATGATTGAACGAATTTTAGATTTGCCCTTTAAATGTGCAGAAATTTGACCCGAACAAATGTAATTCTGCAAAAGACTTTTAAAATGTAATGAAATCGGACAACGCTGTGAAGGTTATTTCCTGGAGAAAAGCAGATATACTTAGACCCAGATACCCTGAACAGCTGGCATATTCAAGACGACAGGTGAGAAAACCGAAATATAAACATAACAGACAAAATTTCTTTTAAAGAATGCATCGGGAAATTTGATTTCTTATATGCAAGTTTACCACTACAAAATGAAAGTGGAAGAGAACTCATTCTAATTGCCTGAAGAAAATGCTTGCAGTACGACAAACGGAAGTTTTTTAAAATCATTAAGCAGATTTGTGTAACGTAAAATAAGGTTTTGTTATTGCCTGTGTTCACCGAATATTTAAAATTAAATCGAAAGAGTTTAAAAATAATATTTTCAATTCTTTTCGTTTGACATAAAATAATTATATCGTATTCTCATTTTGCCTGTAGATTTGTATGCGTTATAAAATTTCGTTTTCATAACATGAAATACGCAACATTATTGTTTTCATTCTCTGCGATATTCAATTGAAATGGTAGTGTAGAAATATTTTTTAATCTTTTAAGGGGTTATGTACAGTTTACAGCAGTAACATTTAGGAAATATTCAACGTTTTTTACCTCCATTACTGTATCTTGTACAATAATGAAAATTTGTATGTGTAAAACACTGTCCTTCTGCTATATGAAAAAAAATAGTTTTACGATTTAAAAAAAATTATATATATATATATATATATTTTTTTTTTTTTTTTCAAAATTAAGTTCACTGTGCAGTGATGAAGCCTATCCCACATAACTCAAAAACTATCTAACATTCTGTGATGAAATATTTTGTGTGTATTTATACATGTCATATCTACAATATGGTGCAAGATCACTCCTCTACCTTTGATAGATTGTATGATAAAAATAAATTCAATTTAAATTATGGTCAAATATCAGTATTTTCTTCTAACACAAAATAAAAAATATATTATTTATTAAGGAATGTAGTTGAAAGAGCATGATATTGTAAATATGAGCTTCAGCAATAAAATAAAAGAGAGAGAACATGAAAAACTTAACAAGTTTATGAGTTATGAGGGAAACGCTTCATCACAGTTAACTGCCACCATTTTTAATTTTGAACAAAATATAAGTAAACAATTTTTTTAAATCGTTAAAATATTTATATCTATAGAAGAAGGACAGTGTTTTACAAATACCAATTTTCATTATTGTACAAGATACAGTAATGGAGAAAAAAAATGTTGAATATTTCCAAAAATTTTACTGCTGTAAGCTGTACCTAACCCCTTAAATTTATTTTGAAATAGCCATATTTTACTCGTATTGTCTGAGTTTTCTGAACATTTTTATTAAAATTAGGTTTTAGAGTTTAATTTCAATTTTCCAAGATTTTGTTTAACGTGAAAGAAGCGGTGTTCATACTCAATTCACTAACACAGTTTAAACACAAAAATTAAACGACATATCATCTCTAATTTTTGTTACGAGTTTAAAAATAGTGACCGATGAACTGTTGAGTTATTTGAACAAATAATAACTACTATACTCTATTAATATTATAAAATTTGGTGCTATATTACGTGATTGACTAATTTCGACGTTGTTTGCGTCATCCTCTAAATTGTAGAATAACACAAACATCGAAAGAAGTCAATCAGGTAACATAACACCAAATTTAACACAGTGAAGTATTTATTATTTGTTCAAATAACTTGAAAGTTCATCAGTGATTATATACATGTTAAAAGAGTGGATGCAAGATTGAAATATAGAACCAATGTACATGGCAAAGACCTTCCACTTTCTTATTCAGAGCAAGTCAGGTGAAGGGGTTGTTTAGAGCAACACAACCTGATGTGCATTCCCTACTGATTACAGCGTTGCACGATCTCATAATTCAAGCACTTTAAAATGCACATTTTTTTCTAGAAAAATATTCAAAATATAGCAAAATAGTATATGACTTTTCTGGTGCTCTTTACTAAAGGAATCATCCACCAAAATCAATTATATATTATTTCTTACAGTTCACTTTGTATGAAGTGTTCCTTTCCGTACTTTGGAATGTAGGGTAGAGGTTAGTAATATTGTGATAGTTCCTTTTAAGAATTCATTACAATTTTACTGAGCGAGAGGAAGATCGATTTTTTGCGTTAACGTATTAAGGGAATGTTCGTGGACAAGTTCCTGCACAAAACCGGTCCTTCTCTCGCTCAGTAAAATTGTAATACATTCTCAAAAATAACTATCACAATATTACTCGTATCACAATATTACTAACCATTACACTATGTAGATATTTTTTTTTAATCAGAAACCTTGTTTGTTACCAGCACTCATGTAAATGCGCAGGACTTTAAAATTTCAATTTTGATTTTCAAATTATTAAATTTTTCAAATTCTTAATTTCTTCCAAATTTTAGTGTGCACTTATTTCATTAAAATATTTCGAGAAACTAAATCTAATACTATAATACTACATTAACTGAAATACTGTTCTCCAATCAGGAGATTAACCATGAAAGGAATGTGCTTACTATTACATCATCTATTGGAGCGAAGTCGATAGATAATATTACCGTTATAACGTCAGTTTAAAAAAACATGCGCTCTTCTGCATATGTTATTTCCTGTATGGAGGGATTAAAATACAACGAGATTAACCGTGATCTAATTTTGTAACTAGGGTAGTATAAATATGTATGTATCAGTGCTATCGTTTGTACTTCGAGAGTTAGCCAATGGAGATATATGTACCCACGTGTGTGACCCTATGACATCTTATGACATCAACATTCATTCATAGCAACCCCGCTGCGTCTCATTTCCCTGAGACTTTCTCCTGGTTGGACTACAGTATAATTTGCATTTTATGATGGGGATAGGCCTATGAAATGCACTGAACATACTATATTGCCTTCCAGTAATATACTCAAAGGTTTAAGTATTAATATGTGGAAGGGCTTTCGCTTCCGTCAGTCAATAACATAAAGTGATTGCACCTCTTTGAGCTATTATTGGCAAGATATTTGCAAGTAAAGAGAGGCGCTTGGTTCCAAAATTAAACTTGTGTTGTGTTGCCTTGCTTGTTCGACCGATACAGAGGAAAGCAATCTGTTACGTTTAGCCAAACATCAAGTGCTGATTACAAATTTGTTTAATCAAACATTCCAACTGAAGTCACGCTCAAAATTAGCTGCGTAATGTTTACGGACTCTTCTTTGAACGGAATTGAATGCGAGTTTACCAATCTCATTCAATATATGTGTTTTCAATATTGAAAGAACATTTCTTTCTGCGTCCGATTGAATGCAATTGTGGCTATATTCATAAGGGCAGATATGTTTTATAGTAAACAGATATCAATAACATCACTTGTTAATCTCATGGAGTTTGGAGCCCATATCTGGAAATCTTTGGACGTAAATAAACATGTGGGCATCATATCATGTCTAAAATTAAGAAAAAATACTGGTAGCTGAGAAACGTTTGTGACCTATGTGAGAATACAATCTAAGTCTATAAGTAATATGCAGTTTTTAATTTGAGCCATATCGTCACCTGAATTAATTTTTGCATTAATTTCAAATCGGGATGATGATGATGATGATGATCAAAATAATAATGATTATGATGGCGATAATAATAATAATGATAATAATAATAATAATAATACTTTATTGCCAGAACAAAGATAACTATTGATTTTTTTTAAATATAAGAACACACTAGCACCCCCAGAAAGAGTAAGTTACACACTCGTGCTCAGGGGACATTTCACATAAGTTAATGGTAAGACATTTTATTGAATAACAGAGTAAAAAGTAATAAAAGAAAAAAGAAGAAAAAACATATCACAATAACCAAACTTTAAGGGTACTATTCATAGACATTTCGCAGCACGCGCTACGAGCGTACTAAGCTAGCCACGGCTATCCACTGGTTAGTAGTACAGAATTCAAATCATATCCTATCGCTAACACTGGTTTATGAATACGAAAAACGCTGGTCATTCACTGGAAGCTCGCGCTAAAAATGCCTATGAATACGGCCCTAAATTTTCTCTGTTAACAGCAATTTTCATAGATTTTTTGAAATAAGAAGCATTAGCAAATTGTATTTTAGTATTTTAATTTAGTATTTTAAATAATATTCGAATTAATATAGCTGTAATGTTAGTAATTAAGGGTGCTATTCATAGACATTTCGCAGCACTCGCTACGAGCGTACTAAGCTAGCCCCGGCTATCCACTGGTTACTAGTACAGAATTCAAATCATATCCTATCGCTAACACTGGTTTATGAATACGAAAAACGCTGGTCATCCACTGGAAGCCCGCGCTAAAAATGCCTATGAATACGGCCCTAAATTTTCTCTGTTAACAGCAATTTTTCATAGATTTTTTAAAATAAGGAGCATTAGCAAATTGTATTTTAGTATTTTAAATAATATTCGAATTAATATAGCTGTAATGTTAGTAATTAAGGGTGCTATTCATAGACATTTCGCTAGCCCGCGCTACGAGCGTGCTAAACTAGCCCCGGCTATCGACTGGTTACTTGTACGGGATTCATATCATATCATATCGCTAACAATGGTTTACGAATACGAAAAACGTTAGTTCGCTGATCATCCACCGGAAGCCCGCGCTAAGAATGTCTATGAATAGGGCCCCAAGATTTTTAAATTAAGGTAATGCGTCTTATTTACCTGAAACATTTATACGGGGCATACAATAAGTAGCATTCTCTGAATTGTTCGGAAATAGGCCACCTACTCTATTTTGATTTTTTCTCCTCCCGTACTAAATTTGAATAATTATTTTGAAGATACCTAGTGACAATAATAGAGTTGATTATGATGACGAAGAAAAAAGTGATAATGATAATAATGCAGATGAAGGATAACAAGGAGAAGAAGAAAAAGACTAACATCTGGAACGGCTGTAAAAAAATTTTCTCGCAAGCTAATTCCATGCAAATGAAGCACCAGAGTACTTTATATGCGTTAGAAGGTTACATAGTGAGAAATTAATATCTTGACTGTGAAAGTAAGAGAAGTGTTCAAATATTTGTATCAAGAACCAAGATTAAGGTTTAAAGAACTTGTATAAATTTGCGAAACAAATACTGCAGCGCTTTGAGAAATATTAGGATAATTAATCAAGTTGGGGGGGGGGTGCAAGGAATGTGTCTGCAGAGATAAAAACTGCCGCCCGTCTGTTTGCTGTGGGACTGCTTTGAAGTGAGGAAATTACAACAGATCACTGAGAACTAGGCGCAGAATTAGACAAAGAGCACAGTGCGACCTACTTCCCTGTGAGATGTCAAGGAATCCTGGAGGCGGTGCGAGAAAGCAAACACAAGACCCTGCAGACTTCTGCAACTTCAGGTAGCGCCATGCCCCAAACCCGAGAAGGTCGGCCCTGCCAATGCTGATGTTATTTCTCCTTCTTCAAAACCTTAATCAATTGCTGAGGTATTCTTTAGACATTTTAAATAGACCTATTTAAAATACCGATGGAGTTCAGATAAAAGGATTTTTTTTTTTTCAGAAACACTAGCCGTACCCGTGAGCTCCGCTGTACCCGTTAGAAATAAATAAAGGCTGCGGCAAAACATCCTCTCTAATTTAAAATTTAAATAAAATACATATGGGTCAAAATAAGGAAACTGTATTAACATGAATGGTATCTAAACAGTGGGACATTTAGGTTTACATGCGTGAATCATCAAAATTTCCGATATTGGAGTGGATAGAACCCTCGTGAACTTCATGAAAAACCTCTACATAACGACTGTGTTACTGTATGGTTCGCGGTTGCAAGAGTCGGGATACTTGGTTCTTACTTTTTTGAAGAGGATGGTGCTACTGTGACAGTGAACTCTCAGCGGTACTCTTTTAAGATCAACAATAATTTTTGGCACCAAGACTCAATGCGCTGCAGGCTGACTAGGTATGGTTTCAGCAGGAAGGAGCCCCTCTCACACAGCTCAGATTTCTCTCCAAGTCCTGAGACAGATGTTTCCCGGACGTTTAATTTCTTCACGTGGCGACGTCCCCTGGCCAGCACGATCACCAGACCTTGCACCCTGTGATTTTTTTCTATGGGGACAACTTAAGGCTGAGGTCAAACATCGGCCGAGGTCTTTGCCAGACTTAATAAATGCAATACAGGAAGAAATTAGTCTTATTCCTCAATAAATGCTAGTTAGAGTGATGCAGAATTTCGGAAGTCGCATTCAACAATGCATTGACATTGAAAGGACACCACTTGAGAGACACGTTATTCAAAAAATGAAAAATTCCCCACTGTTAAGATAAGTTTCCTATTCAATTCTTCTTGTTTTGCGCATGTCATTTGATATCGCTATGGCAACGCATGTAAACCTAAATTTCCCACTGTTTAGATACCATTCATACTAATACAGTTACCTTAATTTGATCCATCTTTTTTTTTATTTAAACTTTAAATTAGGGAGGATATTTTGCCGCACCCTTTATAAAGTAATTACATAATTAAAATAGAACATTTGATCCAGGGAACATTCGTGTTTGATAGAAGGATACATCATTTATTATGTTACTTAATTTAAATTGTATTAAAAATTAAAATGCGATCATTTTGATCCAGAGACAACTCATTTGGTCATAAAAATTATTTAGGAAATACAGGAAACGAATGCCTATCAAGTTTTCTGTGCGTAAGAAGCTATTTTAATCTTACCTTTCCTCGATTCACTCAGAAGTTATTGTAATAACATTATATATAGCATTATGTCCATCTAGAGAAACTACACTTTCCAATAGTGAATTAATAATTAATTATACAAATCGGTTAATTTAGCTTCCGATATTACTTCATACAAACACAGAAACATTCTCTGTAGGCTATGTTTCATAGTTTTCGATTGTTGCTGTCCAAGGCCTCTTATAGACAAAGTCATTTGTTTTTTATTTCATTACACCGCCTTAGATGGCGTTGTTATTATAATTTTGAAACTCATTTATCTCATTAAATATCAGTCCTATCAAACTTTTGCATAGAATAAAACTCATCGGAAATTAGTTTTAAAGAAACTTTTGTTATGTAATATATTTTAATGAAAATGGATAATAAGGGAGATATTTCGATTTATTTAATTCAAGCCCCTTTATAACCCCCCCCTTTTAAATAAAATATTTTGAATGCCATACAGCTTAAATTCTAAGTTACAACGAACTTAATTTATATTCCAATTTTCATATAAACCAGTTCAGCCATTATCACGTGAAAAGGTAACAAACATCCAGACACAGACAGACAGACAGAAAAATAAAAAATTTCAAAAATGCGATTTTCGGTTGCAGGGAGGTTAATCCTATATGTTAGGACCAATTATTTTTGGAAAATCGAAAATTACCAGAAAAATTTCAGCTACTGATTTATTATTAGTATAGATATTATTAGAGACGAGAATTTCATGTACTTTAAAATCGCAAAATATGCATGCATTCATGCACTATCAAACTATGAAACATGCACGATCTAGCAAAAAATACATTAAAATATGCACTTTCAATTTTGTTCCAAATTTCTTATTTCACTTCATATTTCTTTCCACAGTTTACAACTAACAACATTTCTAAATTGGTTTCTGTGAGGTTCCTGTGCTTATTAGTCAACATATTTTTGTAGATACAGAATGTCCTCTCTACATCGCAAGAAGTTATGGGTGCAAAATTGAATGAACCTTTTTATGATATTTAGTTTTCTTTTTCCTTTTTCTTCCCCAATCCTGATTCCTGAAGATGAAATAAGGGACATAAAAATCGACAAACTGAGGTGTCCACTCAAAATCATTAAAACATGCATTTAAACAGAATATAATGCATATTATATGCACGATTAAATAAAAAATTGCTTAAATATGCATTATGCACGATATTATCCCCAAAAGGCAAAACATGCAAATATGCACGGAAAAGTAAGTAATGAAATGAAATGAGTAAGTACTAAGTTTGAGCTATGTCCTGTGTTCCTATAGAAACATGCATTTGCATGGAATTCTCGTCTCTACATATTGTTATTAGTTACTCCCTCCGTTCCAAAATACGGTATAGTAACAAACAGAACAAGTTTGATTATTGTGCATGCGCGCACGAAATACGAGTATTTCGCGTTGTGATATCCTGTTCAGTAGTGAAGGGACTATCAGACAGTGCAGTTGTGAATGTTTCTAATCTTCTGTAGTGCATCAAACTATAATATTGAAAGAGTTCATTATGAACAGAAATCAAATGGGCACCTGCTGTGGTGTTCCTGTTGTAGAAAATGTAACACCAACCCAGTCAATTTTGAATAGGACATCTAAGGCACAACAGTCGGACAAAAATGGGTTGTAATTTATTGCAGTTTTATGTTAATTGGCCTCTCTGAAAACAATGTTTGTTTTTATTTAATTAATTTGACATCACACAGAATGAAATGTACCTAATTTTTATGATTTTCTTATGTTTATTCATCAAATAAATATCTAGAAGATGTATTAAAGTTACACACTATCTACCAAAAAGTAACTGGGCACCGTTTTTGCCCCTTTAGAACCTCATGGTACCACCTCTTGTTGCTGTAACAGCAGCCACCCTGTCAGGCATGCTCTCCACTAGATTGTGTAGGATATCCACTGGAATGCGTCACCATTCGTCTTGCAACATGGCACTCAGTTGGACAATGGAAGTTGGCCGCATCTCCCGAGACCTCAATCGCCGGTCTAATTTGTCGCAAAGTTTCTCAATGGGATTGAGATCAGGACTCTGTGCAGGCCAGTCCAACCGGTGAACATTATTTTCTGCATACCACTGCATAGTAGCCGCCGAAACATGGGGCCAATTTCCCTTGTCCAATTGAGTGCCATGTTGCAAGAGGAATGGCCACGCATTCCAGTGGATATCCTATACAAACCAGTGGAGAGCATGCCTGACAGGATGGCTGCTGTTGTAGCAACAAGAGCGGTACCACGAGGTTGTAAAGGGACAAAATCAGTGCCCAAATCCTTTTTTGTAGTTAGTGTATTAGTGAGAACTTTAACAAATGTAGGGTAAAGGTTGGTAATATTGTGGTATGAGTAACATTGTGATAATCTTCTTTTTGAGAATGCATTACAATTTTACTGAACGAGAGGAAAATCGGTTTTTTCCGTCAACGTATTAAAGGAATGTTCTTGGACAAGTTTCTGCACAAAACCGGTCCTTATCGTGGTCCGGATTAACGAGGTTTTATTGTAGACCTATTATCGACGACATTGGAGTTCATGTTCTTCTGCAAATACATGCATTAACAATATATCTTCTACACTTTCTAAATCGTCACATAAAAAACAATTTGTAAACTTTATTTTTTTAGTTGGTTATTTAACGACGCTGTATCAACTACTAGGTTATTTAGCGTCGATGAGATTCGTGATACCGAGATGGTATTTGGTGAGATGAGGCCGAGGATTCTCCATAGATTACCTGGCATTCACCTTACGGTTGGGGAAAACCTCGGGAAAAACCCAACCAGATAATCAGCCCAAGCGAAACTTTGTTATTAATGAGAAATATATGCGTGTAATGACGTTGAGTGAACAGTAAAAATGAACAAAAGAGAGAGCGAGAGAGAGAGAAATAAACGTAGCAATCAAATTTACCGCAAGTGCAAACGTTATTGTGAAAACTCTATTTTTGTACTATACCTTAGTACACATCGTGATCAATGTCACTACTAATGTGAATATAGTGTTAACGAATATTACCGATGGGCGAAGTGCAAAAATTCTCTATTTTCTTCAAACAATATTACTGTCACCAAGCTGACATTTGACTTGAGAGTTGAGAAACACTGAAAAGACTAAACTTAGATGCATCTTACGGAACTAGCTGTAACCCAACGTCTTAAATGGCAAAATCCAACAACTCTCAACGGGTCATTTTGTGTAGAGCACGAGGGAGTAAAAAGAAACTAAATAAAAGTTGTGCGTGGGGACCCGTAGCACGTCGGCAAATTGAAAACAGACAGAAGCATCCGAAGAGTTCGTTTCGTTTCTTTCCCAATGTCTTTTAAATGTGTCGATTCTGGCACAGCAAAGCGGGTCGGTTTTGAAGTAAGTTAATAGGATGGAGTGAGGCAGGTCTCTTGTATAAGAAGATGCCAGTAATTTGAAGAAAAGAGGAGAAAAAAAAGAGGAAGGTGAAGGGGAGACCCGATAAAGCCTTTGAAGTTTGTGCCTGTGAATTCATAAGAATCCGCAAGCAGGAACGGAACCACTGGGCTGTGTGGACCAATCATCTCCAAGCAACGCAGCGAAATCGATACAAACTCAAAATGTAATCCGCGAATTCACTGATAGCTGCATCAGATTTAAGACGTAAGCCCTTAAATTTTAACAGGGACAAGTTATTAAGTGTGAGGACTGCAAGAAGTGAACAGGGCAATGGAAATTATGGTTACAGCGACGGTATAGTCTGAATCAGCTTACTTAATACCCTATAAGAATGAAACCTAACCATTTTCCCCTATTACTACATATGCTAATGGATTAAAGTGATTTTCTAGATTCCAGGTTGAATTTTCTTTTACCAACTTTGTTTCGAATTTCGGATATTGACAAATACTACAACTGGCAGTTATTTTTAGTATTTATTTATTTAACCTGGTAGAGATAGGGCCATCAGGCCTTCTCTCCCCCTTTACCAGGGGATTACAACTATAATATGAAGAATAAAATTACAATTAATATTCAATTTACAATTACAATTACAACAAAAATTAAAGTACGACAAGATTACCTGATTAATGAAAGCTAGACATTTTATCATAGAGGTTAAGAACAAAGAATATTTTTGTATTTATTGAATTACAGATTAAACATAGAATAACAAAATTCTATAGGCCTAGTTATCAAATTACCATATATTGGGATATTTTGTGATAGATTAAGAGAACTATTTACAAGAAACCATATCTGAACGAGTCTCAATTACTGACCAAGTGCCTAGTAAGTTTGCGTTTGAATTCTATTTTATTTCAACAGTTATTTTCTGACTATTATGTTGGCAGCAATAATTTAGGTTTGCAGTAAAGGAAACTGATGAAAATGTAAGTATCTAGGCTTGTGAATTAATAATTAATTAGAAATACTGGTATTAACATTAATAGCAATACACAATTCAGTTCTGTTGTGTTGCGATTCGAATTCAAATCGATATTCAGGTACGCTAAGTGTAATTAAATAAGAAATAACTTATATCCTACTTAGTATGAAACATGCACACAAATATATTTCACATTTTAATTAATTTCATTCGTGTTTAGATTTTATTAAAAGAGAGGAAAAATGTGCTTCAAAGTATTTTAAGTAAGCTACACATTTTAAAGTAGTGTTTTGTTTCTGAATCCGTCCTAATCATTTCACCTGATCAAACTACATTTTTAGGTTAGGTCTCATGTATTGTAAACTGTATAGTCAAAGCAATGAATTTCATGTTGTCATACAAAATAAATTTTAATATCAGATTATATTAATCCTAAGTACCAACATAATACTCGAGAAGTCCAGAAGGAAAATATACTATTTCATAAATTCTTATTGAACCATTTAGAAAACACCTCGCAACATAAAGATGAGATGTGGTAAATGAGCAAGACATTGTTACTGTTAATTACTATATTATTATTATTATTATTATTATTATTATTATTATTATTATTATTATTATGTGTGTTATTCTGTGTTTTTGGCAACCCAGGATGCCTGGGCAGACTATTTCTTGGAAATAAATTATATATTATTATTATTATTATTATTATTATTATTATTATTACAGTAGAACCCCGATTATCCGTCATCCTATTAACCGATTGGCGGATTATCCTACTGTCTTTCTCGCGCTCTTTTCTTTTGCTACAGAAACATATGAAGTAGATTCTATTGTATGTTATATTAGTATAGGCCTACGGTTTTTTTCTATAATGTGTTATTACAAGCATTTACACTTACACAGTTTGGTGCACTGTTCGAGTTGCCGTACTCTATAACTTGTATATAAAATGTATTCCATGAATGTCAAAAGAAATGTGTTGTGCTAAGTATCGAACAAAATGCAAATAATTAAGTGGTTTGGGGAAAGAGAAACTATGGGTCATCTCGCATCAGAATATGAGATTGATGTTACAACTGTGAGCAATTGAATAAAAATAAAAGATAAAGTGTATACAGTATGTAAATCTACAACATGAGACCTCTACTGTTTATATTTTTCCGCTGACAGCCATTACAAGGAGTTTTGTTACCCATTAAAACTACGTCATTGACAACCGAATTTAAATTAATGAACTTCTGACTCAGTACCAAGCTTGTTAAACACAAGACCACGGAGGAAATGACGAAAATTCAAATGTTATTCACTTAATTTACGAAAATATTTTATGGTACGGATTATCCGATTTTTTCGATTAATCGTTCCGGCAACCCCCTTCATTACCACGTTTTATAGAGGTTCTACTGTATTTCAGTACGTAGTATTGTGATTTACCCTGTTTGGTGATATTATTATTTCAGTACATAGCATTGTAATTTTATCCTCTTTAGTGATATCTGGTATTAGTTGGCAACACTGACGAAACAGCGAAATTAGACTTTTAGGAAATACACTTACGTGGTCCTCAATATACATGGTAAAAAATGTGGGAAAATACAAAAGCTACTAAAACATATTCATTTCACGCAGTGCTCAGCAATCTTAAAACCACACATCAAGAAATTTTATTCCAGTCCATGTAACACTAATAGCAATATATGGACTGATACGCATAATAATAGAAATAATAATAATAATTCTTTATTTATACTGGCAGAGTTAAGGCCATAGGGTCTTCTCTTACACTCTACCAGGTCACAAAGTATACAAGCAGTGAAAATTTAACAAAAAGTTAAAGAACAGAATACTAACATATTACAAAAAAAATAATAGCATAATAAAGCTGACACTAAACAACATGAAAATAATACCATAATAGAAAGAAAGAAAGAAAGAAAGAAAGAAAGAAAGAAAGAAAGAAAGAAAGAAAGAAAGAAAGAAAGAAAGAAAAATACATTGGAATATAGTAAAAGCAACTCAGTTAGTACAAATAGTTAATATGGAAAACGTAAGGAAGAATATAACAAAATGGAATGTAATAAAACTATAATAAAAAAGAAAATAAATACGATAATTAAATAAAATTCACAACAAAAAGGGTATGATAATACATTCACCTGGTGATCAAGAAAAAAAAAAAGGGGAAAGGAAGGAATATATATATATATATATATATATATATATATATATATATATTTACAAAACTATCGCAGAGAAAGGCCTATAGCTGAAAGGAATCTGAATTGAAAAAGTGCAATTTTAGTTTATTTTTGAAACTAGACAATGTCCGACAATCTCGGACATGCTGTGGTAGAGAGTTCCAGAGATGAGCTGCAGAGACGGATCATCTTAAAAAGAAAGACCTAAGGAAATTAGAGAGAGACAAGCCAAGCTACCTAAACACGACAGTATACAAGACTGCAGTATTACGGAGTCCTGGACAAGCCATAACAAAATATACAAAAAAAAAAAAATGAAATAGCGTCTCTAATACTTTCCTTTCAAAAAACATTAGTTTCAATGCTATTATGAAGCCTATCTCATCTCTGACGTGTATGATTGACAGATGTATGATGTCTTTTGTTGTCTTCAGAGGAAATCGTGCATTGTGCCCTTAGGGATATAGTACGTCCATGTGTTGCTTTGCAGAGAGAAAAGTCCACTTACGAACATACGCCAAGATATAATCTAGATCCAATCCATTCAACTCAGAAAACCGATTCAATTGTTAGCGGTCTAACAACGCGGTATGAAGTCCGTCTTGAACAATCAATAAAACATTTTTCTTTTATCCAAACAACTGAAAATCCTCACAAATCCGAAGCATTGTCATGTAGAGCTTTTGTCCATCGGCGCTGCAGGGGAGGATTAGATTCTTCTTTTTTTTTTTTTTTAATTTTATTGCAGGAAAGGAAAAATTGAATATTATTTTATCCACTCCCTGCAGCCGAACAAACTAACTTATTTCGCAGTACGATGAACACATAAGCTGTAACTAATCTTTCTTCCCACTGAATATTGCTACTAATTTTGGCCCTATAGTTAAATTATACGCCCATGTGTTTGGGGGTGTCAATTTCTATACCCTATATTTATGGCATAAATGTGTGGAGTCCATTTTAATCGTATATCCAGCAGGCGGATGCCTTCGGCAGAATGCAGCTCTCATTCCAGCCGGAACTACCATAATGAGCATGGGTTATACTCTAGATCTAATCTTCAAGTCCTAATTAACTTGGAGTATGAGTCCTGGCCCATAATCCCTTTCCAAATTACACCAAAACAACGCACTATCCAAGGCCCCAAATTTTTAAGTCTTTCAGCTAACTGCTATAGGCACAGGGTGCTTATGGTTAGTTAAAACTGTCTAATCTCTACTGCAACGATGTTAAAGAAATAGCATGCGAATGACCTTCAAGCAAATAGCGCTCGCATGGATATGTTGCACTCGAAATATACTTACTGTGCTCCAACCACGAGAAAGTCTCTGCCGGGTGAGACGAAGGAGAGTAATGCTGTGAATGAATGTTGATGTCATAAGATGTCATAAGTTACACACGTGGATGCTCTTATCTCTATTGGCTAGCTCTCACAGCACAAACCATAACATTGATACAGACATATTGATACTACCCTAGTTACAAAATTAGATCACAGTTAATCTCCTCGTCTTTTAATCTCTTCATACAGGAAATAACATATGCAGGAGAGCGCATGGTTTTTAAACTGGCGTTATAACGGTAATATTATTTATCTACTTCATTCCAATTGATGGGGCAATAGTAAGTACATTCCTTTCACGGTTGATCTCCTGGTTGGAGAACAGTATTACTCCAGTTAGTTGGGAATTGGTTTTTCGCGTAACGAATACTTAAATTCTACGTGAAAAAAATCAATAATAGTAGTCTACATTATGCAACCAGCCTATAATGGTAGTAATTAAGATGCGAGTATGTTTATGAAACGAGCGCAAGCGAGTTTCATAATTTTCATACGAGCGTCTTAATTACCATTATAGTGACGTTTCATACGACGTTTTATGCTCGACCATATTTCTAACTTGAAATTATTCATAAGTATTCATGTTATTCTTATCTTACTGAAGAGCGGAACTGGCCGTGTGCAATACCTCGTAAATTGTGAGATGTGCGCAGACGCGAAAGTATTGATTTTGTCCGTGAAACAGATGTCGACATTAACCTTGACATTGAAAAACGAGATGACAAATTGAATTTATTTGAATATTATTTACAATTAACGCTAATTATTATAGTAACAGAACTAGTTGTCTTTCGATTACATATCCGAGAATAATCGATACTTGCGCTTTCATATTGCTGCAATGGTATTTTCTGGTTGGTGGAACACCTGAACTTTAATGAATAGGTGTACTTTAATGAGGTCCATTAAAGGGCTGCTACTAGGTGTATAATTACTACATTTCGGCATGGTCGAGCATAAAATATAATACAACATTACATATAAAGATACCATTGTACAATGCCGATAAACAATAAGGTATTTGCATTATACAGGGTGTAAGCAATATAAACTACCAAAAAGTTACTAGTGGTAGAATAAAAATAACAGATGAAAAGAGTCAAATGTTGTTTTCCCGTAACTGACATGGTCCCCCCCCCCCAAAAAAAAGTGTTTTGTGAGTCTAATGTTTTTGAAAAAGAGAATAGACAGTCATTATTTAAGCTACTTTTCCCGGTATGCACGCTGAAGCAGTCGTATGTTACTCTGTTGTGTATCGGTATGTGTTGGGTGCAAGGTCATTGGAAATGGCATTCAGTGGAAATGTAAACAAATAATTAAGGTACTATCAATCGTAAAAACATGGTATTAAACAAATTAAAACACAATTATAAGATATAATTAAATTTCACTAAATATTTCTTTCAGTAGACTGACATGTACTGCCTATATAATTTTTTAAGCTTATATCGTTTACACCCTATGTAGAATGCTAACCACCTCTGTGGTGTAGGGGTCAGCATGCTGGTCTCTTACGCAGAGATCCCGAGTTCGATTCCAGGTCGGGTTGAATTTCCTAGTTGAGGTTTTTCAGGGTTTTTCCTCAACCGTAATGCAAATGTCAGGAAATTCGGGCCACAACACCCCTGAATATCACTGGCCTCATTCATCACCGAAATCATATTCATAACAAATCAGTAATACATATACAGTCGCCATATAGTTCACAACAATAGAACCAGTCTCAACAATAGTACACAGGCCTTCGGATTTCAACCAAAGATTAACTCGCGATATGACAAATGTTAAAGCGAGTATAAATAACAGCGGGAGAAAAAAAATAAACTGTTGGAATAAGATACCCTTTTCAATATAGTTATATGAATTCAATGTAATACCGTATTTACTCGAATATTTCACGCACTTTTTTCCCGCAATTTCGATCTATAAATTAAGGGTGCGTGAATTAAGCGAGGAATTTCACAAGCTGGTATTTTTAAGGGTAAAAATGACAAAACTAAATTTTTTTTAATGTTACAATTTATTTCCCGGCACTTACAAATGCTATCCTCCAGTGATCCATTAGGATTGTACATCAGTGATTTCTTCATCAGAACCGCAGTATGACTCGAATATCGGGATTTACAATTCATTGTTAAAACTTTTAACAGACGGCTTTTGACAGGTTTCCCTTTTCGAATCTCAAACTCAACTGATGCGATCCAACACAAAGCTTTCAAACCACCCCCATTCAAATGGTAGGGGGAGGTCAATACCCTATACCGGTATTTTTAAAGGACTTTCATAGACGAGAAGGTGCGCCTGTAACAGGTAGCTGTCCGGTCCCAAATACCGCTATGCACTCTCTCGTTACGGCCTTTAAGATACCGTACATTCAGGGCTCCTCAACATAACACACCTCATTACTTCAAGTTTCAGCATGTACTTGTTACAGTATTTCACGAATATTAAATGCGTGAAATATACGAGGAAATTAATTTATTAAATTATATAGTAAATAATTTGGGTGCGTGAAATTTACGATGCAGTGAATTACGCAAGTAAATACGGTAATAAAAATAAAAATTGTGGTGCACCATTAGTCGGACGGCTAGTGTGTCGAAATTTTACGCTGGTAACCAGGATACTATTCCCGGCGGGTTCAACTGGAGATTTGGTGAAGACGGTGTTTGGTGGTAGAATTTCGCGAGATACTCCCGTTTCCTTACCGGCATTCCACCACTGATCCACTAACCATCATCATACAATGTTACGTAGTTCGCTTCCTATGGTGCACCAAGGGCAACGCCTTCATGGCGCTGAAACAACAAGTTTCCACTCGTTGCCCACTAGATGGGGAAGCTTGGCTGAGGCCCAATTGTATAAAACTCCCTGACTAAAGATCAACTTTGATCGAAGATCGAAAAGTAAACCGAGTTCAGACACTTCTTCTATTGTATAAAACTTTTCTACGATCAAATTACATTGGTTCAAATGCAATCTAAGTTCACGTGAAAAGGATTTGGCAACATCGCATAAACAGGTGAAATACGTGATGCGCGGACCATGTTATACAGGTTTGTTCAGTGTTGCCAATCTAGCGATTTTAACTCTTTTTCAACAACAATTTCTTTTAACTTTTATATTGCTTAAATAGGGATTTAGTGACCTTTTTAGCACCCCATAGTGACAAAATTTAATCTTTCTTTGTTGGTAATGAGAAATCTAGCGACTTTACAACTACTTTTTCACGACTTTCCGTATTACACTCTCTTGGAGACACTGTTTTTTTTTCAATGTAAATAATGGCGGACAATAAGAAGAAGGTTGACTGTTCTCCAAGTTGTTATCATGTTATGGTGTTTGATACTGCTAAACATAATAAAGCTTTATAAAACGACAATTTTCGTTTAGTAATACAGTTAATTGAACATTTATTAATGTACCTATCATATCCATTAATAATTCATGATTGTTATAACCATAATATAATTATAGGTTATGTTATTTGATACTGCTGAACACGATAGAGCATTATAAAATATAAGAATGTTTGTGTATTAAGGCAAGAAATTGAAAGAAATATATATATATATATATATATATATATATATGTACCTAACATATCTATTAATATTATCAATAATAATGGATATTTTATTTGCACAATTTATCACTCGTATAATTCAAACAGAAAAGAAATAATTGAACTTGGATCATCTAACTTAATCGGAGAAATTTCTTCAGTCAAAGTTGACTTTAGTTTGAGACAAATTAATCTCAGATTAGACTTTATACAACACAAAATTCCAAGTTCAGCTGAAACAAGGATAAATTTAACCTCTGATCTAAGATTAAATGGTTTATATAATCGGGCCTGAGTGACGCAAATCATTGAAAAATCCATAGTGACACTTGTGGTGGGCAAGGTCGCAGTTAGCGTTTTTTCTCAGGGTTCTACCTTTTCCCTACATTAGGCATCTACTATATCATTCCGTCAACATTTCTTCATTTCGTTATCATTCTATAGCATTCCCCGAACTCCGGCTGCCGACGCACGGAGGGGGTTAGCATAGGGACCAGACGGGTTGCCTGCTCAAACCTTAGTGCAGTTATCCGGTGTGGGTTTGGTAATGTGTCTACCTTGAGGCATAGCGCAAAAGGTCACAGTTCTGGATCATAGTGTCATTATAGTGTCCCCTCCCGAAAATTCCAATTCCATTCATATCATGTGAAATATTAGGGCTTAATCTCGGGATCATGGCTGATCCACTTCATTATACTCTTTCCGATATAAATTGCAATTGTTCATTTATTAATGAAGTTAATGAGTTTAAATACTTAGGTATAATTATTGATAATCATTTAAAATGGAATAATCATATTCATTCCGAGAGAGGAACATAGGTTAAGGGTGTTTGAGAATAAGGTGCTTAGGAAAATATTTGGGGCTAAGCGGGATGAAGTAACAGGAGAATGGAGAAAGTTACACAACACAGAACTGCACGCATTGTATTCTTCACCTGACATAATTAGGAACTTAAAATCCAGACGTTTGAGTTGGGCAGGGCATGTAGCACGTATGGGCGAATACAGAAATGCATATAGAGTGTTAGTTGGGAGACCGGAGGGAAAAAGACCTTTAGGGAGGCCGAGACGTAGATGGGAGGATAATATTAAAATGGATTTGAGGGAGGTGGGATATGATGATAGAGACTGGATTAATCTTGCACAGGATAGTGACCGATGGCGGGCTTATGTGAGGGCGGCAATGAACCTTCGGGTTCCTTAAAAGCCATTTGTAAGTAAGTAAGTAAGTAAGTAATCATATTCATTATATTTATAATAAATTACGTAAAACTTTATGTTACTTTGTTATTCTAAGAAATATTTTGTCAAGCAACTGTTTACGTGTAATTTATTTAGCATTATTTCAATCTATATTTATGTATGGTATTATAGATTGGGGTGGAATTTATAAATCCAACCTTTATCCGTTAATTTTACTACAGAAAAAAGTATTAAAAATTTGTTTAAAAAGCAGAAAGATTACCCAACTGAATTGTTGTTTAAACATTTCAAAGTTTTCAACATTAAACAAATGTATTATTTTATTTTATTAAAATGCTAGCCGTACCCGTGCGCTCCACTGCACTTTTTTGAAATAAATATAAAGTAATTACATAATTAAAATAGGACGTTTGATCCAGGGAACATTCGTGTTTGTTAGAAGGATAAATCGTGTGTATTTTAACACGATTCAATTGAGCAGAGTTAAAAATTTGAATTATAAAATAATGGATTGCTAAGCTAACGTACTATTACTGCATACTAAATCAATACACTCTCGTTGTTTGTTAATTCTCTGAAATTAAAATGAGTATGTACATAAATATTATTTTAAGAAATACAGAAAACGACTGTACAAAATAGCCTATCAAATTTTCTGTGCATAAGAAGCTATTTTAATCTTACATGTCCTCGATTTACTCAGAAGTTACTGTAATAACATAATAGCATTATGTCCATCTAGAGAAACTACACTTTCCAATGGTGAAATAATAATTAATTATACAAATCGGTTAATTTAGCTTCCGATATTACTTCCTACAAACCCAGAAACATCCTACGTAGACTATGTTTAATAGCTTTCGATTGATGTTGTCCAAGGCCCCTTATAGACGAAGTCATTTGTTCTTATTTCATTGCATCGTCTTAGATGACGTTATTTTAATTTTAAAACTCATTTACCTCATTAAATATCAGTTCTATCAATCTTTTGTAAAGAATAAAACTTATCGAAAATCATTTTTAAAGAAACTTTTGTTATGTAATATTTTTTACAAAAATAAATAATAAGCGAGATATTTCGATTTATTTAATTCAGACTCCCTTATAACCCCCCTTTTAAATAAAGTATTTTGAACGCCATATAGCCTAAAATCTAAGTTACAACGAACTTAATTTATATTCCAATTTGCATATAAATCGGTTCAGCCATTATCGCGTGAAAAGGTAACAAACATCCAGACAGACATACAAACAAAAATTTCAAAAAAGCGATTTTTGGTTTCAGGGTTGTTAATTATATACATTAGGACCAATTATTTTTGGAAAATCGAAAATTACCAGACAAATTTCGGTTATAGATTTATTATTAGTATAGATATTCATAGAAATTTTGATAACTTTGAAGGGTATATACAGAAATATAGAACTAAAAATATGAATTCTCTGCGTTTGTCTGAACCAAAATTTAAAACCAATGCAGCTTTTTATCATAGCATGAGTCAAGGTCCCAGATTATTAAACAAATTTTATTCCAATAATATTTCAACCACTGATCCTCTCCAAATTAATAAAAAAATATATAAAAAATTGTATTGGATTTATATTATGGGTTTAAACTTATTAAACACTATTTAATCTGTATTCACTTTCAATTTTAATTTTATTTTTGTCTGTATTGGAATCCCCTCCTGAGCACGAGTCTTACTCATTCAGGAATGGGCTAGATTATCCTTCATTGTATTTATTAATTTGTATTCATTTCAAACTTACTAGCAATAATAAATAAATAAATAAATAAAGTTAATATCACATAAAGAAATGCACAGTCACTACTTTAACTGAATAATACATATTTTTCTTAGTGTAATATTTGTTTCTGTTATTCAATAAAACATATTTTACATATTTAAATGAAACGTGTATTATTTTATACTTTATTTTGTATTCGTTATTTTCTGCAAAACTCTCGAAAGACGACAGTTAGAAAGGTCACGTGATACACATGCTCCAAACTCAATTAGATGTATAACAAGAACACTTCTGAAAGAGAACTAACAAGGAAGGAATTTCTCGCAGAAATTCGAGAGGGAAAATGCATAAAATAATAAACCCTCTTGACTTCAGTTCTATTACTTTCATCTCAGGTGAAATATTACGTCTTGAACCCGGGGCCATGGCTTATCCACTGCTTTATCATCTAAATGAAGAGCTCGCACAACTGCTTTGATCTCCGTCATGTGTAAAATCAACATTAACTTTCTGTGAGGAAGAGTGCCGTACAGGCGCTTGAGGTATCTCCACGCAGCCAGTTCTGCCTTTGGTAGTATTTATTTTTTGTTTTATTCTTCTAACATACTGAATCGACAGCATATTTCAACGCCATTTTATTATTCTTTATGCTCGACCATGCCGAAATGTAGTAATTATACACCTGGTAGTAGCCCTTTAATGCACCTCATTAAAGTACACCTATTCATTAAAGTTCAGGTGTTCAGCCAATGACAAATCACCTTTGTACCATTATAAAACCGCAAGTATCGATTATTCTCGGATATGCAATCGAAAGACAATTAGCGAAAAGTCACGGAGGCTGGAAATCCAATACTGTCGCAGAAGGTTATGTTCTGTTGCTATAATAATTAGCGTTAATTGTAAATAATATTCAAATAAATCCAATTTGTCATCTCGTTTTTCAATTCTAAATCAATTTCCAGGTTATATCAAGACTTCTCTACGTTATATCAAGGTCAACGACATTCGGCCTAGGAAAAAATCAATACTTTCGCGTCTGCGCACATCTCACAATTCAGGTCAGTTCGCTACTCACTTACATAACCATAAAATGACCTACTTTTGAGTAATTTCAAGTTAGAAATATGGTCGAGCATAAAAAGTCGTATGAAACTTGCCTATAATGGTAATTAAGATGCTCGTATGAAAATTATGAAACGAGCGCAAGCGCTCGTTTCATAAACAAACATACTTGTGTCTTAATTACTACCATTATAGGCTCGTTGCATAATGTACTATTTCAATTAATTAGTTTTAAAATAATTATTATATTTTTCCTTCTTTATTTTAAAACATCTTTCCGGTTTCTAATACAGAGTAGGCCAAAAAAAACCGGAGGCCAAAATCCTCAACCGACGTGACAACGAAGATAATAATCGGAGGGAATGACGTCAGGAAGTGAGTGGGGAATAGAGGCTTCGGGACTTGGAGTAAAGCAATGATTATTCCTGGAGAGAAGAATGAAGACTGTGAGCTGGAGAAGAATCAAGAGAAGGCCGAGAATGAAGATATAGGGAAAAGAAGAGACAGGTCGAATAATGAGAGAAGCACTGACAACGATAAGGAAACAGAGAGTGTGAAGCAAAGAAAGAAAAACTAACCTAGAATTGGACGAAGTTACGCAATAATAGACCAACCGACAATTTGAAGAAAAAAAAATGATATTTTTGCACAAATCTGTTGACGGCAACTAAATTTAAAAAGCCGCCCTAAATAAGGGTTCGAATAGATCGGCCTACTAATCAATTCATAAAGAATAATCATTAAAACCAATGTGTGACAATTTGAAAGGAAAAATGATACAATAAAAGTTTATTGGGTACAAATGATTACTATTTATAGCTAAAGATGATTTTAACACATGAGATCCTATGGCATCAATCGTTGCATCGGAAATTTTAAATTGTTTAAGTTGATTTAGAGTTTCTCGTGGGATCGTGTCATGGGCACCGAACATGAGCCCAAAAACTGTCCAATGTGTGATGTGGTATTGTGCCCCAAGATGCTGACAACAAGGCTCATATGATTTGTTTTTCACGAAACACCTCTTGTGACTGTTGCTCATGCATCCCGAAACGGATTGTGGGATCAAGAATGACACCCTTATCCTTCTGCCGATCAATAATTATGATGATATCACAAGTCTAGTAGAGCCATCAGAAGAGATGCAACCAACCTCCTCATAAACCTCATAGGAAGCATTCTGACGGATTGAAGCTGCGATGAGAGAACGAACCGTATTATGTCTGTTGATTCGCAGCAATTCTCCATGATGGCAGAAACCCAAGACGTGAGGAAGCGTTTCTTGCTCGTCGCATCTTCTGCAACGGATTAAGTCAAGAGTTCTGCCAGGGAGAGTACGTACAGGTATTGTATTACAGTTCATCTTAATCGCTTGCGTCCACTGACTGCTCGAAAGTCCCTTTTTGGTTGAGATCCACGAGTTATCTTTCTTCCAGTGAGAATAGAAAACAACTCCCAAACCTTTACTTTTCAATTTTAATTTAACTCGGAAAAAGTCAAGAATATTATATCTGAATTTTGCTGCTATTTTTAAGCAAAAATTCGTTTATTGCATAAAATTCATTTACTTATTTTGCTTTGAAATATTATTTCAATTGCTGGTCTCTTATTAAAAATCTGTTAGCCTTTTTTATTTTATTTGTGCTATTTTTATAATAGTATGAATGTTCTAATGCTTATTGCATGAAATGTTTCATATAAAAAAAAAGTTTTTTTTTTTTTTCAATGGCCCATATATCGAAACAGGTTTTCGGCGCTTGGTCTCTTGTTGCGTAACTCCGTGCAATTTAAAAAAAATGTTGTGTAAGTGGGGAAAAAATGGCAAAGGATATTGAAAGAAGAATTGAAAAAAAGTGAGAAAATCATAATGTTAAAAAAGTTGTGAAGTATAGTGTAAAGAGAACAATTGAAATACAAGCAATGAAATGATGTAAGAAGTAGTAACTATGATACACACCAGTAAGATCAAAGAAGTAGGAAAGAAAAGTTGAAACGATTGGAATAGTTGATGTAGTGAAAAGTGAGTCTGGAATAAATAGTAAACATAGTGCGAGGGATAGGATATTAGATTTAGATTTAAATAGGTTTTGAGTGATTAATAGTGTAGGATGAGTAAAGTACGAAATAGACGAAGAGATAAAAGAAAAAAAAGGACATGGAAGGACACAGCATACAACAATGGAAAATAAAATTAATTTATGAAATTACATTCAAATAATAGAAACGTTCCACGCAATCCAAGAGATTTCGTTAATCCCTCTTTTTATAACCTATTTTGTAGTTCTATTTTTTTTTAGTTTACATTTTTATTATAAACATTTCTGTTTCTTCATTTTCATAATTCTCTTATTATCTTTTAATTCTCTTTTTCATACTTCATTACTTTGTTTCTTAAACACAGTGATTCACAAGGTTTTACAGCCAGTTACGGAGCTTATTTCCGAAGACATTCTGAGCAAAAAATGTAATAAAAATTTGTCCTAACCTCAATATTTTCACAGTTACATTAATTTGAAGTTGTTTGTAAAATACCATTATTCTCTAGCTTTAAGCTAAAAGAATATTCCAGTTAAAGAATGGACTACTCAGGAGTATCATTTCTTTAATCAGCTAGTATGCTGAAGATAAAAATGTGTTGTGAATTCCATAGTTGTTTCGTACAGAAATTACATTTTCTTACGCACTAGTCACAACAATTGTTACAAATCACGCCACTCTTGTAAATTCTTTAATATTGTACATTAGGATGCAGAATTAAACTATTAAGAATGAAGTTCCTAAAGTCGTATGATTTGTAACAATTTTTGCGATAAGTGCATAAGAATGATGCAATTTTTAGTTAATAATTAAAAAACAAAATCTGTACAAAGCAATTAAAAACACATTTTTAGCTTCATAAAACCAGCTATTTAAAAAATGACACTTCTTAATTGTTCATTCTCTATTTGTAATGTTCTTTTGTGCGAGATCGTGCGTATTTGCTTGGTTTCCGCACAAAACCCAATCCGCGGAAAGTCTAAAATTCCACATTCAGTATTCCCAACCTAACACACATAACAATTTCCCTCTTCTTACCGCTTAAGTGACATATTGATTTTACTGCTTTAGGCTTTTAACATATTATTTTTAGAGACGTTCAATATAGTAATAATTATAAATTTGAAACTTACCACTGCAATTTCACCTAAATTGCACTGTTATTTTTTTTTTTTTAATATTTGCAATAATTAAGTAAACTCTACAACTCCACTAAAGCTACTGCATTCATGATGCAAGTAACATTAAGGAAGCCGTGAAAAAATCAACAGGATTCCAGACTCATCATAGACTGGGGGAAAAAAGACAGACGTATATCACGGCCTGCTGGAGTATAGTAAACACAGAAATCATTTTAAAGCAACAATGTTGAAGATAGATATTTTTGTTTTGCAAATTTGCCGTCATTGAATAGAAACCAAGATGGAAATTTCATTGCAACTAATTAGAAATTCCTCTTTCAGGTATGTAATAAACGATCTTCGCACAAAATAATGTACGATACACGAGCGGTATGTTTTCTTTCAATTCTCGGAAATTAAAAAAGCTCAACTACGTTTCGCTTTTTCAAACTTTTCCTCGAACATGAAAACTTCAACATACCGCTCTTGCAGCGCATATTACTATAACTTTGCTTCCGGAATTAAAATAAACTTGCATTATTATTCTCTGCGTCTGTTATGTCTAAGACTTCTTAATAAAAATATTGATTCATTCATTTATTAATTAATTCATTCATTAATTCATTCATTAATTCATTCATTAATTAATTCACTCATTAATTAATTAATTAATTCATAATTAATTAATTAATTAATTAATTAATTAATTCATTCATTTATTTATTTGTTTATTTATTTACTTATTTATATACCTATATTTATCTATTTATTTATTTAACTAACTAGCTAGGGAGTACAAATTAAAATTATAAAAGAAAAATGTTTCTAGCCACTATTTTACGGTGTGGTCTTAGTCAATAATACAACATAAAATTTACAAGGACAGTTTACTAAATACAGTAAGTAACTTAATTGAAACCTATAAATAACACACAAGAGCAAAAAAAACACACATTTAATAAAACTAACAATCAGACAGAAGCCAGAGATGTTCAATAAAACATTAATATATTCGACAGAAATAAATAGTAAAAAAATACACACATTTGTTAATATTATATATATCATGAATAATTTTATAAATTTATTTTTTAAAATCTTCAATATGTATTAAATACACACCTGTGGAGTAACGGTTAGCGCGTCTGGCCGCGAAACCAGGTGGCGCAGGTTTTCGATTCCCGTTTGGGGTAAGTTACCTGGTTGAGGTTTTTCCCGGGATTTTCCCTAAACTCAATATGAATAAATGCTGGGTATATTTCGGTGCTGGACCTCGGACTCATTTCACCGGCATTATCACCATCTCATTCAGTCGCTAAATAACCTAAGATGTTGATAAAGCGTCGTAAAATAATCTACTAGAAAAATAAACAAAAGGGTAAGGTATTTATTCTGATTGTTTAGGGCAATTTCTAAATACAAGGTTTGACTTTTCCGAACTATTTTGTTCAAATTCCCCTCATTAATTTGCAATTGCAATTATGCGTTCTTTTTTATATTGTCTCGTATATCTACGTACATAAAATGCATATTTCAGTTCACCACCAATGAATCTATCTGCCATTCCCTAATTAGAATACAATTCTGCTACATCAGAAATGTATGTCGAAGAGTCCGAACGTTAATTAGGAAGTAAGTAATTAAAGAGGTTTGTAATCCGTATATGAAATGCAGACGTAAACGGAAATTCCGTACTGCGATCTGAATTAATTTCTGGTTCTTATATTTCTATTCGGAATATTGTCATTGTGCTGTTCTAAGTTATCGGTCAGTGTTATTTTGAAGAATGATGGATACTTGGAGCATTTTAATTTCTCACCTCAGTACACGTGAACACAGATTTTAAATATATTTCTAGTAGTACGCTATAGGGCCTACTATCTTGACAATAAATCCGTCTGAGTGAAAATTAATTTTCTCTAACGAAATTGAATTGAATTTTGTTTCTGCTGTATCTGCGATGTTCAGGTCATAGTCTTCTATAGTCTACTATTTGTAATTACACATTGTGGTACTTCAGCATGTAGCTGTACGTTTAAAGTAGACATACAGGTTGATTCACAAGGATTTACCGTCAGTTACGAAGCTTATTTCTGAAGACATTCTGAGCAAAAAATGTCATATAATCATGTGTGCTGATCTCAATAATTTCAGAGTTATACTAATGTCAAGTTGTTAGTAAAATACCTTTTGCCTTAGTTTTAAGGGTAATAGTAATATGCGTTATAAGGGTAATAGTAATATGCGTTACAAGGGTAATAGTAATATGCGTTACAAGAGCGGTATGTTGAAATGTTAATGTTCGAGGAAAAGTTTGAAAAAGCGAAACGTAGCTGAACTTTTTTAATTTCCGAGAATTGAAAGAAAACATACCGCTCGTGTATCGTACATTATTTTGTGCGAAGATCGTTTATTACATACCTGAAAAAGGAATTTCTAATTAGTTGCAATGAAATCTCCATCTTGGTTTCTGTTCAATAACAGCAAATTTGCAAAACAGAAAAAAAATATCTATCTTCAACATTGTTGCTTTAAAATGATTTCTGTGTTTAGTATACTCCAGCAGACCGTGATATACGTCTGTCTTTTTTTCTCCCAGTCTATGATAAGTCTGGAATCTTGTTGATTTTTTCACGGCTTCCTTAATGTTATTTGCATCACGAATGCAGTAACTTTAGTGGAGTTGTAGAGTTTACTTAATTTTTGCAAATATTTAAAAACAATAATTAACAGTGCAATTTAGGTGAAATTGCAGTGGTAAGTTTCCAATTTATAATTATTACTATATTGAACGTCTCTAAAAATAATATGTTAAAAGCCTAAAGCAGTAGGCTAAAATCAATATATATATTATTTTAATATACCGAAGTACATATGATATTTCCATGCAGATATTCTGCGTGATCATACGATGAAAGAGTAATGGAACGGAGAGAATTTTTCTCCCTTCCATTACTCTTTCATCGTAAAATCAATATGTCACTTAAGCGGTAAGAAGAGGGAAATTGTTATGTGTGTTAGGTTGGGAATACTCAATGTGGAATTTGAGACTTTCCGAGGATTGGTTTTGTGCGGAAACCAAGCAAATACGCTCAGATCCAATACGCGGTAAGTGTGAAATACCACATTCAGTATTCCCAACGTAACACACATAACAATTTCCCTCTTCTTACCGCTTAAGCGCGACATTCATTTTACTGCTTTAGGCTTTTAACATATTATTTTTAGAGACGTTTAACATAGTAATAATTATAAATTGGAAACTTACCACTACAATTTCACCTAAATTGCAATATTAATTATTGTTTTTAAATATTTGCAAAAATTAAGTAAAGTCTACTACTCCACGAAACTTATTGCATTCCTGGTACAAGTAACATTAAGGAAGCCGTGAAAAAATCAACAAGATTCCAGATGCTGATGTTATTACTGCAATATGTTATATCAATATTATTGTTAAAATATTAAAATGAAAAATAAGTCATTACATAACCTTACCGTTTGTTTTAAGTTCGCATTTATAGACTGGGAGAAAAAAAAGACAGACGTATATCACGGCCTGCTGGAGTATAGTAAACACAGAAAACATTTGATAGCAACAATGTTGAAGAAAGATATTTTGGTTTTCCGAAGTTGCCGTCATTAAACGAAAACCAACATGGAGATTTCATGGGAACTAATTAGAAATTCGTCTTTCAGGTATGTAATAAACGATCTTCGCACAGAATAATGTACGATACACGAGCGGTATGTTTGTTTTCATGTTCTCGGAAATTAAAAAAGCTCAACTACGTTTCGCTTTTTCATTCTTTTCCTCGACCATGAAAACGTCAACATACCGCTCTTGTAACGTATATTACTATTACACGTTTCCTGGTGTATCACGTGTTTATATTAATAAAAACATAGAGTTCATGACCTATAAGGCATTCACATTATTCTAGACGGTTGAAGTGCCCTGAATACATGTTAAACAACCACAAAATTCTTGAAGAGTACTTTACATTCAACACAACACTCGTCCAAATGCTGACAATAACATCGGGCCCTTTGTGTTTACCCGTATCATTCCAACTTTGTCGGGACTGGATATTACCCACATCCCATCACACATGCATCTACTCACTTTCACATACACATACTTCATTTCTTGTGAACAGTATACGTATATCACTGTTTCCGTCTCCATAATTTTTCACTATTGAAATATATTTTATGAGTAGAGCCCTGAAGTTCAGGCATTTATCTTCACTAAAATAGGCAGGAAAATAGGCACTTAAAATTCAGGAAATATGTAGTAAAATAATAAAAAATAGGCATCTAAAAACTACGAAAGTATACAGTAAAATCATCAAAAGAGTAACTAAATATTTATGATTTAATTAACCTATCTATCACATCTAATTGTAAGTACAGTGAAACCTCTCATTTACGGACATCGAAGGGACGGAACAATCTGTCCGCATCTGAGAGGTGTCCTTTATTGGGAGGGAGGCTCCCCAATCTAACAGTAAATTTATAATATGCATTATGTATCCCTTCACGCTTTAAATGAAATGTATTACTGTGGTTTAATTTTGAATACAGTCTACTGTACTACAGCAAATTCTTTGGAACTTTGAACTACAGTAGATATGACAAAAAAAAGGGAAATACAGTGCTGTGCCATGGAATTTTATTCTAAGTCTACAGTTATCCACTACTGTAATTTACAGTTTTCAACTTAACTTTTACGTTCAGGTGCCATATCTCTCGAAACAGAACAACTGATTGAAGTTAAGAGAATAATCCTCCTGTACTAATCCTATCATGTGTCAAATACAATTTCACGATCGCGAAAAGCTTGGACCCATCGGATAGGTTAATTTTTATGACTTTGTTTATCCACCCGCTTCCAGCTAACAAGGGGTAGTCGGCTGGGCTAGTGGTAGCCTACGAGACCCTTATTGAGCCACCGGCGTGGCTCAGTCGGTTAAGGCGCCTGCCTGCCGGTCTGAAGTTGCGTTCGGGCGCGGGTTCGATCCCCGCTTGGTCTGATTACCTGGTTGGGTTTTTTCCGAGGTTTTCCCCAACCGTAATGTGAATACAAGGTAATCTATGGCGAATCCTCGGCCTCATCTCGCCAAATATCATCTCGCTATCACCAATCTCATCGACGCTAAATAACCTAGTAGTTGATACAGCGTCGTTAAATAACCAACTAAAATAAAAAAAAATACGAGACCCTTATTGTCATCTTTCATGTTAAGGAATTTCTGTACAGTTCTCAAAACTAAACTTTCCATTTTTGTAACACATTAGGTCTTTAAGCCCAAGTTCTGTCCGTAGTCAGGAGGTAAAGCAAGCTTTAGGACTATGAAACAGCTGTCCGTGTCCGTGTCTGAGAGTGTCCGTAAACAAGAGTTAAATTTATCAGTATTTCTATATTATTTCAGTTGGGACATAAAAATCTGTCCGTATATGAGGAGTGTCCGTATCATGGAGGTGTCCGTAAGGAGAGGTTTCACTGCGCTACCTGCGCACTTTTTCTTAAGCCTTCGAGTCCCTGTGAATCGGCAGATTTTGGTGAACTTCGTAGCCGAATCTCAGATATTTCCTTTGTAAATCCAAAAAGTCCAGGTTCTAAGCTATAGTAGAAGCAGAAGGGAAATGTCTGAGGACATACTGGTCATGTTTTCTTTAAAAGTTTCCTCCCTAAAAGCTGACCGTTAAACGATAAACCATAAAACGAGATATACGAGGAATTCACGTCAACAGAAACATCCTATGTTCGTGGACGTGTTATCTCGTCTTTTCCCGTTGCAATATACATTTCAAAAGAGGCCAAAAGCTTTCAGAAAGGAGGTGACTTCCCATTTCCCCCCTTACTACCTGCATCGAACTATCCATGCCTTGCAAAGTTGAGAGCTGCTTCTTTTCTGTGAATCAGGAGTTGCGCCGTTCTTGAGCGGAAGTGGCGCGGTACTGTTTGAGCAGATCCCGCGATTGAGCACACAGTATTTGTCAGAGCATGTGCGGCTATGTCCTCAGTCTTGCTTCATATCGCCCTGTTGTGCTGTGCTGCAGAAAACTACAACATTCAACCGTGACGCTAGGATTCTTGCATGGAGGGGAGAGAGGATATTACTGAATAAAAGCACAATGCGTCATAAAACGCATTGCACGCGCAAAAGCGAAAATACTATCGCTAGAAAACTAAATAAAGGCTACACGTTTTCTACGTACTAAGCTACTTTAACTGGTTGCTCCAACAAACAACCTCAGTTTATTCTGCAGTTCTCTCTCCCTCTTTCTCCCTGATACAGTTGTGATAAGTATCCACTTAAGCCTTGGTTTTTCTGAACCGACGCATGCGACGTGCGAGGTGCGAGGCCTCGTACAAATCTGGACTACACGAGAGATAGTGAGTGGTTTCTATGGCTGCGAGATGCGAAGTCTGCGTATCTTGCAGTCATAAAAACCACTCACTATCTCTCGTATAATCTGGATTTGTGCGAGGCGGGCCTCGCACCTCGCATGCGTCGGTTCAAAAACAAAGGCTTTAGGTTATTCTAAGGAAATTATTAGGCCTATTCCTCGTAATATTAAGCGTGATACTATTACTATTATAATTGAAATTAAATTATTCTACAGCCGCGTCTCTAGCACAGACGGACAGGCGCCAGTGTACGAGGCTCGTCCATAAAGTAACTTTCCCACTCGTCCCACAGCTAGCTAACTATATGTAGCGCAAAGCGACTGCGTGTACGTGATAATGTCCTGGCATGGCGGAACTTCCCGAGTGCTCTCAGTAGCTTCGTTACATTGGTTGAAGATGGACGTTCCTATTCCAGCTCCCGCCGCATGTGTAGAGCGATCAGTGATAAAGTTTTTGAATGCAAAGGGCATAGCGCCGATTCAATTTGATCGTCAGCTGTGCCAGATCTATGGGCCTAACGTCATGAGCAAGCAGATGGTGCGTTGCTCCATAAGGTCGTCTGTGATGATGGTTGGCCTCCCACTGCGCTCCTCGTCATACACATTTTGGCGTCCTGCTGAAAATTGTCTACAGCAGCAACGCTGACGTTAGGCCCATAGACCTGGCACAGCTGACGATAAATTTCAATCGGCGCTATGCCCTGTGCATTCAAAAACTTTATCACTGATCGCAATTCACAGGCGGCGGGAGCTGGAATAGAAGCGTCCATCTTCAACCAATGCAACGAAGCTACTGAGAGCACTCGGAAAGTTCCGCCATGCCAGGACATTACTCTATCACGTACACGCAGTCGCTTTGCGCAACATATGGTTTGCTAGCTGTGGGACGAGTGGGAAAGTTACTTTATGAACGGGCCTCGTATTTACTTAAGAGCAAGGCACGGATTTTGATGAGCTAAGTATATCTAAAAATGATTTATAAAATGACCTAAAAATCCATAAAATTATCTATAAAATGACTTAAAAACGTTTGTCTTTATTTCAGGGAATGCAGTACAGTACATTTCTTACTTATTTAAAATTAGACTGAAATTGAAAACTAATATAAATTTAAACTCCCGAATTTGAATGTTCTAGGAAAGAGCACGTATAAAAATATTATCTTATTCAGAATTATTTCAGTAGGTAACCACCAGCATGTGCAGGTTCTCGAATGTTAGAGAACGCCTGTTGTCAGAAAGCATATTTTTGTATTGCGAGAAACTCCTTTCCACATCCGCTGATACAACTAGAGCATACTTGAAATGCTCTAAATCACTAGCAGTTATATATTCTTCAGTGCAGAAAGCATCAAAAGCTTCACAAAAGTCTCTGTAAAAATCTGACGATTTATTCTCCTTCATGGATACTCTCTGTTGCAGTAAAACTTGCATGGATTTCTTCTTATTTGCGAGTTGCATTGCCCGTATACGCTTATCGCGACCCACATGTTATTGAACAGTGAATTTTCTTTCGGCTGATACCTTTGTTTCGCACAATTTACAAAATAATACTTCACCGTCCGTAGAGAAAACATCATCTCCAAATTCAGATTCAATCTGTTTTAAATGACAAAATTTAGATGGCTTTGTTTTAGGCATGGCTGAATGAAACTATGAAAACTGAACACCAAACATTTCTCCCTGAAAATCTGTAAAAGGTAAAAGGTAAAGGTATCCCCGTAACATGCCATGAAGGCACTTGGGGGGCATGGAGGTAGAGCCCCATGCTTTCCACGACCTCGGCACTAGAATGAGGTGGTGTGGTCGGCACCACGCTCTGACCGCCTTTTACCCCCGGGAAAGACCCGGTACTCAATTTTATAGGAGGCTGAGTGAACCTCGGGGCCGTTCTGAAAGTTTGGCAACGAGAAAAAAATCCTGTCACCACCTGGGATCGAACCCCGGACCTTTCAGTTCGTAGCCAGCTGCTCTACCAACTGAGCTACCCGGCCGCCCTGAAAATCTGTAATTAACTAAATTTGTGACAGTGAAAATAGCGAATCAAATGCTTGCCGCGACAGGTAGTAGCTAAAATAACTACTTTCAACATGTATATACATTGTCGAGCGGCATTTTTTTTTTACTACAGGCAGGTTGGAAATAAGAGAATTAGTTGCAGCGACAAGTACAGCTACGACCAAACTCACAACATGTATATCATAGAGCCATTCATCAAAAAAGATGTTATGTTTTATTTAACGACGCTCGCAACTGCCGAGGTTATATCAGCGTCGCCGGTGCGCCGGAATTTTGTTCCGCAAGAGTTGTTTTACATACCAGTAAATCTACTGACATAAGCCTGTCGCATTTAAGCACACTTAAATGCCATCGACCTGGTCCGGGATCGAACACGCAACCTCGGGCATAGAAGGCCAGCGCTATAGCAATTGCGCCAACCAGGCCGATCCACTAATCAAAGTTCCATTTATTTCGTTAGATTAAAAATAAATTTTACATAATTTAATAATTTAAATTAATTTAATATTTTGCAAAAAAAAAAAAAAAGAAAAAGAAAAAGAAAGAGAAGGACCAGAAAAGGAAGTAAAATACGAAAACAATGACCAAAAAAAGACCTAAAAATTGAAAAATAGAAAACATGGAGAAAAAATGCAATTTAATTTATTTAACTACTTAGCTAGCTAGTGAATACAAATTAAATTTATAAAACAAAAATGTTTGTAGCCACTACCGTAAGAGCCAGGCTCGTGTACTGTGTGGTCTTAGCCAATATAACAAAATTTACAAGGACAGTTTACTAAATACAGTAAGCAACTTAATTCAAACCAATAAATAACATACAAGAGCAAAAAAGGAAAAAAAAGAGAAAAGTGAAAAAAAAACACATTTACTATAAACTGACAATAAGACACAAGCCAGTGATATGCAATAAAAACATGAATATACTCGACAGAAAAAAGGTAAAAGAATACATTTGTTAATATTATATAGCATGAATAATTTTATAAATTTATTTTATGCTCGACCATGCCGAAATGTAGTAATTATACACCTGGTAGTAGCCCTTTAATGCACATCATTAACGTACACCTATTCATTATAGGTCAGTTGTTCAGCCAATGAGAAATCACCATTGTACCATTATATAACCGCAAGTATCGATTATTCTCGGATATGCAATCGAAAGACAACTAGCGAAACGTCACGGAGGCTGGAAATCCAATAGTGTCGCAGGTGGTTATGTTCTGTTACTATAATAATTAGCGTTAATTGTAAATAATATTCAAATAAATTCAATTTGTCATCTCGTTTTTCAATTCTAAATCAATTTCCAGGTTATATCAAGATTGATGTTCATGTTATTCTCTAGATTATATCAAAGTCAATGACATTCGTTCCTCGGAAAAAAAATTAATACTTTCGCGTCTGCGCACATCTCACAACTTAGGTCAGTTCCGTGTCTCACTTAGATAACCATAACATGAATACTTATGAATAATTTCAAGTTATAAATATGGTCGTGCATAAAAAGTCTTATGAAACTTGCCTATAATGGTAATTAAGACGAGTCTTAATTACTACCATTATAGGCTTGTTGCATAATATACTGTTATTTAACTAGTTAGCTAGCTAGTGAGTACAAAAATGAAATTTATAAAACAAAAATGTTTCCAGCCACTATCGTAAGAGCCAGGCTCGTGTACGGTGTGGGCTTAGCCAATAATATAACATAACATTTACAAGGACAGTTTACTAAATACAGTAAGTAACTTAATTCAAACCAATAAATAACATACAAGAGCAATAAATAACATACAAGAGCAAAAAAAAAACAGGAAAGAGAAAAAGATAGAAAAAACACATTTAATATAAATTGACAATCAGACAGAAGCCAGTGATATGCAATAAAAACATGAATATAATCGACAGAAAAAAAGATAAAAGAATACATTTGTTAATATTATATATCACGAATAATTTTATAAATTTCTTTTTTATAAGCTTCAATTTTAAAATATTTCAAATTTGGAAAATAGAAAATGCACAACAGAATTAATATTTTTATAACCAGAGAGTCGTGTTCAGAATTTTAATACTTGAGAGCAATGCATACTGCACGAGGAAAAAAAAAAGATGACGTCATCAAAATCTATGGGTAACTTTCCGATCCTTCCTAGTATCCTTCGTCGTTATGACTTTAAGTAGCCCTCATTCTGTCTATGGCATGACGCTTTAGGCCTAGGCCGTAAGGCTACTGCATGGGACTAAGATAATCAAAAAAAGTACTGTATAAATATTACTCCCTTCGTTGTCACTCCAAGATCGTCTCTTCTAAAATTCATTTTCTTTTTCCGTAAAACATTTCCCATTATTAATTTTAATCGATATATTAAAACCGAGGTATAAAATATATTGCAGTATACATTTACTCGTACATACAGATTTAGTTCTTGTATCAAGAATTGCATAAGATACGATTTAAAGACGGCCATGTTGTATCAAAGTTACCATGACATCTGACATTTGAATAGCTAGCTACAAGCTCGGTTTTTGCTATACAGGCATGTTGTGGATGTTTATTGAATATTAGTACACGGTCATTCCACGGACTTGAAAGAGAGATATCTTGACTCCAGGAAGGAAATAGGTCATCGAACAGTATGGAGCATGCACTCTGATAGCTTATAGAGTGTTGAGATACCTTCTTTCCAATGGTCGCATTCGAAAAGAGATAAAGTCTGTATTCGTGAAGTTCTTTTGTAAACTAAAAGGACTTCAAGTTCATAACCTAAAAGATGGCTAGCTCTTTTTTTCAGTTATCGCAAAGAAAACTGAATAAGACATAACTATATTCTGGCTTTTATATATACTGTATATATGTAAGATAGCAATTCAAAAGATCTTTACTGGCAGACTAAAAATTGAGAATATTTTCTGCCTGGAGAAAAATGAAATTCTTAGAGAAAAGTGAAATTTTAATCCATTTAAAGTTGTACTTTAAGATTATCGTTATAAATATTATTATTATTATTATTATTATTATTATTATTATTATTATTACTCCGTATTTGTACATTATATTAGTAATTGGCTAATAAATACTGTACATATAATTAATATTATTCTTATTTAACACAATGTACAGTCATATCGAATGTGGACTAGGCTACAATGCCCATAATACTGCCCATGAACCAGTACTGTACAAGATAATTGTTAAGTTTAACTTATGTTTTATTTTCTTCTTTCCTAACTCATTTCATATGTTTGCATATCTAATATTTCATTACAACTTTGTAATAACTAAGCTTCGTATTTCAGCTACCAAAAGACTGAAGTTAAATACACATTGGATAAAAGTACGCCAAACATAGGTAATGCAACGGATAAGGATTTAAACAAACACCTTTCTTAATTGCAAAGGTAGGCCTATATTCATTAGTATAATACAGGCCTGCACAAACGGCGCTCAACGAGCGCGTGCGCTCCTTCGGAGCGGGAGAACTGTGTTTACCGCTGGCCGAAACGGAGAGGAAGACACGTCAAAATGACACAGACTTGCTATAGGTAGAGGAGAGGGAAACGACCACTCAGCTATCTAGTGGAGTGCAATGTGTAGGCCTTTTCTCAGTAACTGTTTCACGTTGCTTATCTACTGCTACAGTACAGTATGGAGGAATCTAAAAGACGGAACATAACTTTTAACATTTAACGACTTACAGCTCGAACTTATTGATCTTCAATGTAACCTAAGGGCTAAAGATCGTTTGAATAATACTACTAGCCTGGTTGAGTTTTACAAGACTAAACATTAGCAATAATATTCACGACTACACAGGCTGACTGTGAAAATGATTGCTATGTTTGGCTCAACATTTATATTTGTGAGCAACTGTTTTCTATAATCAACTTTAATAAAGGCAGACATCGAACATCTGTAACTGATGTTTCATTACGATCAGTAGGCTACTGTTCCTTTCAGCTGCCAACAGCATAAAACCTCGTTTTGATGTACTGATAAATAAAAATAAACAAAATGATATTGTACATTTAAGTAGCTATAGAATTTCTATTATTTCTGTAAAATAAACATTTCTTTATTAATTATTAATAGTCCAAGATAGTTTTGCAAAGACTGAACGGGAATTCATTTCATAAATACTCTTACTAATACTGTATTTCCTTTTGTGTATATTTTGTACGAGATCACCCATTCTTCCAGTCCACCCTTATACAGAGCGCAGCTAATATCTGCATTTCGCTCATGAGCTGTGAGCCGGCTCGGAGAGCGCAAACCTTGTACAGGCATGGACTATAATATATCATTGACTTAAATGTTCGATCACTTTTCTAGTTACACGTGCTGAAATTGTAGATTATAGCGTTCTCATTAAACTTTAATTTTTCTATAAATGAAGGAAAACAAATCATTTATTTGCACAAAATAAACAAAACAATAAAAGGAAGACACAGCTGAGTTTCTATTTAGACATTCTAAAGGGATCCCTTTTACTCCCGATATATATCTCCATCTGAATCGCTGCTTCTTCTTCTTCTTCTTCTTCTTCCTCTTCTTCTTCTCTAGACTTCGCACCTAATTGAATAATGCAATTGTCCACGGCACCTTCTATTAGAGGCATCTGCTCCACATATTCCTCTTCATATTTCACAGATTTTTCTCACTTGTTCTTCCAAGACTCTTTCGTGATTTCATTAATTTTTTTCCTTGTCGGTGTTATGGCGTCATCCATTTTGAATGTAGTGTTGTTTGCAGCAATCCTAGTTAACGTCATCTTAGAAACACCTACTGTTGCTGCCAATCTTTCCCGCAACTCCTTAACATCCATGAGAAATATCCCGGCTTCGTATTATTTTTTCATGAATTCCATTACATTATAAAACACCTTGCGAGTTTGACTATGAATAACTTTGCCCGATAATGTAATACTCATCATAATAGAAGAAAATACTAGTATCACAAACGACAGCTACACACAGACATATTCTTATACAGAATACAGCCTTCGCAACTGTTATTGTACCGTTCCAGTCCACAGTGCATACCAGTAGGCGGACAGTGGTAGGGGAGACGTGCTTCATGCGCCTGCCCAAACGAGACAACTTGCTAGCTTGAGGCATCTGTAAATTCTAACACAGCCGTGGCGAAAATGTGACTCTCGAGTACATTGTGGCTCGCAATGATAGTTATGCATTTCTCTTGCTTCCTACCTCCCCCAACCCCCACCCTCTCACTAACTGGAGTCAAACTCCGTTCCATTTGTATTTGTCTCTGACCTGCGAGTGGCGTATCGTCGCAATGTCTCTCTCGAAACCATGTACCTCTACAAAAACGGAAGTTCCAAGTAGGATGGGAGGACGCATTTTTTGCTGCCAAAATGATGAGAATATTAAATGTATGATTTGTTCACAAGTATTACGAGGAAAACGGTTGTGTAACATAAAACGGCAATATACTACGTGTTACTCATGAAACATTAAAAGGTTGTGTTGTTGTTATTATTATTATTATTACAATTATTATTATTATTATTATTATTATTATTATTATTATTATTATCTCGATACTTTTTCAGCAGATGTCCGAATAAGGTGGTTCGATCTTCAATTTTAACTCACAGATTTACAATGTGATGTTTAATGAAAGCTAGATGTAAGGACTTGACAAATGTTTAACTTTTCAAATATTTGCCAAAAAATATATATATCCGAAACTTCGTTCTTTCGCTTGCTCTGTTGAAGCCATGTTCGCTACAACTTACGTTTGTGAAAAATTATTTTCAATAATGAAAATAGTAAAAACCAAATTTAGATCACGACTGACAGACAAATACCTTCGTGATCAACTACGACTGGCAGTAAGTGACATAATTCCTGATTTTGAAATTCTGTCGCAGAGACATTCTGAAGACAGTTAATTTTAGGTTGTGATAATGTGTCCTATGTTTTCTTAATAATTTTTCTCTTCGTTACACGTACTAAACATTATTTTGTAACCTTATACTGTATACTGCTTCACGTAAGGAAAATGAAAATCCGTTAATAAGTCAGACAGTTGCTTCATTTCCCCTTCGGATGTCCGCCTCCCTCTATACGTGCTATGCACGTTACAGGTTACACAGTGGCTCGGGGTACGATCACATTTTCGCCAAGTCTGTAAACACATTATGTTTGTGTAAAATAACACAGAGAACGGAGCATTTGAGTTTTATTTCATACACTCATAAATTCGATATCTTTTAAAAAGCCTATAAATTTATCTGTGGCATTCCATATTCGAAAATTACCTTACCATACTACATTTCCCTAAACCGAGGTTTTTTATGTTGTAATGTGAGGAACTGTGCACGGAAGAGGATGTTCACACAGTCTAGTTGGAACAGAAGGATTGTCCGATATCTTAATTGAAAAGCTCCTGAATAAAGCCACCCACTCCTCTGTCACTTCCATGCAAACCGTACTAATGGCCTTTGTTACAACTTAAGTTAAAGTCTTTGAGAAGGAAGCTAGCTTGATATCGTTCATGTAACCAACTGTCTGGATAAAACTGATAATATACTCATTGTCACAGAATTTCATATTGATATACATTTACAGATGATTTGCAATATTTAAATCACAAAACTGCATCAAAATTATGCATCGTTTTTATTACTCCTAAACACTTCGACAGTAGGTATGTTTCTTATATGCCATAAGCCATTTCATTTTTCACAACTTTGAGTTTAAGGGGTTAGGTACAGCTTACAGCAGTACAATTTTGGAAATATTCAACTTTTTTTTTCCTCCATTACCCTATCTTGTACAATAATGAAAATTAGTATATGTAAAACACTGCCCTTTTGCTATATGAAAGAAATATTTTTGCGATTAAAAAGATTATTTTCATTTGTTTTTTTTTTTTTCAAAATTCAGTTCACTGTGCAGTGATGAAGCTTTTCCCACATAACTCAAAAGCTATCCAGCATTCTGTAATAAAACTGTTTGTGTGTATTTATGCATGTTATATCTACAATATGCAAGATCACTTGTATACCTTTTATATACTGTCTGATAAAAAAATAAATTAATTAAAAAAAATGTGAAATATCTATATGTTATTCTAACACAAAATAAAAACATTATTATTTATTAAGAAATGTAGTTGAGAGAGCATGATATTGTAAACTTGAGTTTTAGCAATAACATAAAAGAGAATATGAAAAAGTTGACAAGTTTATGAGTTATGAGGGAAACACTTCATTACTGCACAGTAAACTGCCACAATTTTGAATTGTGAAAAAAAAATATATATATATATATATATATATATATGAGTAGCTTAATATCAAAGACGGACATCTGTCTTCTCCACAGTTTTGATCTAGAGGCAATTTTTTAATTCATAGTGTTCTTTGTAATATTTAACACAATTTATTTTATAAATGTAGTGTTAGAGTTTGCATATGGTTTCACTATAACTGGAAAGAGCATGAATAATTGTATAAAAACCACAGCTGTCTAAATTTCGATTGAGGTCAGATGTCCGTCTTTGATATTAAGCTAGTCATATATATATATATATATATATATATATAGATAAGTTTTTTAAATCGTAAAAATATTTTTTTTCACATGACAGAAGGACAGTGTTTTACATCTACCAATTTTCATTATTGTACAAGATACAGTAATGGAAGAAACAAAATTGTGAATATTTTCAAAAATTTTACTGCTGTAAGCTGCACCTAGCCCCTCGAGATTGAATTGCATTCATACATTATTAATTCTCTGCAGTTGTACTACTTTTTTTGCAATTTCGTCTGAGAGACCAGATGTTTCTAATTAAAGATAAAAAATAAATATTTCTGGTTAAGGGTAAAACCTTCTTCACTGATAGACGTAGGAGCTTCATACAAGAAAACCTCAGGACAGCTTTACTTATCTACTGTAACAGCTACGAATAAGATAAGATTACCCACAGAACAAATAATTTACTTGATTTTTGCTTATTTGTTTTTGCATATTATGGTGCTTATTTTCTACTTTTTCGTGCATATTTTACCATTTTATTGTGCATACAAATCTGGGCTCTAGTAATCAATCACTGGTAGATACTGCGACAGAAAGAAATTCATTTCAAACAACGATCCTTCTAAAATGAGTTTTGTTTTAATTTTCTATTACTCTCAACGATTTTGTTCTATGCATATCGAAACAAATCCTGCAATATATTTCTATGTCTATTTCCTAGATTAAGATCTTTCCCACGTCGATAGTTAAAAAGTACAGGGACATAATTTTATTTTTACTTCAATGTTTATTGTACATGAATTTTTAAATATACTTCATTCCCACTCTTCTATTAGTAAATTTCCACACGTCCTCCACACAGAACCAAGGCCGCATATGCAGTTAAAGTCATCTTACGGTTATAGTAAACAGTACTGAGTTAGTGAGTACAGTACGTTCCAGAAATATGTTCGCTTTTTCCAGTGACGAAAGAGCTTTCAATATTGAATCACATTTTCGCACAGATAGTGTCGTCCGTTTGTTTACGTCGCATCCCGGTTTCCCCCACCGGCTTCTGCTCGCACCACTGTAAAGGCTAGTGACTGGGCTGTCTTAGATCTTTTCTGAAATTCTGTTAGGAATTTGACGTCTACGTAATATTACACAACTGTTTAAAATAACTTAAATAAAAAAGCCTCGCTAAGTAATTAACTGTTACGTGATTTACCCCCTTTATATGACCCTGCGACATAACTACTTGGACAGACAGTAGATAGATAGCATGTCTGAGTAATTTTATCTTTTCGGATCGGGCAAAAGTAAAGATTGAATTTACAGTACGTAAGGTACTCTTTTATAGAGTAGGTACAGAATTATTTCAACATGAGTTAGGTACTAGTACGAAGGACGAAACTGATAATTGGAATTAGATGCAATAGTCTACAGTGCGATAATATTCACAAAATAACTGAAGCCTGTATCGACATGCACATTCTCAAAAATGTGTTTAAATATCCATATTATGATCATCTTTCAATTTAACTTCACTCTTTATTTTGTACGATAGTGTGCTGTAGATAGTATAATATACACTGCAAGCTCTGTCGGCTAAGGCGCTTGCTGCCGATACCGAGTTGCGCTCGGGGGTGGGTTCGATTCCCACTTGGGCTGATTACCTGGTTGGGTTTTTTTTCCGAGATTTTCCCCAATCGCAAAGTAAATGTCAGGTAATCTATGGCGAATCCTCGGCCTCATCTCGCCAAATATCATCTCGCTATCACCAATTCCATCGACGCTAAATAACTTCGTAGTTGATACAGGGTCGTTAAATAACCAAGGAAATAAATATACGCTGCATAATGAATAGGTCTCCATGGATGGCTCAATTCGTGAGTAAAAACACTCATTGTTAATATTGTACTGTATTTTTATTAAACAAAAACGTACTAATGAAAATTATCAAACTCAAAATCCTAGTTTCCGTAAACGGAAACCTAGTAGAGTGATTTGACTGTATTTTACGCCAGCATCATCGAACTCCAGTCGTGGAGGGAGGTAGCAAACGGTGCTTCCGGCTCTCAATCGTTGATCCAAAGGTATAGTCAGGTCAATATTAGAAATGTAAGTAAAAATAAAATGATGTCCCTGTAGTATACTATCAATACTTCTAAGATTAAACTAAACACCACTCACTCGTTCAAGAAGTTAGTAATATTATGGCATATATACTGATTAGTGATAATAACAAATCCTAAATAAAATTCCTCTCATAATTGTGTTTATTTGTAACAAACTTTCATTTCGATTTGTGGGAACTCTAACCATGACGTTATGGTTGAACTTCAGTTCTTATAATTCTTTCTCTGTCGTTAAAATTTGTTCAGTTTCACCGAGCGGAATCAAACCCGCGGTATACCAGCACAATGCCAGATGTCAGCGTCACATGTTACAAACATGTTGTTACCCTCCTGCCATCTGACAGAACACGGGCATAGAGCTCCGCAATTCTGTAGAAACTGCTGATCCATAACAACTCAGATACGCTACCTAATGGTGATGCTGGCACGACTTTTTGGAACATCAATTCATTATTTCCGCCGTTCTATGACGTAGCAAGTAATGGCAGGAGTAGTTTTTTCCGATTGAATTGGATCATTCATACGTTTCGTTCTTCCTTTCTCCTTCATGAAAATTAATAATAATAATAATAATAATAATAATAATAATAATAATAAACATCGCTCTACGTCGAGTTTCCGGCACGGTCACATAAGACGACGCAAAAACCGATCATCAGGTTACGTCCAACAATCTCCATTAAGTTCATTTTAAATTGTATAATAAAATTGTCCATTCTAAAATCCAAGCTATAAATGAATGAATGAATTAATTAATTAATAATAAGTAAATAAATAAGTAAGTAAATAAGTAAGTGAATAAGTGAATAAATGAATGAATGAATGAATAAATGAATAAATAAATAAATAAAGAAGTAAATAAATGAATAAAAAGTAAACAAATAAATAAATAAATATCTTCTTAACTTATATCAGCCGCGGCGAAAATGTGATCGTGCGCCGAGCCACTGTGTAACCTGCAACGTGCATAGCACCTATGGAGGGAGGCGGATGTCCGAAGGGGAAGTGAAGCAACTGTCTGACTTATTAACGGAGTTTCATTTTCCTTACGTCAGGCACTTAAATATAATTCTATACAGTATAAGGTTACAAATTAATGTTTAGTACGTACAACGAAGAAAGAAATGAACAAGAAAACATAGGACACATTATCACAACCTAAATTGTCTTCAGAATGTCTCTGCGACAGAGTTTCAAAATCAGAAATTATGTCACTGCCAGTCGTAGTTGATCACGAAGGTATTTGTCTGTCAGTCGTGTTCTAAATTTGGTTTTTACTATTTTCATTATTGAAAATAATTTTTCACAAACGTAAGTTGTAGCGAACATGGCTTCAACAGAGCAAGCGAAAGAATGAAGCTTAGGATATTAATTTTTTGGCAAAGATTTGAAAACTTCAACATTTTTCAAGTCCTTACATCTAGCTTTCCTTTGACATCATATTGTAAATCTGTGAGTTTAAATTGAAGATCTAATCGCATTATTCGTACATCTGCTGAAAAAGGATCGACTTACAGAGATGATGATGATGATGATGATGATAACAACAACACTTGACCTTTTAATGTTTCATGAGTGATATGTTCTGTAATGCCGTTTTATGTTATACAACCATTTTCCTCGTAATGCTTGTGAATAAATCACACATTTAATATTCTCATCATATTGGCAGCAAAAAAAAAAAAAAAAAAAAAAAAAAAGTGCGTGCTCCCATCCTACTTGAAACTTTCGTTTATTTAGAGCTACATGGTTTCGAGAGAGACATTGAGACGACGCCACTCGCAGGTCAAAGACAAATACAAACGGAACGGAGTTTGACCCCATTGAGTGAGAGGGTGGGGTTGGCAGAGATAGAATGCAAGAGAAATGTACAGCTATCATCGTGAGCCACGACGTGCTCGCGAGTCACATTTTCACCACGGCTGACTTATATCATAATCAGGGCCGGGTATTTATAGAGATCGCGAAAATCACGACATAACGGATATTGAATAGTTTTTTTACTAATCTTTACAAATTAAGTGATTCTGATTAATAATATGCGGATAAAACAATCGCAAGATACGCCGACGCGACCAGAATATTCCAGACGGATGCCACAATACATTTGATGATTTTTTCATTTGTTCATTCATTCAGTTAGTACTTCATTTATTTACTTAATAGCTCTTTTGTGAACATTTCACTTACTAATTCATTCACTTGGTGATTAATTAATTAATTAGGTCTCAATTCCTTTAGGAATTACTTCATATGCTCATTTTTTAACTGAACCATTCAGTTGTTTATTCTCTTAATTCAGCCCTCATTAATGTGTTATTTCATTCGATCATTCAATAATTTTGTAAGGTACTAATTTGCTAATTCATTCCCACATTCACTCATTAGTCAATTTGTTAATTTTGCCACTAAATGTCTTGGTAATTTATTTGTTATACAGGGACATCATTTTATTTTTACTAACATTTTTAATATTAACCTGGCTATACCTTTGGATTAATGGTTGAGACCCGGAAACACCGTTTGCTACTCCCTTCCACGACTGGAGTTCGGTGATACTGGCGTAAAATACAAACAAGTCACTTCACTAGGTATAGGAGGTAAGAAAAATAGTTAAACCATTTACGTAAAGTAAGAAATATCGCAATTTTGAGTTTGATAATTTTCATTAGGTTTTATTTAATCAAAATACAGTACAGTATTAACAATAAGTGTTTCTACTCACGAACTGAGTTATCCATGCGAACGTATTCATTATGCAATGTATATTATACTGTCTACAGTACATTAGCGTACAACATAGAAAATGAAGTTAAAATGAAAAATAATCATAATATGGATATTTAAACACATTTTTGAAAATGGTGGCCGTTCATTTCGATACAGGCTTCAGTTCTTTTGTGCATATTATCGCACTGTAGATTGTTGTACCTAATTCCAATTACCAGTTTCGTCCTTCGTACTAGTAACTCATGTTGAAATGATTCTGTACCTACTCTATAAAAGAGTACCTTACGTACTGTAAATTCAGTCTTCACTTCTGCCCGACCCGCACAGACAAAATTACTCAGACATGCTATCTACTGTCCGTCCAAGTGGTTTTGTCGCAGGATCTTAGAAAGGTGGGGAATCACGTGATAGTTAATTACTTAACGAGGCCCTTTTATTTAAGTTATTTTAAACAGTTGCATAATATTATGTAGACTTCCAATTAATTCCTAACAGAAATTAATGTTTTCAGAAAAGAGCTAAGAAAGCCCAGCCACTAGTATTTACAGTGGAGCGAGCAGAAGCAGGTGGGGAAGTCGAGATGCGACGTAGGCAAACGGCCGATAGTACCTGTGCGAAAATATGATTCAATATTGGAAGTTTTCGTCACTGGAAAACGCGAACATATTTCTGAAACGTACTATACTCCCTAACTCAGTACTGCTTACTATATGCGACCTTGGTTCTGTGTGGAGGAGAGTTGGAACTTCGTTAGTAGAAGGTGTGGGAGTGAAGAAAATTCGAAAGCTCAGGTGCAATGAAAGTTGAAGTAAAAATAAAATGATGTCTCTGTATAATTCACTAGGCCACACATTAATTTAGTTATTAATTCAAGTATTGATGTTTCATTAATTTTTATAGGTCATTCTTTATCTCGTGAAACCAAATGCATTCGTGCGCCGTAGCCCATAGTAAAAACCATTTGGTGGGGTTAAGCGAGCTAGCTAGCTAGCTTGCTTGCAATTCGAAGCGTAGCGAGGGAAGGAAACTCTGCAGTCCACTTTTTCCTTCCCCTCAAGCGCAGGTAGGTTTAACGAGGTACCGAATGAAATATAATTAATTTATAATTTTTCGTTTTCTTTATTTATTTCTCTTCTCCTCCATTTCCTTCATTCACTATTTACGAAAATGACATCCCCTCTACTCTACAGCACTGTAAGCATCACCTCTACGCTGACGATTTACAAATCTATATCCATACACTCAATGACGCAATACAAAATCTTAACGAGGACCTTGAATCTATATCTGCATGGGCCAGAAAGTTTGGTTTGACTCTCAATGCAAGAAAATCATAAATAATCCTAGTGGGACATCAACGTCTATTATGCAATATTACTCCTGCTTTTCCAATCAAGTTAAACGACACAATAATCTCTTTTGCTTCCTGTGTTAAAAACCTTGGAGTTTACTTTGATACGCATTTAAACTGGAATACCAAGTAACCCATATTACCAAAAAAGTGCTTTCCATACTACATTCCTTAAACAGCATTCGAAAATTCCTTCCGCTATCACTCAAGAAAAAACTAGTGGAAACACTAGTAATGCCCCACTTCGATTATTGTGATTTTCTGCTGACTGATATCAATGTCAACCAGTCGCAAAAATTAAAACGTGTTCATAATTCTTGTGTTCGCTTAGTCTACGATGTCCGTCGCGCTGACCACATTACCCTATCCTTCCAAACTCTAAACTGGCTACGGCTTAACGAACGTAGAAATTTTCATTCCCTTGTTCTCCTTTTCCAAGTCCTTAACACTTCTACACCTACTCACCTTGCCTCCCGTTTCAGTTACCTGTCATCATATCATAATCTCTTCACACGCACGCAAAATAGCCGCACACTAGCCATACCAACACATAAGACATCATCGTATTCATCATCATACAAATCTCGCTCTCGCGCTTGTGGAATACCCTACCCAGTGACATCAGAGACTGTCGGAATTTAGTAGCGTTCAAAAGCAAGCTTATTAAGCATTTTCTTACTGCGTAGAGTAGGTTTAATTTGTAGGTACTTAATCAATAAAAGAAATGCTTCTCTCTTCTCAACTTTACAATAAACTGTCTAGCTTTTATTAATCAGTTAATCTTTGAGTACTTTGATTTTTTTTTTGTATCTGTAAATTTAATATTAATTGTAATTATAATTGTAATTGTATTCTTAATATTGTAGTTGTAATCCCCTGGTAGAGGGGAAGAGAAGGCCTGATGGCCTTATCTCTACCAGGTTAAATAAATACTTACTTACTTACAAATGGCTTTCAAGGAACCCGAAGGTTCATTGCCGCCCTCACATAAGCCCGCCATCGGTCCCTATCCTGTGCAAGATTAATCCAGTCTCTATCATCATATCCCACCTCCCTCAAATCCATTTTAACATTATCCTCCCATCTACGTCTCGGCCTCCCCAAAGGTCTTTTTCCCTCCGGTCTCCCAACTAACACTCTATATGCATTTCTGGATTCGCCCATACGTGCTACATGCCCTACCCATCTCAAACGTCTGGATTTTAAGTTCCTAATTATGTCAGGTGAAGAATACAATGCGTGCAGTTCTGTGTTGTGTAACTTTCTCCATTCTCCTGTAACTTCATCCTGCTTAGCCCCAAATATTTTCCTAAGCACCTTATTCTCAAACACCCTTAACCTATGTTCCTCTCTCAGAGTGAGAGTCCAAGTTTCACAACCATACAGAACAACCGGTAATATAACTGTTTTATAAATTCTAACTTTCAGATGTTTGGACAGCAGACTGGATGATAAGAGCTTCTCAACCGAATAATAACACGCATTTCCCATATTTATTCTGCGTTTAATTTCCTCCCGAGTGTCATTTATATTTGTTACTGTTGCTCCAAGATATTTGAATTCTTCCACCTCTTCGAAGGATAAATCTCCAATTTTTATATTTCCATTTCGTACAATATTCTGGTCACGAGACATAATCATATACTTTGTCTTTTCGGGATTTACTTCCAAATCGATCGCTTTACTTTCTTCAAGTAAAATTTCCGTGTTTTCCCTAATCGTTTGTGTATTTTCTCCTAACAAGGTTAAATAAATAAATAAATAAATAAATAAATAAATAAATAAATAAATAAATAAATAAATAAATAAATAAATAAATAAATAAATTTCTCTTTCTTTAACTTGTTTCACTGTCAAACATACTTTTTGTCTCAGATGTTCTAATCCCTCAAGCATTTCGCATTTCTCTCATTTTGTACAGTAGATTTTCTGTGCGCTTTTGTACCGCACTCTCCAATTCAAAGAGCTCCTCTTTCTTTGCTTCTGTTTCATTTTCTTGCTCCTGCTTTCCTAATCTGAAACCAAGGCTTCCAGCCCCGCAGATATCTGTGCTGCGGTCTTGTAAGCCTCAGCCATGTTCAAACCGCAGAGCGAGCATCTCAACCCGCAGAATACGTCTGAATTGACAGCGGGGCGTCACTGCACGCAGGAATTCGATTTGCAGAGGTCTGAATTGCAGCGTGAGTACGAAACAAGAGATCGCGCATTGCCAGATCATCCACTCGAACAAAACTTGCGGGCGGACACGGGAATTGGCTACCAGCACGACGACTGAATAATGATGCATACAGAACAGATACCAGTCTGCATACACACGATATGAACAGTAGGATTTGAGAACCTAAGCTTGATAAATTATCCAAAAATCCCAGTACCATTCGAAAGTCACTTAATAATTTAGTTTTACAATTACCACACAACAAAATTAATTCTTATACAACATTCGGGTAAATGTTTCATATTAAATGTATGTATATATATGTACAGGGACATCACTTTATTTTTACCAACATTTTTAACATTAACCTGGCTATACTCGGAAACACTGTTGCCCCCTTCCATTACAGTGCACTTAAGTTACTTTTGAGAAAATGGGGTTTAAATATTTAAGCTTTCGTAAAATCGGTGAAAGTTTTATTTAAATTTTAATGTGTGATGCGATTAAAATATCCCTTTGCCACTAAAATTTTAGATACTTTAGCTTACACTGGATGCACTTAACTCATGTTATTACAAATGTCACTAGCATTCCTTTGCTTCTAGCCACCTCAATTCAAAATAAACTAATCTGAATTTTTAAACAAGTTGCTGAAAATAGTTGCCGTTCATTACAATGCAGCCTTCAATTCTTTACGCATATTATTAAAAACATTTTGAAGCATATTCTCTGAAATTGAATTTATCGTTTCTTGAATATAATTTTTAGTACGATATTATTAATATAGGTTCTTTCTTCTATAGAAAACGCAACCATATTTATGAAACACTCTATACACTGCAGTATTTACTTCACTGCTTGAAGACTTCGAATGCAACAGCGGCCGTAAGTTTGTGTGTCTGACGGGAGCAAGGACATTAGTGAAGGGGTGGGAGTGAAGTACATTCAGAAATGCAGGTACAATAAAAATGCAAGTAAAAATAAAATGATGTCCCTGTATTTATGAACACTACAAGTGGGTATACACCCGGTGGCAGTGATATATAATATACAATAATTACAATTACTGCAATAAACCTAGGACTGTAAATAAAAACTATTCTATAATAACGCCTACGGCAAGCAGAAGTAGATAGATAGATTTACTGATATAGTTCACAAGGGTACAAAACTTAATAATTTAACAAAAGATCTATATACAAATGTAGTTCTACATAATAAATATATAATTTCCTAAACTAATTAATTATCGCAAATCTCAATAATTTATTGGTTCAAACTTGCACTTACGTCTTGTTTTAGTGCATGTTTAAACCAATCGTGATAACCCTTAAGACTTTAAACCTTATTTATTTGCTCCTTTTCAAAATTTAATTGTAATATTTAGGTCTTATTTTACATAATAATTTATTATTCCAATTAGGTGATCAGATGTCGACATACTGTAAGTCATGGACCTGAAATAGCTTAATCGGTACATTCCATATGTAGGTTAATCTTTCTTTCTTGCAATATTTTCATGTCAGCAGAAACGTTTGCGTAACTTCTATGAAGACTACCGCATTCCTGCTTAAAAACAAACTTGACAAGTCGCTTACATAATCAACCTCAATTTAGTTTCATCATTGTGTCGCATGTACTCATTATCGATTCATTGCTATTATGATGACTAATAAATTTATTATAATTGCATTCTTATTGAAATTAAAATACATTAGTTAACCAATTTATAAAGTCAAATTTTCTTCTGAACTTTTACTAATTAATTTAGCTATCGGAATACATTAATAACTATCTCAATTCTCTATTTTCAATTTTTTATTATTATTATTTTAAAAACCTTGACGTAATTCTATCTTATTTTCAAAACCTGTCTTCTTATCTTATTTAATTAATAATAAGTTTTTCTGATTGTAGGAAAATTTAATCTTTGTTGATGACTATCTCTTAGTAGGTAGTTTCGTTCAGTATCTACAGTTTTGATTGAATGTACTTTATTTCTGTTAGAGTTTCTATTTGTCATTTTACCTCTTACGGTAAGCAAAAGTAAATCTAACTTATAAGTAATTCTATTTTACCCAACTATTACCAATTTAAATAATTACATATCACCTTAATTAATTACATACCAACTTAATTACATATCATCTTAATTAATTACATATCACCTTAATTTATTTATTTACATATCAACTAAATTACATAATTAATTACATATCAACTCAATTAATTACATGACACAACTTAAATAATTACACTGCACCTCCAATTACATTTTCAGTCTAATCTTCTCAACCTTTCCTTAAATGTATTGATTTTAAGAGGACCACGCTGAAAGTTTGCCGCAGGTAAGCTGTTCCAGTCTACTATTGTGCGGTTAACAAAGGAAAATTTTGCCACGTCCGTTCTTTGTTTTCTACATTTAAACTTCCTAATATGATCAGCCCTTCATAGGTATGATGGTGTTGCTAATCTAGCATTGATATCGGTCCATGCTGTGTGCCCCATTTGTGCCTTAAACAATGCGGTGAGTCTGGTTTTTCGTCGCCTTGATTTGAGAGGTTCCCACCCTAAATCTTTTACTATCTTCTCACCATGTCCCTTCCCCATTTTGACATATTTTGCTGCCTTGCGTTGGACCTTTTCTATTGAATCGATTTGGTTTTGTCTGTACGGATCCCAACCTACTGCTCCATATTCCATAATTGGGCGAAAAAGGGTTTTGTACGCTAATTCTTTTGACTTTCGGTTAGATTTCTTTAGAGTACGCATAGAGAAGGAATTAACTAGACAAATCGCTCCACCAACTATAAGGGCGTCATAGACCTGTTATTTCTCAATCTCGTGCGGCTAGAAGCCGCCTGTCCCTCTAAGAAGATCAGAATTCTCCGGTAGCACAGAGGATACCGGATGCGACTAGTTAGCAGGTTAGAACTAGCTAGCAGGCAATACAAAATGACTGACCTATTTACAGGACATACGATGTTTATAAGATGTCAAATTCTCTATCGTGGAGAAACGAAGTTGCATGCGCATAACCATGCAATGTAACTGACTGTGAAGTGTGTTAAACACTAAACAAACGCAGGTTTCAAAGTCATACACCAATCTTTGTTAAGCATTTGGAATATTTAACAATTTTTTGACTATGGACCTACACAAAATGTAAAAATAATCATCCTTATTTTTATAATTATACAGCCAGTCAACGAGTCACATGAACCAGGAAGAGAGACCAGCGATCAGAGTAATGCATAGCGCAGCAATAGCAGCAGACGAGGATGTCAACAAGCGATTAAAGAAACAAAAGGCTTGCACTAAAATAATGTTCTTACAGCCATTGTTCCCGTAAAAATAATTGGGGATTTTAAACCGTGCATTGAGACTTATCTTCTCTACATTTGGGCTGTACGTAAATTCCCTTCCATGGCCGCTTGTTCCCTCGAGTACGTTATGTCTGGCTTCCAACACCTGGCAAGAGTTCCACTGAACTGATCCTATACTTTGTCTTACTGTTAGTCTTCTTTTCTCTGATATAAACAAATGCACGACAAAGCTAGTACCTCGTGCTCGGCCTGAACTACAGGTAAGGTCGCTCATGCAGAGCTATTGATTACTTGCGTTCCTTTTCTTTGGGACCAAAAACAGCCCCAATTAAAAGCTCGGACGAAGCGTATATGCTATAATATGTAGACCTATAAATAATAATAATAATAATAATAATAATAATAATAATAATAATAATAGTAAACATATTATTATTGTTATTATTATTATCATCATAATCATCATCTTGAACGGAGAGAGTGAAATTTAGCCTATCTTTTAAGGAGGGAGGACCGAAAGGCATACACTGAAGTCCTATTCTGTGAATGGTATTGGTGTTATTTATAATATTTCTACCCATGTGTATTTTTGTTACGAAAATAATAATCATCTTCTAATCATAGTAGGCCTACGTTTATGGACAAGCCACCGCTATTGGTAGAAATAGATAGATATGATAGATAGATATTTATTTGGCTAAAACATGTACAACATGTATGACATAGTCATAAAATACAAATTGCAATATATGAATATAAAAAAACTCTTGTACATCATACAGTCGATTTACCGTCAAAACTGACCTAATCCATCTCCAAAACACTCGGAATGGAAGATTTCTTGTATCAATAGTAAAGTATGAAACAAATTCAAAGGAAAATAAAGAAAACCATTTTGAATAATACCGTACTTACATTATTTGTCAAAAATATAAATATGTATTATTTCTTTCTTTTTTTTTTTTTTTTTTTTTTTTCGTTGTTGGTTACTCTACAGCATCTATTAGATGCTTTATGGTTGTGCTAACAGATGGAGTTACTTGTCAACAAAGTGACGCTGAAACGTGTGTTCAGGTTACTGCCCAGCGACAGTGATGATTGGTTAATTAATATTAACCCGGCACACTCACATTCATACAAATTTCCAGACTCTAGACACCCAGGGAATTCTTCTTCTTCAAGAGCCCGGGAATCGAACCCGGGACCTCCTGATCTGGAAACCAGTATCCTGACCAACAGACCACGAAGGCAGTCAATATTATTTCTTCTTCTTCTTCTTCTTCTTCTTCTTCTTCTTCTTCCTTGTGTCTTAGGATAAATCCTGTATTTTCCAACTTTGCTGTCTTAATTCGACGTTGGTGTCCAACTTTCCTTCCACCGTTTAGGGGGCCGTCCCAAAGGTCTTGGAGTGTCCAACTTTCCTTTCATTGCGATTTTCGGGAGTAGGTCTTCCGTCATCCTTAACACATGGTCCCGCCAACCTTTTCTTCTAGCCTTGATCCATTTTGTCATATCCTGCACTCCACATTTTTCCCTAATCTCATCATTCGTCTGTCTGTCATATAACGTAACTCCAGCTATACTTCGTACTGTCCTCATTTCTGTTTTTTTTTTGTTTCTGCTCGAGTTTCCGTTGCATATGTTAATACTGGCCTTATTTACGTTTTATATATTCTGATCTTATATTATTTCGTGTAGAATAGTTATGAACAGAAGCACATGATATGAAATTAGTGTTATTTCGAATGTAAAGGAGACAAGCCAATACATACATCGACGGCAATGTCAAAGTTTTTGACCTTATAAAAAAGGTTTACAATGAGTCGTAGTTGAGACTTCAAAAATTAATCTTAAAGCTTTCTTTGGTAATATAAAGAGAGCATGAGCAGAAATATGGTGACCCCAAAGAATAATACCACAATTTAAATGACTTTGTACATGGCTATGAAATATTGTGAACAATACAATGATTGGTGAATTATTCCTTAATAACTTCAACATAAAAATACCTTTATTTATTTTCTTAGCCACATAGTTTACATGAGTTTGCCATCTCAAGCGAAGCTCAAGAAAGATATCCAGAAACCTAACAGCAGTATCACTAACAGTAGTACGATGACTTATACTAAAATTTAAATTTTCAGTTTTATTGGAATTAATCATAAGGTTTAACACAAGTGATTTTGAAGTCATGATGCATTTATAAACTGGCCGCCACGGATGCTGAAAATAAAAATTGACTATCATTTCACACGACGCTGGACTAGACATCGAAGGGGGAAGCGAGGGCCCTCGAGGTCTCAGGTGGGGCGGGCGGTACGAAGACGTGCAGTAATTTAGCCGCTATGGCTTCCCGCCCGCTCTCCCCTCCATGTTTGCATTTCCGCAGCCCTCATTGTCCGTGTTCACCGCCGCTTGCTTATATTTCAAAGCCGCGCGCAGAGTTCGCTTCGTAACGACGCCGCAAAGACAAAACTGAATCAGAAGGGGAGTCCGATCTCGAGACGTGAACGAATAGACACGCTAATGCAATTCTGTAGCTAGAGAACCATTTGAATTTTTCATCATATTCGTGATCACCAGGGAAAGGATTTATATGTAAATACATATTTACTTATAAAGCTAATATAATTTATATTTTGCATTATCTTTATGTTTCACAATGTGTAGGGTTGAAAAATCCTACTTTTATTTTCCATATTTTTCCATATTTTAGAGTTTAGTACATATTTTCGTTAATTTCCATATATTTTCCATATTTCATATAAAACAGTCCATATTATATTAGGTTTAACAATAAAACAAAACAAAATTCCATTAACTTTTAAAAATACATTTCAACAATAGAGATTTAAACACATGTTCAGTAATCCCTTTAACATCAGAGTTATTTGAAAATTAGCAGTCCTATCAACAATGGGAAAGTAAGTTACAAAACTGTATTAATTTAATTTAAAATTTTTAACAGACTTCAGTTGTGCAGCTCAACAGTTAAATGCCAGTCAGAGTACACATAGGTTCAGTTTTGTAAATCATACTATAAAGACGGTAAATATGCCAAAAGTACGTCATTCAGTCAATTTAAAATCAAAACTAACAAGTTACATTTCAGAATTTAAAGAAGATGGTTTATCAACTGACAATAAAATATTATTTTGTAATTTGTGTCAGTGTGCAGTATCATCTACACAAAAGTTCCTGGTGCAACAACACATTACAACTAGTAAACATCAGGCCAACAAACAACTAAATTCCAAGCAGAGACAATTGTTTTTAACACAACCAACAACATCGAATGTAAGATCTGAGTTTAACATCGACCTGTGCCGTTCTCTCATCTCTGCTGATATTCCTCTCTACAAACTAAAGAATAAGGTCTTCAGGGAATTCCTTGAAAAATATACTCAACATACAATCCCGGATGAGTCAACACTTAGGAAGACGTATGCTCCATCCATCTACGATGAGACAATACAGAAGATAAGAGATGAAATTAAAGATAGTTCAATTTGGGTTTCCATTGATGAGACTCCCGACAAAGAAGGTAGACTTGTTGGTAATGTAGTTATCGGTTTGTTAAGTGAACAATATTCTGAACGAATTCTTTTACATTGTGATGTTCTAGAAAAGTGCAATAACAAAACTATAGTTAAACTGTTCAACGAAGCTATGGGTATCCTGTGGCCAAAGGGTATTATGTACGATAATGTGTTATTCTTTATTAGCGATGCTGCCCCTTATATGGTCAAAGCTGGACAAGCATTATCTGTTGTATATCCTAAATTGACTCATTTTACTTGTGTGGCGCATGCATTTCATCGTGTGGCAGAAGTGGTCAGAGACAATTTCCCTAAAGTAGATTTGTTGATTTCATCAGTGAAAAAAGTATTTCTCAAAGCTCCCAGTAGAGTTAACGTGTTGAAAGAAATGTACCCTGAAATTCCATTGCCACCAAAGCCAATTTTAACTAGATGGGGTACATGGCTAGAAGCAGTTGAATATTATGCCGAACATATAGACTCTATTAACAATGTTCTCCTTGCATTGGACTCTGAAGATGCAGTCTCAATTGATACTGCGAAAACAGTTACCTGTGACATAAGTGTGAAGAATGACTTAGCTCACATTCAGCATACATTTTCATGCATCATAAAAACGCTCAAAAGTCTCCAAAATAGGCACCTTTCACTATCTGAAAGTTTTGAAATTATAAATAGTACTGTGGAACAACTGAATCGTGGTAGAGGTAAAGTTGCAGATGCAGTAAGAGCTAAGGTGGACACTGTACTTTCAAAAAACCCTGGATATGAAGAACTACAAAAGGTTGTTGCTGTGATGAGTGGTGAATCAACAGTGAAGATTAACTTGGACTTATCCCCAGCAGACATTGTGAAATTGAATTATGTACCAGTTACTTCTTGTGACGTCGAACGCTCTTTTAGTCAGTATAAATCTATCCTCAGAGACAATAGAAGAAGATTCACTTTTCAGCACTTGAAAGAAATGTTTGTAATCTATTGTTATGGTAACAGACAATAAAAATTGTGTTTTGTTGAAACTACATTGGAAGATAAGGTACGTCCATTATATTTTTTGTTTAGTTTGATTAAAATGTACCAATATTTAACGTACATAGTCATTTTTTTATAATTTTAAGTCCATATTTAATTCCATATTTTGGTAAAAATCCATATTTAATTCCATATTTTGGTAAAAATAACTACATATATATTTACATATTTCATATATTTTTAGTCCATATAAATCCGTTCCCTGGTGATCACTATCATCATAATCACCACTATCAACATCATCACTAGAGACCGGATTCTTATGTAATTACATATTGCATTCCTTTACTTGTAGAGTACTGAAAATTAGGGCTGGGGACGGAGCGGTTCGGTTCGGAGCAGTTACTGTGACGTCATTACTCGGTTGAACCGAGTAGAGTACCGAGTACAAATTTGTCGCGGCAGATTTAAAATTTAGATAGATTGAGTCGATTTTAGAAAGTACTTTGAAAGTCAAACCAAGCGTGTTTTAAAAGCGTTGTAGTAAAAGGCTTTCACTTTGCCAATTGACGAAAAAAAAAGTGCTTCTCTTCATTGCAATATAGCGGTTTCAAATTTCATTTGCGTGATTACAACTATTTGCGGAGTTATTTTGTATGAAAAGCCTATTTAATTTTCAGTGTTGTTATATATGACAGACGAAATAAAATTGATAAAATAATTTATAATACTAACAGTTAATAGAATAACATGTGAGGTAAACGTTAAACGTTGCAGCTAAGTAAAAAAGAAAATAGAAAGGAACGGGCTCCCTAGCCTTCAATACAACCATGTTCTCTTTGGTGAAGAGTAATATTATTGATAAATTAAAGTAATTAGGTAACATAATTCGTAGAAATAAATACAAATAAAATGATGACTGATGAGGTAACACAAGTCCAATAAACACAAATAGAAGAAAAATATAATGCACTTCCTTTTTTTAACACATTTTAATATTAATCAAACACTCTATTATTATTATTATTATTATTATTATTATATTATATTATATTATATTATTATTATTATTATATTATTATTATTATATACAGTAATATGTTCAGACTGTCAATGTTCATTAGATCCACTTAACAGGTCATATAATAGGATGAACTCCTCTTCAATACTAGAGGCCTTTCAGCCCGCCTTGGGGATAGGGAAATAATTTGTCCTGCAGCAGAAAATATTTAAATACAACAGTACCTACGTTGTTGTCGTCTGCTAGAATTAAGTAAAACACGTGAACTATGTTTGAACGTTTGAACTGACCGGTAACGGCTACGGTTAACCGAGTAACTTCGGTGCTCCGCTGCCAAGCACATAAACCGATAGAACCGAGTAACTCAACAGTTCTACCACAGTCTACTATATACAGTCGCGGAGCTTGAGGTGTTTTTTTTTTCAAATCTCGTGATAAAGCGCTCCAAGCGGTTAGCAACTAGAAACAATAGACTGTCCATGGTCGACTTTGGACTGTGTCGTATTTCTATTGAGTGCTAGCTCGTTGCGTATTTCACATTGCTTGTGAAATGTTCGTTATTGGTTGCAATGAAAATGTTAATGGCTAAAATATAATAATTGGGATACTAAAATGGGACAAGGAGGAGACGTTTGTAGTGCTATAAATTGTAGCAGCAGTAAGAGAAAGAGGCCAGAGTTATCCTTTTTCCGATTTCCGAAAGATTCAGAAAGGTTCCTGGGTTTCCACAAGAATGCTGTGCAGAAACAAAACTCTTAATTTTGAAGTTCTTTGTGACTGTTAGAATACATTATATCCTTAAATTTCACAATGAAATGTTTCAGTCTAACCGAAAGGACATTAGATACCGGTTAAAGTTCTGTCACTTAGGCTGCTAAATTTCCAGGTCTACTTTTTTTTAGAGGATATATTTTTAATTGTAGCTATTAATTTTGTTATTATTTTTATGTGTTATTTTACTAAAGACGTAGAAAAATTAAGTTTGTTTTAATTAAATTTATTGAGCACGTTTTATTTTCAATTCTGGTGGGATTATTATTGCTTAGGCCTACTTTTTTTTTTCGAAGGATGTTTTTAATTATAGCTCTTAATTTTGTTGTTATTTTTATTCATTGCTTTACTAGAGACGTAGAAAAAGTCTGTTACAATAAAATTGATTGATCACCTTTTATTTCCAATTCTGGTGTGATTATTATTGCTTAACCTCATCCCACTTTGTTAACTACGTAAGCCTACACTACAAGTACCGGTACGCTTAAGTTACTCCATTAATTCATATTTCCATTATTATTGTTGTAAAGGGAAATGCAAATTAATATTTATTGGTTTCATAGTTAATTATCGCTATAATCTTGAATGAGTGAAGCTATTATAGTAAATTTCAGTTCGTTTTGCACAAACAAAAATTATGTTAACTTATTTCTTGCAGGTATCTTCGAGTTTATGGTGGAATTTAATATACTTCATTAAAATAATAAATTAACTTTATGCATTTAATATTTCAATACTGGAAGGAAGGTGTTAATTTTTCCAAAAGAACACTACAACGAAAGTGTAACATATTTTGTCGTCTGCTAGAAGAGAGATCTGCGATGATGAGGCGATAGTAGCGACCCTAGTGGTGGGCAACTACCCATGTTTGCATTTTTACTACATATTGAGCTTCGCGACTGTATATAGTAGACTGTGGTTCTACTCGCTCCGTCCCCAGGTATACTGAAAATGACAAATGTCGGCGATTTGTGGTTCTGATATGGTTACTAGTTGAGTTTCATTTTAAATATTTTTACATATTCTTACGTATTTTACATATTATGTAAAGAATGTAACATTTTTATACATATCTAGGCAATTAATGAGTTTTTAATTTTTTTTAGTAAATTCTTTTTATTTTTCAGAGTAAATTATTGAATTTTTTTTTTCATGGACATGTCTTAACGACCCTGTCCTATTACTCCGATTGGAGGGCCGCTTTTGGTCTCACTATAGTATACGATGCTGGTAAAGAGGGAGGGCCGGGAACTGCAGTCGTTATGTTTGGTTCACAACTAAAGAAAATACTTCGATTTCTAAAGCTGGCTTAAGACAATAGTTCTTTTATAAATAAGAAAGCAAACATAAAACTAGGGATTCCAACTCTCTGTCTGTAAAACATAGTAGTTCGGAGTGCCTGAATTCCATACATTTGCCCTAATGCTATCTCAGAATCTGGAATGGTTAGGTGCGCCGGTCATTTAACTATGTTACAAATTCAAAGTAGACAATTAATAATAATAATAATAATAATAATAATAATAATAATAATAATAATAATAATAACAATTATAATAATATGAGAATTGCGCACAAATGTGCAATTACGAGAAGGGTGTCACTGTTCACTAGCTTAAAGTAGGCTGTTAGCGAGGGGTTTGGGTCGGGTGTCAGGCAAATCAAAATACCATTATGTGTGTCACAGAAAAATATTTTTCTAGTAAATCTTAAGGTACAAGAAAAAAAGCATAAATTGTGGCAGAGACAAGTTGTATTTGCAAACTATGCAATGAGGTGAAAATGGCAAGTTAATTTCCAGACTGCATTCTCCCACTTCAACTAACAAGTTAAATTGTGACGACATTTTTGTGAATTTAAGGCATTAATACTAATACCACATATTTTATTACATATTTCCCCGATATTTACTACATTTTTATGTACACATTTCGCACTTTCATATTACATAAAAATCCGGGGCCTAATCATCAGTAACATTAACACAACATAACTAATACCAACATATGACTAGCATGAACAAAATAGTACAGACTGATTCATATAAAATTGACACATTTATTTTTTTTATTTACTTCAACAAGAATGATGCTAACCACAATTTCTTATATCTCAAATGTATAGTACCCTATCTTTGGCAGATTACTAACCTCTGTTGAAAATTCTGAAAACGTCCTCCGTTATGCTCAAGGCAAAACTCAACACGTCGTTCCATGTTGGAGGACTCTATTGTCAATACCAATGATAAATGTTCTGCTTGAAATCGTCCAGTATCTGGGGGCGTGTGGCGTAAACTATTTCCTTTAAATAACCCCGCAGAAAGAAGTCCGGTGTTGTCAAAATCCAAATTCGGAGATTTCGGTGGCCATAAGTTATTCAATCTGTTGCACCTAGCTTATAATATGTTTTCGAACCATGTATTTTTCTAGTCTTCTTTAGTTTCATACATATTTTACACAATTCTTGCTCTGTTGTATTTTGTATATCAGCGTATTCCGAATCTCACCGGACCGGTGGACAACAATGACGTCACGCTGCAGCGAAATAGGAACTAAACTGCTGAAAGGTTCGATGGCTATCATGCTGGCTGTACAAGTTGTTGTCTGTGCTACGCTAGCAAGATTTTGCGAAATTTCGTACTGTCATCTCATTCAAAGAAAAAAGAGCATAAACAATTTATTTCTTGAACCGGTAGTAATAACTGGTCCGTTGACATGTTCGCTCATAAGCCATTAACATATTGTTTTTACGTTGTGCTCATTACAAACAATACAGCAGAACCAAAGCAGAACACACCGCCATGACACAACAGTGCACGATGGCATTCGTCTGCTAATTCCCGCCTTATACAAGAACCAATCAGATTCACTGATGGCGGCTGATGGATACTGTCATCACCTCTGCAAGCTGATGGAATCGGTGCGACACCGGTGGAGCATCAGTGAAGTCATCGTTGAAATTCGGAACACCGTCACAGTCTACTATATACAGTCACCAAGCTTAAGTTTTGAGGGTGCTAGAAACAATATACTGTGACGGTACTATTCTGCATTGCCTGTAATGAGGCGATATTAGCGATTCTAGTGGTGAACAACTATCTAATGTTTGCATGTTTACTACGTATTGAGCTTCACGACTGTATATACTAGATTGTGACACCGTGATGCCATCAGATTGCTCAGCTCTGAGATTCGGAATACGTTCTATGCCCACGTTTACTACCATAATATTTTTTCACAATGTGATAGAATATTTGGATTGCCGTAAAATCTGCAAGGTTCATAAAAAATTTAGCGCATATTTTCTGATTTTATAACAAATTTTACCGCACATTTTTACAGACGGAGAATCAACTGACCTTAAGTTCATGCAGTATTATCCCAACACAATCCAAGCTTCATTCTCAACATTGGCTGAATGGAATAGGAACCCATCTCAATTGCAGTAAATTTTCAAAACTTTAACGTTAGGTACTAACTTCTCTTTATAAATAAATATATCATACATTCGTTCTTGGCATGGAATTATACTACACATCAATCTTTCTACCTAAAAATGTATAGGGCTATAGGTTAATTAATTGCACAAATTTTACATGTTTTACTGAAGCCTGTAATTTTGAACAGAGACTGGGATGGGCCCTTATTCCATTCAGTCACGCTTTATATTGATTCACACAAAAGCAGTAGGACTATTTTATCCTTATTCCTCTCACATTCTTTTCTAAATGTTGCATTACAGGTGAGAAGACCTGTACAGGAAAGCACAGAAGGTCCAAAGTACTTCTGTATGTGATTCTACTAGCAGATTCGGCTTAGATGCCATTGGGGTCGCTGAGTTTCCACGGATTTAGCCACGTTCTGTTATCTTAAACCTCTGCACGGTGCCAGCAGGAAGTTTGCGACATCACGTGGACGGTGGCCTTCCTGATAGCTATCTCCCCTGTCAGCAACATGCCCGTACATGGTCATGACCGTCCACTTTTCCACAGTTCTGGGTCGCGCCCTCAACTCACCTCCTAGGCCCAATTGTATAAAACTCCCTTACTAAAGATCAACTTTGATCGAAGATCGAAAAGTGAACCGAGTTCAGATTCTTCTTCTATTGTATAAAACTTTTCTGCGATCAAATTACCTTGGTTCAAATGCAATCTAAAAGGATTTGGCAACGTCGCATAAACAGGTGAAATATGTGATACTCCGACCATGTTGTACAAGTTTGTTCAGTGTTGCCAATCTAGCGACTTTAACTCTTTTTCAATAACAATTTCTTTTAACTTTTGTATTGCTTAAATAGGGGTTTAGCGAACTTTTTAGCATCCCATAGTGACAAAATTTAATCTTTCTTTGTTGATAATGAGAAATCTAGCGACTTTACAACTACTTTTTGGCGACTTTGCGTACACACTGTTGGAGACACTGGTTTATTTGTGCAATGTAAATAATGGCGGACAATAAGAAGAAGGTTGACTGTTCTCCAAATTGTTATGATGTTTGATACCGCTAAACATAATAAAGCTTTATAAAACGACAAATTGAAAATTTATGAATGTACCTATCATAATCATTAATAATTAATGGTTGTTATAAACATAATATAATTATAGGTCATGTTATTTGATACTGCTGTACACGATAGAGCCTTATAAAATATAAGATTGTTTGTGTATTAAGACAAGAAATTGAAAAAAAGTATATATATATATATATATATATATATATATATATATATATATAAGTGTAACTACTATATCTATTAATATTAATAACAATAGTTATTCTATTTGCACAGTCTGCCACTAGTATATTTCAAACAGGAAAAAAATAGGCCTAACTGAACTTGGATCATCTAACTTAATCGGAGAAATTTCTTCAGTCAAAGTTGACTTTAGTTTGAGACAGATTAGACTTTATACAGCACAAAATTCCAAGTTCAGCTAGAACAAGGATCAATTTAATCTCTGATCTAAGATTGAATGGTTTAGACAATCGGCCCCTAGTCTCTTACCAGTTTAGTTAATTTCTAATTTTCGAAACACATATAATACAATATGATGTAATATAATTTAATTGATTATAACAGAATATACCGCTTAGCTCTCTCGAAGATTTCTGTGTTCAAAAGCCCCTCAAAAGAATAAAAGGAAAATGCTAGAGACATTTTCTCGCTATTTTTAAGTATAATCCCCCAAAATTAAAAAAAATTCAATCAGTAGTAGTTTTCCCCATGAGCCGTCTCAGTAATACGAACAATAATTATCTAAACGACGCTTAATTTTAGTTAAGGTTTCATACAGCATATGTGGTGTGATAGTTGCTACTGCTTTCACAGTGAGGTCACGTGACTTTCTGAGTTCGTCATCTTGTTGGAATAGATCTACGCAATGTCCTTGACTTAGCTCCAAAGAAAAAATCTAAAGGAGTAATGTCAGGAGAACGAGGTGGCCATGCTATTTTACCTCCGCATTCAAACCAACGTCCATTTTGTTGGGAAATTATGCTGGGTTGTTTGTGTGCAAACTGTAGAAATACGTATTCTTATAACATGTCTAGGCATGTAGATGCTGTGACAGTAGGATCAATGAAACATAAAGGTCTAATTTTCATATCCTGCATAAGACCACATTATACATTTCGAATATGTTCCATGACTGTACTCCTGTCTATCCTGCGCCTCGTTTTCAAACCTTATCCACCCACCATAATCTAGACACACACGATCACAATACTATCCATTCCCTCCCACCGAACATTATCATACTCATCTTCTTTCACTGTGGCTGTACCTCTACTTTGGAATTCCCTACCGAGTAATGTCAGAGACTGTCAGACATCAAAGCAATTTAAGAATAGACTAATAAAATATTTTTAAAACAATTCTCGTTAACAATAATAACTGTTTCAAGAGTCTAAATGTTTAATGATTATTATATATATCACAGAATAAATATTTAAATTATATTATTATTATTATTATTATTATTATTATTATTATTATTAATTATTATTATTCCTTATCAATGTTTAACTTATTATTGTTTCACTAACATCACTTACCCAACTTTCATTATTTCCTTATGTTTCCATTATTCACTTTCATGTTGTTTTACGTTTTTTTTGTAAGCTAATTGTATTCAATTAGAATTAGAGTCTGGCTGGGCGGAAGAGAAGGCCTAATGGCCTTAGCTCCGCCAGATTAAATAAATGAATTATTAAATTATTATTATTATTATTATTATTATTATTATTATTATTATTATTATTATTATTATTATTATTATTATTATAGAAGGTTTTGAGAGGCCAATATTCTGACATTGTACCTGTTAACTTAGACACAAATGAAAAGCTTCCTCGTCAGGAAACATATCCTGATCAAATATCTTTGTTTTCGTCAATGCACTACAGATTTCAATTGCAAATTCTTGTAGCTGAGGTTTGTCGGTTGGCTTGATACAAAGATCCGCCACGGTCGCCTCAACTGACCTCTGAAATAGTGTTAAGTGCACACGACTTCCGACCCATTTGCCGACATTTTGGGATGGGGAAACTTGAAGTCCAGAGAAATATAGTTCTCGAATATGTAAACGAGTGTTAAATTTATCATTATTTCTAGATTATTTCAGTTGGAACATAAAAATCTGTCCGTATATGAGGAATGTCCGTATCTTGGGGGTGTCCTTAAAGAGAGGTTTCACTGTACCTACTCCGTTTCCTATGTCCTGTATGTTGCCTATGCGTGTGTCACTGAAGATCATTGCTTCCATTCCTGTTGAACCGACTATCAGATTGTCTTAAGAACTCAGTGTCCACACGTGATTTTGTGCAAAAGTATCAAGGACATATTACGATTTTTCCTGTAATGTATCTATATACTCCATATGACTGGTCTTCTTCTCTGCCTTTCTCGCGATGCATTTAGTATAGCTTCCAGGCGTTTTCCTGGTTCTAAATAACTCCTCATTTCCTATGTCCTTTAGGTTGCCTACATTCAGGACAGTCCGAAAACTTATTGATTGCTTCTTGTACCTTTCACATAATAAAAATCAAGAAAGTTCAAGAAAGTCATCCTGTATTATGGAGACTTATCTATTACCATTCCAAGGGACTGAGTGTTTGTCTCTTGTGTTGTATTTAATTGGAGGAAGAGGGAGTATTTGGGGGATTCCTTCATCCACTGATCTTATAGTTACCGTACAAGTGTGATTCCAGTTAGCACCGAGGATCAAACCCAATTCATATGCCCGCACTCCAGAGCTTAACCACCGGAGAGGCAATCTTAGATAAATGTATTGCAACGCTTTACACAAGTGCAGTTTCAGCAAAGTGACATATCAACATAGATAAACTCAGAAAGATAAAGGAGGGAGACAATAGCGATTGTCAAAGTTTTGCTGAGTGGGAAGGGATTGGAATGGCAGATAAGAAGATACAACGTTCTGAATAGTTCGTCACGAGTTCGTAAAATATAAGCCTATAGGGACAACAAATCATACCAAATTGTCTTCACGTCCAAACGTAATACAGATATGTGGCCCGGGTAGGCTCCGCATTAGCCTCTCCCCGCGAAGTGTGGTGCGGGATGCCGGAAATTCCGGCGGAGTCTCATAGCTTGGTAGGCTATGATGATCTTTGCCTATTTCAATGCACGGATTTGACTCTTATAAAAATTTTGATTCTCAATTCCGTACATGAATTTTAGAATGTCTCAGTTTCCGATCTCACAGGTAGAATCCTAATTATGACGCGATGGGATAATTATTGTCTCTGTGTCTTAAAAATAGAGTCCATTTTTATATATTTATTTACATTTGTATTTTCAAAATTCAGTTCACTTTGCAGAGATGAAGCGTTTCCAACATAACTAAAAACTATCCAACATTCTGTGATGAAATATTTTGTGTGAATTTATGCATGTCATATCTACAATATGATGCAAGATCACTTCTCTACTTTTGATAGATTGTCTGACAGAAAACAAATTCATTTTAAAAATGGTCAAATATAAGTACTTTCTTCTAACACAAAATAAAAAAAAATATATTATTTATTGAGGAATATAGTTTAAAGAGCATGACATTGTAAACATGAGTTTCAGCAATAAAATAAAAGAGAGAAAACATGAAAAAGTTAACAAGTTTATGTGTTGTGAGGGAAACGCTACATGACTGCACAGTAAACTGCCACCATTATGAATTTAAAAAAATATATATATAATTTATTTTTGAAATCGTAAAAATATTTTTTCATATAGCAGAAGGATAGTGTTTTACACATAGCAATTTTTATTATTGTACACGATACAGTAATGGAAGAAAAAGAAATGTTGAATATTTCCAAAAATTTTACTCCCGTAAGCTGTACCTAACCCCTTAAATGCGACAGGCTCATGTCAGTAGATTTACTGGCATGTAAAACAACTCTTGGGGGACAAAATTCCGGCACATCGGGGACGCTGATATAACCTCTGCAATTGCGAGCGTTATTAAATAAACCATAATTTAATTTTCCTGAGTCTGGAGAGTATAGTATACTATACTTCACTATAGTATTACTATACTTCATACATGATTATGTTATAAGATGTATGTTCAGAGATCTGAATTATAGTATAATATACCTGCATTTATGCTCAAATTGTAACCTTAATTTTTATCATGTCAGTGACTTTTTCTGAAGTGTACGATTATGCTGAACTTTAAAAATAAAACAACAAATGTCTCAGGACTCAGGAGGATATCATGATAAATTTTATTTTCTAGTAGGTTATTTTACGACGCTTTATCAAGATCTCATATTACTTAGCGTCTGAATGAGATGAAGATGATAATGCCGGTGAAATGAGTCCGGGGTCCAGCACCGAAAGTTACCCAGCACTTGCTCATATTTGGTTGAGGGAAAACCCCGGAAAAAACCTCAACCAGGTAACTTGCCCCGACCGGGAATCGAACCCGGGCCACCTGGTTTCGCGGCCAGAAGCGCTACCATTACTCCACAGGTGTGGACACCCTCGTAAATGTTCGTTCTTGATCAAACGCCTCAGAACAGAAATGCCCAGGTATCTTTCCACGTAAAAGTAATAAAATTCTTGCGTCGGCAGAGAAATTCTGTGTGAGTTATTAGAACAAGTCTATTGTATATGCGTAGGGCTCGTATTTCTGAAAACTCAATTCAACGCCCACGTATCCGTCTGGCAAAAGGGAAATTAAGGAGTTAAGTACCTCACACGAGTCTGCTTATATATTGCAGTCTTGTCCTAAAGAGACCTTTATAGCACGTGTGCTGTTGGTATTGGAAAAAGTGTAATGCTATTTCCTTTTGAACTCTCTCTATTCTTTGTCCATTATAGCCAACGTGCAGCTGCTTTATAGAATGACATTTCTTTGTCTGACGATATTTTTACTTTCTCGTTATACGAGTGGAGAAAATAATTTGATGTTGCAAAAATATGTCAATACTTTCACGTTAATGCGCAACAGTCCTAGCACTGAAAAAGTAGATTCAGTCAGTCAGTCAGTCAGTCTGTCTGTCTGTCCTTTCATGACCTGCTTTTCCTCTCAAACAAAAGAAAGAGTTTTATTATATTTAGTGAAGAGAAATCACAAATTACTAGAGTAAACAGATCATGTGACTTGTATATGTAGGTAACGAATTCTGACTTTTTAAGCAAACTCTGTTTTCAAGATGTGGTGTCAGATTTTTGGGTATTTGAACCGTGTCATATACGTAGAGGCATCCAGGGTCTCGAACCTATATGTCGAATCCACCAACAGAGAAGGCAAAGGGAAAAGAAGACACCTATCTGTTGGATCCGTTTCCACCAGCTATTTTTCAAAAGACGAACGCATGTATTGGATTCGTTACCAACAGCTATTTTTCAAAGGAAGGTCGGATCTATTGGATCCGTCCCCACCAGCTTTTTTTCAAAAGAGAAGCCGATCTGTTAGGTTCGTTACCAACAGCTATTTTCCAATGGGAGAACGGATCTGTTGGATCCGTTCCCACTAGCTATTTCTCAAAAGAGGAATGGATTTATTTGAATCGTTACCAAAAGCTATTTTCCAAAGGGAAGACGGATCTGTTGGATCCGTTTCTCACGAGCTATTTTTTAAAAGAGAAACGGATCTGTTGGATTCGTTATCAACAGCTATTTTGCAAAGGAGGGAGGGATCTGTTGGATCCGTTTCCACGAGCTATTAAACAGAAGAACGGATTTGTTGGATTCGTTACCAACAACTATTTTCCAAAGAGAGGAAGGATCTGTTGAATTCATTCCCACGAACTATTTTCAAAAGAGGAACGGATCTCTTGGATTCGTTACCAACAGCTATTTTCCAAAGGAAGGACGGATCTGTTGGATCCGTTCCTACGATCTATTTTTCAAGAGAAGAACGGATCTCTTGGATTCGTTACCAACAGCTATTTTCCAAAGGAAGGACGGTTCTCTTGGATTCGTTACCAATAGCTATTTTCCACAGAGAGGACGGATCTCTTGGATCCGTTCCCACGAGCTATTTTTCAAAAGAGGAACAGATCTCTTGGATTCATTACCAGCAGCTATTTTCCAAAGGAAAGACTGATCTGTTGAATCCGTTCCTACGACCTATTTCTCAAGAGAGGAACGGATCTGTTGGATTCATTACCAACAGCTATTTTACAAAGGGAGGACGGATCTGTTGTATCCATTCCCATGATCTATTTTTCAAAAGAGGTAAGGATATGTTGGATTGGTTATTAACAGCTATTTTTCAAAAGAAGAACGGAAGAACCTGTCTGTTGAATACGTTAACAAGATCTATTTCCAAATAGGAGAAAGGCGAAACATATCTTTTGGATCAGTTACCAAAAGTTATTCTCCAAAAGGAGAACAGAAGGATATTTATGTTGGATTTTTACCAAGAGCTATTCTCTAAAATACAAACTGAGAAACCTATCTGATGAATCCGTTACCAAGAGCTATTTTCCAATAGGGTAGCGGGAAACATATCTGTGAAGAGATCAGCAATCGTGAGCATAATATTACAAGCAAATTCAAGCTAATGAAAAGTAAGCCTATGACACTATATTTGAGGCGTATAGTTGCAAAATCAGATACATTACTTTTCTTTTTCGAAATGAGTTAATGTTATATTTCATATCTTCGTATGATTCTATAACTGCTATAGCATTGTAATGCTCCAAAGCCAGATACATCACATGGATTTCTATGATGAAAGAATAGTATTGGTTGCAAACCCTTGGTTCCTTGCAAACGTTTTTCCTTCATACTGAAAAATTATGTTTTAGCGATGTATCTGATTTCGCAACTACGAGGGCTATTCATAAAGTAACTTCCGTTTATTTTTTACAAACCTGTGAATGACGTTACAGAATTGGGTTACAATACGTTTGAAAGTATACACTCTAGTTTATTTTTCCATATAGTTTCCAGTCACATTGAGACAATTGTCGTAGCGTTTGACGAACTTTGAAATCCCGCGATCGTAGAATTCGGTCGCCTGCGACTGAAGCCAACCTACGACGCTGGTTTTCAACTCTTCGTCATCGTCAAAGCGCTTCGAGCCAAGCCACGTCTTCATTTGCATGAAGAGATGGTAATCGCTAGGCGACAAATCTGGGCTATATGGAGGATGATCCAATACTTAACAGTTGAACTCTTGCAGTTTTGTCGCAGTACGACGCGCTGTATGGGCCCGGGCGTTGTCATGCTGGAAAATCACCCCAGAGCTCGACGTGCCAAGACGTTTGTTTTGAATGGCCTTTTTCAAATTTGTTAGTGTGTTACAGTAACGCTCAGCGTTAATTGTGGCATTCCTCTCCAAGAACTCCACTAGCAGAATTCCTTTTCTGTCCCAGAAGACAGTTGCCATAGCAGAAAGTTTCCGGTAGCCCAAATCTTCGGTAATAACTGTGTACAAAAAGTACTACTAATCTGTGGGAAATCTTCACTAACCTCCGACATGGTGAACCTGCGGTTTGTTCTAACCCTTTCGTTAACCAAACTAATCAGATCTGCATTCACGATACTCGGTCGACCACTTCTTTCTTCATCATGGACATTGGTTGGCTCATTTTTGAGCATACCATTGTCTTACACCACCTTCACTCATTACGTCTGGCCCATAAACTTCACAAAGTTGGCGATGGATTTCACTAGCTTTACGGTTTTTGGCCACAAGAAATCTTATTACAGAACGTACCTCATACCTGGCGGGACTTGCGATTGCAACACACATTTTGACAGCGCGTAGCTCAGAGAGGAACAAAGACACGACCTTGACTCTACCGCTGCTTGACGCGTACTTCTTCAAGGTACACTCCACCGCAAGAGCGGCGCCACGATCTCTTTTGTTACGCACGCTATATGAAAACGGAAGTTACTTTATGAATAGCCCTCGTAAATGCTTCAATTAAAAAAGATAGCAATTGCTTCGTTTTTTTATTAGTTTATCATTTTTATCATACATACAGATATGGCCTGTATTGTATAATAAATATTTAAGTTTCAAAGGACTGAAAAAATGTGTAAAAATTATAAATTTCAGAATTTCATCGTCTTAAAGAATTCCAACCTGAAGTGGAATATAATATTTATGCATTTCCTTCAACACTGCATAGATTGGTTGCATACAGAAATGTTGAATATTCACGAATAAGGACAAACTATATAATTTATAACACTCATATGCATGGTATTGGTTATTTAATGATGTTATATCAACTATTATGTTCTAGTGTCAATGAAATTAATGATAGCAAGATGCTATTTGGCGAAATGAGGCTGAGAGTTCTGTGTAATTTACACGACATTCGCCTTACAATTGGGGAAAACAATGAAAATCCAATTTGGTAATCAAACCCACGCCCGAACGCAACCCTGGATCAGCAGGCAAACAAGCTACCTCCTGAGTTAAGTCGGTGGCTACATGAAAGAATGAGTTGAGGCTGTGTTAATATAATTAATGTAATTCTAGTTTACATACCCAACGAAAGAGTCTTTTTTTTCTATAAAATGTAAAGTGTTCTTTGTGTTAACAAGTAGCGTTCGTTTCTCAAATTTATACACTCTAAAATTTCAACAATTTTATTACGGAATAGATCCAATCGTAAATGTGAAAGACGGTGGAGAAGAGAGAAAATTGTTAGCTGATTTGAAAACTCTTTCTTCCATTGAACATATACGACGACATTGAAGGAAGAAGTGGAGAAGTAACAGGCCAGCGAGTGAGAGGAAGAAGAAGAGGAAGAAAACGAAGCAGAAGAAAATGCTAAACCTCTTTCTATGGCAAGCTGTATGAAGTTCTGAGGACTGACGAAAACTCCCGACTTCCTTTTACTAGTGCTTTCCTTTTCTTATCCTTTTATTGTAAGCATAGACTCGCTCCACCAATTCTCCTCTGCGTCTCTTCCGTTCTTGAGAAAATCTCGGGCGTGGTACAAATCTCGCAGTTCGGCAGTGTTTTGTTATTGCAACAGTTGTGACTATGTGCCGTAAGGCGCACATCAAACCAGGAAGCAATGTCTGTAGCAGCCACTGCAGTGCTACTAATAAATTTCATAGACACATCAACATTTTATTGCCTAGTTTAAAGTGGAAATTGAAACAGCTGTCCCTTTTTTTTAGCATGGTTTGGGAATATTAAACCGAAAGAAATTCTCTCTCTTTACGACTGTGCATATAGGGTGACTGTGCATTTAAGGTAAACATTTATATTACTGTTCCTCAACCACCAGGTGCTATGTTATTAGTTCATAAAAAGAATTGCTCCATATACCGTACTTCGTTGTACGGAAATTCCTCAATAAGAACGTAACTCTTATGAATGTAAAAGACAGACTATTCTTCGCAATAAAATAATCCACTACTTTTATTCTCTAGCAATAGTCCAATTTGATGGCTATGTCATTCTTTAGACTAGGAGTAAACATTTTCTTTTAATGCCGCATGGAAGTCATCAAAAACTATTGAAGTGCCTTCCGGGAAGAAAATGAGCCATCAATCACAATAAACCACAAGCGTAAGCCACAGTTTCTCGTCCCGTCTTCCAGATTTTTAATCTTGCCTTATGAGGAAAGCGATCGACGTTGAGGAGCGTTGCCATGCGGGAGAAAGAGATCTATTTCGTTTGACTGAACACGAGTAGCACTTATATAAAATGCAAAATAATTTTTGAAAGGTCACACGTCCACTTTTGTCAATTTTACAGGAGGAGCAAAAAACTGTTTATTTTGCTAATGGTACTTTGTAGTGTAATCAGATATTTTTTATTCGAGGACAAAGGTGTAAAGTTACATTTACATGCATAAACTAATAGTAACATCAGTAAAACTTAACTGTAAAAATAATATTTATGATGGACCTTTACCCTTTTAATAATAATCAGTAAGTAAAACATAATGAAATGAATTTTTATGTTTTTAAATGTGTTTTAACTATTATTGACTAACAAATACTTAAGAATTTAATTGTTGAGAACATTATTTAGCTAAGGCAAAATCTCTTAAAAGCATAAAACTTTTAAATTTCTTCATTAAACACTTCCTCTGAAGTTTTCATTCATCTTAATTGTTTGTTTCTTCTATCGGTCACTGGAGAATTTCTTTATAAAATTGAAATATTCAGGAAGAACGTACTGCATAAGTTTGCTGACATCTTCAACTTTCTTCTCATTTATTGGAAATTTTCCGTAATGTGATTTACTTTCAAGCATTTTAAGTCATTAGGATACATTGGTTCTATGGAGTAACTTGAATGCGTGTGTCATTATTCCATCAATATATTCATATGCAACCACTGTACTTAGCATCAAAAAACATAATTGAATACTGTGAAATTTGAAAATATATTTTCTGATCTTTAGGCACTCCTTTTCCTAATGATATTTCGTATTGTACATCATGCAAAGAATGATAAGAAAACAAGACAGTTTGTTATTGATAGGTCACATGTCCTGGACACGTCCCTTTCAATACTAAACGGAAACTTCTTTACACTGTAGCATTCGGTAGAGTGCACATACTCGTTCCTTATCTTCAGCAAACGGTGCGCTGCACTAAGGAGAATATGATGGTGGTCATAACTCAATTTTTAAAAAAGTGGACCTTTCAATAATAATCGATTCACATATATATACACAATCCAACTGTTGTTAATACAGGTCTACCTCAAATAGCTTTACTTACTTACAAATAGCTTTTAAGGAACCCAGAGGTTCATTGCCGCCCTCACATAACCTCGCTATCGTTCCCTATCCTGTGCAAGATTAATCCAGTTTCTATCATCATATCCCACCTCCTTCAAATTCATTTCAATAATATCCTCCCATCTACGTCTCAGCCTCCCTAAAAGTCCTTTTCCCTCCGGCCTCCCAACTGTTGTCGTGCCAGAGAATCAGTCCCACTCCTAGGCTTATTGTATGGTTTCGTAACAAGCGGAGATACTAAATTAAAATTGTGTTTATCCAATACGTGTGGAAAAAATTAGAAATCTTCAGCACACCAGCTTCATATCTGAAGATTTCTTTTATCTAGCGTTCTTTTAACAGTTCTTTAATAGGTATAGGGTAAACTAGGGTCTGTTGGACAGTCGGGCATGTTGGACACTCCGTACTTTAACGTGTTACCACGCCACTTGTGGGCACCACATTCTGCTAGATGTCAATGACGGAAGTAGCCCTACTCGTGGCTACTTCCGTCATTGACTTCTAGCTGAATGTGGTGCCCACAAGTGGCGTGGTAACACGTTAAGGTACGGAGTGTCCAAATGCCCGACTGTCCAACAGACCCTAGTTTACCCTAATTCAGAATGAAGAGCGAAAAAGAATATATATATATATGGAATAGAATGAGGTATCTGTTTTGTTAAACCAGAAATCAGAATAGGTGAATATGTGTATAACTTTGGATGATTAAAAAGTCAAGAAGAGAAATGTAGGTTAGTTGTTTGACAAAACAACTATTCTCTTATGAGTAGAAAAATTAGGAAATAACTCTTGTTTCAAAACAGTAACATTTTAATAAAAAGATACTGTACAAGGCACTGGATATTCGCTTGTTACTTAGAGAAGTACCTAGCCTAATTGACGTCATTTGGTACATAAACAATCAACATTATCCTTTGAAAATAACAACTTTTGTATTGCATATAGTGTCCTCTAGAAATCTCTTCTACAGGCATAAATTGATTAAAACTCTTCTGGGGAAATTCTACAGATAGCAACAGTATATTCCTACTACAGAAAAAGAGTAATTAGAATAATAGTAGGTGCCAAATCTAGGGAATCGTGAAAACTTTGTGACTAACTCAACAGTTCGTAGCATAAATATTCGCAAAAAAATGACTTTCATATTCTATCGGCAAATCTATCGTGCTATCAAAAGGAGTGCGTTATATGGCAGTAAATATTTTTAATAGCCTCCCTATGGATATAAAAATCGAACTAAAAACATAAGATTATTTAGGGCCAAATTAAAGAAGTACCGGTACCTAATTTCTCATGCTTTATACTCTATAGGTAGGTGTGTGACATTCAACAACACTGCATGAATATTACTGCCTTGTATTAAGTAATTCCTTGTGTTGTACTAGTATACTGTAAAACTCTTCTGTATGTAATATTTCAACTACACAGTGTTAATTGCCTGGGTGTCTAGAGTCTGGAAATTAGTATGAATGTGAGTGTGATTGTGATTGTGAGTGTGCCGGGTTAATATTAATTAGCCAATCATCACAATATAAAATACATCAGGACTGTCGCTGGGCTGTAACCTAAACACAAATACCTTACTATAATAATACCGGACAGCTGTATACTAGCAGCATTGACGTGAGTGCGAAAAATCGCGGACTTGACATCTAGCGGAGCGGCGTGGAATTACGTCCACAAATACAAATATTAACATAGCGGGATTCGGATTATTGTTAAAACGAGAGTTAATAATGTGGAATAATATATGAAGCACTTAAGAAATGTTGAATAGTATTTAATATAAAAATATTATCTTATATTAAAGCTGCATATTATGAGAAATATTGCATACTTCATATTACTTTCCGTAATTAATTGTTACATATTTTTTTCTTTGGTTTAGTGAGACAAAATCAATTAAGAATGAATTTACAATAATGCTTTATATACACATTGCTCACAACTGCAAAGATAAAATTGATAGTAATCTGATGCTTGTAATAATAAGTAAAAGCATGTGGACAACAATAAAACTTAATTTGATAAAACTTTAAAATTTCCAATACCGTATATTTTAACTTCTATTAATTTATTAGGTCTAAATAAAAGAGCTAATTTCTATTTTTCTATCGACACAAAGGCGAAGGAATTAGGACTACTAAAGAATTTGTTGACTCACGTTTTATTATCCCTCGGAAATCGAAAGTACGATTTGTAGCAATTTGTAATGCTGTAATTTTGTAGCAATTATAAACAGCACACATACACCTTGACATTTTGACACAACACTAATTAATGAAACTATTAACTAACCCAGCAACAATATACATTACAGTTGATTACACCTTGTTTCGCGAATATCTCCACACCGGCCGCCTAGGTAGCAGCACCAGTTCGTTCGCGCGCAGAACTGCTAGCTGTTCGGTATTATTATAGTAAGGTATTTGTTGAACACACGTTTCAGCGTAACATTGTTGACAAGTACTCCATTTGTTAGCACAACTATAAAGCACTAATAGATGCTATAGAGTTACCAACAACGAAAAAAAAAAAAACTAGACTGTGACTATAATTAAGACTTTGTTGTTATTGTTGTTGTTTAGTAAACTGTCCGAAGACAGGTCTGAACCTCACAAGTGATACCAAAAGCACCACTTATGAGGCAACTAGGCCAGGAGATAATAGGATAGGGTAGCTAGGTCCTTTCTCCCTCCATTGCATACATCGCCGTTTAGCTACATGTTACACTAGTCAGACTTCAGATGCATACAAACAATTGTTCTTCCTCGACACATATCGTCAAGTGAGATGTACTGCCTGACAATAGAGGGAACATATCAGTCAGAATCTCAAATAGTATAATTTTTTTGACATGTTCCATATTCTAATCCCCATTTCAGTTTGGTTGATAGGCTTTCCCCTCTACTCACAATCTGTACAATCAGTGAAGGGGAGGATGCTACTGTCCATGTCACAAACGTCCGACTAATTGACTTTCTACATCGTAAAAAATTTTATTATTGAAAATATTTATCGGTAATCTATATTTAGAAAGTCTATACTAAGCGTTTATATTTAATTTTATTGCTGTTTATATCAACTGGCACATTAAAAAGCTACTGACAGCAGAAGATAAATGTTTTCTCCACCGCTAGTTGCTACTCTACAACATACACAACGGGACAATCTGCACTGTGCCACTCCCCCCTGACTTCATAATACAAACTGACATTCATTAATTTAATTAATAATTATTTTTTTAAAATATCGTAAGAACGACACTAAAATATGCTCAAACATGTAATTGTGAAACATTATTATTTCATATTAACTTAGGTACTTGATTTAATATTGTACTTTCTTGTGCGTACAAGTTAGGGGGGTGAAGATATAAGAGGCAACAGCTACTGTTCTATTACTGACGGTCACTGGGCAAGTACAGGGACATCATTTTATTTTTACTTCAATTTTTATTGTACCTGAGTTTTTGAATGTACTTCACTCTCACCTCCTCTACTAGTAAACTTCGAACAGTTTCCACACAGAACCAAGGCCGCGTATGCAAGTCTCTTTACGGTAAACAGGACTGAGTTAGTGAGTATAGTATGTTCCAGAAATATGTTCGCGTTTTCCAGTGACGAAAGAGCGTTCAATATTGAATCATATTTTCGCACAGGTACTCTCGTCCATTTGCCTACGTCGCAGCCCTGTTTTCCCCACCTCTTTTGCTCGCTCCTCTGTAAAGACTAGTGGCTGGGCTGTCATAGATTTTTTTCTGAAAACCTTAACTTCTGTTAGGAATTGGACATGTATGTGATATTATACAACTGTTTAAAATAACTTAAATATAAAAGGGCCTCGTTAAGTAATTAACTGTCACGTGCGTTTCCCCCTTTCTACGACCCTGGGACAAAACCACTTGGACGGACAGCAGATAGCATGTCTGCGTAATTTTATCTTTTCAGATCGTGCGGAAGTGAAGAATGAAGTGACAATACGTAAGGTACTCTTTTATAGAGTAGGTACAGAATTATTTCAACATGAGTTATTAGTACGAAGGCCGAAACTGGTAATTGGAATTAGGTACAATAGTCTATAGTGCGATAATATGCACAAAATAACTGAAGCCTGTATCGAAATGAAGAGCCACCATTTAAAAAAATGTGTTTAAATATCCATATTATGTTTATTTTCAAATTTACCTTCATTTTATAAATTGTACACTAATGTGCTGTAAACAGTATAATATACACTGCATAATGAATACGTCCGAATGGATAGCTCAATTCGTGAGTAAAAAAACTTACTGTTAATACATACTGTATTTTGATTAAACAAAAACCTAATGAAAATTATCAAATTCAAAATCACGATGTTTCCTAGTTTACGTAAATGGATGAACTACTTTTCTTCCCTCCTATACCTAGTAAAGTGAGTTGTTTGTATCATCGAACTTCAGTCATGGAAGGAGATAGCAAACGGTGTTTCCGGTAATCAACCATTAATCCAAAGGTATAGTCAGGTTAATATTAGAAATGTTAGTAAAAATAAAATGATGTCCCAGTAGAAGGGGAAAGAGATGCCTTCGCATCCTCTCAACTTGTATGAAATGTCGTTTAGCTGTGATGCGATGTATGAATATGATGGGATGTAAATAAATACATTACAAAACAATATGTCTTAACCTCTTCTAATAATAAAAAACAGAAATAAAACTGTTATCAGAGACGGAGTTGTTGAATTTCGTATGAAGTAGGCCTACGTAAGAAGAGTTTGCTTTTTGTTCAATCCCTAGATCAGTGATTCGGTTTCCACGCACTTAAGAGCACATTATACCCTGCAGGTAAATTTGTTAGCAAAACTTCTCGTATCAATCTCTCAAGCGCTTTTAGCCTAGACAAGAAAATTTCATCATCCTGTTTTTAAGGGAAATAAATTGTTAAACACAGTTTGTGCCCCAAGCTATATCAAGCTTTAATCTACTACACCGCGAGCTCTAAGCAAGAGACCGCCAGAACATCCAATATGCAAGCTCTTCCGGCCACTCTTGAAAACCTATTTATTTATAACCGAGGAATTACCAAGTTCTGGTCTACTCCTACTCCACTTATTTCACATGGGGTCTCCTCTCGTCTTTCAATTATTTATTACCTTAGTCCATCTTCGTTCTTTTGGGTTACCACAACGCAATAAATTGAGCGTAAGAAGGCTTTAAAAAAATGTATGTTAACCACACACAGAATATAGTGACAAAATACGTAATATGATACGGGATTAGATTTAATGGTGTACCCCTGTTTTCTCTATCCTCATTTACTTAGTAATTTAGCTAGTAAGTAAAGTGAGTACATATTATTTAATGTACCGAAGTACATATGGCGTTTCCATGCAGATATTCTGCATCATCGTACGATGAAAGAGTAATGGAACGGAGAAAAATTCTCTCCGGCACCGGGATTTGAACCCGGGTTTTCAATACAAACCGCTACAGGACTATTTCTAGCAATACATTACTGCCCAAATATTGAAATAGCATTTTCAAGAGCTGCTCACATTTGTCCCTGACGTAAACTATGGTTTATTATTCATGTTTATGTATTTCTAATTTTCTTCATGTGGTATACCATTTTTGGCTGGATTTTATTCAAAGGATTTAATTTTGGAAATAGTATCTTTGAGATATCTCTACGTGCTGATGCTTTATCCACTAAGCCACACCGGATTCCCATCCCGGTGCCGGATCGAATCCTCTCGGTTTACGTTCTACCTCTTGGGTTCCCTCTAGTGGCCGCCCTCTGCACTACGTCATAGATGTCTATGAACATAGGACTAATGTCCACATATGTGCGGAGGTGCACAAGGATCCGACGGAATAAGCGCCGTCTTAAATCACGAAGTGATTTACGCATATCATATATATTATTTTAATGTACCGAAGTACATATGGTGTTTCCATGCACGTATTCTGCGTCATCGTACGTAGAGCTGAAAACCCGGGTTCAAATTCCGGTGCCGGAGAAAATTTTTCTCCGTTCCACTACTCTTTCATCGTAAAGTGAGTACAATTCAAAAGTAGACCTATACAAGAAAAAAATCTTCCTAGCCACTAAGAGCCAGGCTCTTTTACAGTGTGGTCTTAGCCAATAATAATATAACATATAATTTATAAAGGAAGTTTAATAAATATTGTAATTAACATAATTCAGACGGACTACTAATACATAACCCAGAAAATAAAGATATAAATAAAAAATTAAAAAAAGGAAAAAGCATACATTTAATATAAATTGACAATCAGACAGAAGCCAGTGACATTCAATAAAAACATGAATACAGTCGACGGAAATAAAAAGGTAAAAAGTACACAACATTTATTAATGTTATAAATTATATCACAAATAATTTTATAAGATCATTTTTTTAAATGTTGAATTTTAAAATATTTCAAATTTGAAAAATGATTTCTAATTTTATTATAAATTCTACCATGTTTAAGTGCTGCACTTGTATGACATTTAGGCATTCCAGATCATACAAAAACCATTATTCACTAAAATTTTGAAGAAATACGACATTTCTAGAGCCGATGTATAACTTAAATTAATGATTCGTGTTCAATATGTTTGTAAAATACATTGATGAAACAATAAATTATACAATATCATTAATTTTTCATTTGTGCAAATAATTCTGTTCCCGTAAATTCTCTATAATTTGAACTTCCAATAATTCAGATAGAATTTTCCCCAGTTAGTCCGAATTAGTGACGATATATTCTATTATCATTATCATTATTTTTCTATTATTATTATTATTATTATTATTATTATTATTATTATTATTATTATTACTTCTACTTCTCACCTTAGTAAAAGATGGTACTTAACCAATCTATAGTGAGTATTGGTATCATCCAGTACATTGGAATATGGAGCAGAGGGTGGGATCCGTACAGACAAAACCAAATCGATTCAATAGAAAAGGTCCAACGCAAGGCAGAAAAATATGTCAAAATGGGAAAGGGACATGGTGAAGAGATAGTAAAAGATTTAGTTTGGGAACTTCTGAAATCAAGGCGACGAAAAACCAGACTCACCGCATTGTTTAAGGCACAAATGGACACAAAGCATGGACCGACATCAATGCTATATTAGTAACACCATCATACTTAGGCAGGGCTGATCATATTAGGAAGTTTAAATGCAGAAAACAAAGAACGGACGTAGAAAAATTTTCCTTTGTTAACCGCACAATAGTAGACTGGAACAGCTTACCTGCGGCAATCTTTCAGGGTGGTCCTCTCAAAATCAATACATTTAAGGAAAGGTTGAAAAGATTAGATTTACAATGTAATTTGTGAGTGCAGTGTAATCAACTAAGTTGTGTCATGTAATTAATTAAGTTGATATGTAATTAATTAAGATATGATATTAAGTTGATGTGGAAATTAAATTAAGGTGATATGTAATTAAGCTGATATGTAATTAATTATGGTGATATGTAATCACTTAAATTGATAATAGTTGGGTGAAATAGGTTTATTTTTTCTTATTGTAGACGTTATTATAACATAGTTTTTATTTATAGTCCTAGGTTTATTGCATCTATTTATTTACAGTTAGAAGTAAATTTACGTTAATTTTATTTTTTTATTGCTGTAATTATTGTATTATTGTAATGGTATTATTGTATATTATATATCACTGCCACCGGTGTATACCCAATTGTAGTGTTATTACATACATACATACATTACATACATACATTATACAGAATCGAAATATTGAATGGGAAGTAGTAGTAGTAGTAGTAGTAGTAGTAGTAGTAGTAGTAGTAATAATAATAATAATAATAATAATAATAATGAGGAGAGAGAGATGGAACGGAGAAAAATTCTCTCCGGCGCCGGGATTTGAACCCGGGTTTTCAGCTCTCCGTGCTGATGCTTTAACCACTAAGCCACGCCGGGTACAATCCCGACACCGTTGAGAATCGTCTCAGATTAAGCTCCATCTCTTGGGTTCCCCTCTAGTGGCCGCCCTCTGCACTACGTCATAGATGTCTATGCACGCAGGACCGAAGTCCATATATGTGTAGAGGTGCACTCAAATGAGTGACTGGTTGGCCGGGGTCCGACGGTATGGGCGCCGTCTTTAAATCACAAAGTGATTTATTACGCATATCATATTTTATTTTGATGTACCGAAGTACATATGATATTTTCATGCAGATATTCTGCTTTCTCAGATGATGAGAGAGAGATGGAACGGAGAAAAATTCTCTCCGGCGCCGGGATTTGAACCCGGGTTTTCAGCTCTCCGTGCTGATGCTTTAACCACTAAGCCACGCCGGGTACAATCCCGACACCGTTGAGAATCGTCTCAGATTAAGCTCCATCTCTTGGGTTCCCCTCTAGTGGCCGCCCTCTGCACTACGTCATAGATGTCTATGCACGCAGGACCGAAGTCCATACATGTGTAGAGGTGCACTCAAATGAGTGACTGGTTGGCCGGGGTCCGACGGTATGGGCGCCGTCTTTAAATCACAAAGTGATTTATTACGCATATCATATTTTATTTTGATGTACCGAAGTACATATGATATTTTCATGCAGATATTCTGCTTTCTCAGATGATGAGAGAGAGATGGAACGGAGAAAAATTCTCTCCGGCGCCGGGATTTGAACCCGGGTTTTCAGCTCTCCGTGCTGATGCTTTAACCACTAAGCCACGCCGGGTACAATCCCGACACCGTTGAGAATCGTCTCAGATTAAGCTCCATCTCTTGGGTTCCCCTCTAGTGGCCGCCCTCTGCACTACGTCATAGATGTCTATGCACGCAGGACCGAAGTCCATACATGTGTAGAGGTGCACTCAAATGAGTGACTGGTTGGCCGGGGTCCGACGGTATGGGCGCCGTCTTTAAATCACAAAGTGATTTATTACGCATATCATATTTTATTTTGATGTACCGAAGTACATATGATATTTTCATGCAGATATTCTGCTTTCTCAGATGATGAGAGAGAGATGGAACGGAGAAAAATTCTCTCCTCTACACATGTATGGACTTCGGTCCTGCGTGCATAGACATCTATGACGTAGTGCAGAGGGCGGCCACTAGAGGGGAACCCAAGAGATGGAGCTTAATCTGAGACGATTCTCAACGGTGTCGGGATTGTACCCGGCGTGGCTTAGTGGTTAAAGCATCAGCACGGAGAGCTGAAAACCCGGGTTCAAATCCCGGCGCCGGAGAGAATTTTTCTCCGTTCCATCTCTCTCTCATCATCTGAGAAAGCAGAATATCTGCATGAAAATATCATATGTACTTCGGTACATCAAAATAAAATAATAATAATGTTTAAAAAATAATAATAATAATAATAATAATAACAACAATAATAATAACAGACTTCAAGGATTAGTTCTTTCTGCCCTTTCCGTTAAAAATATTGTTCAAGACATTTTTCAAAAGTCGACCCAAATTTCTCTTTCGTGTACAAATATTTTATGAATTATGACATTATAATATTTACAAGTAAATTGACGGACATTTCTATTTAATTAATCTTAATTTGCTTGGTAACCAAATGCAGAGTTGTCTACTTTCAATATTAATGTTTATCTATCATGTAGCTATAGAAGTAGGAAATAATTAAAAAGTTCTGTATGATGAAACATAATATATAATTGTAATAGAAAAATTTAGCAATATATTTTATCCTACGTCAGTCGAAAAATAAGTGTATATATAAGTATACTTTTTTTACGGGATTCCTTAGAAGGAAGAGAATTGCCTTCTGCCTTATGAGGGCTGTACCACTAGAACTGGGTCAGCGATTTCAATAAAAGTTTATCGGCCGTACCTACATGAGTCTAGGCCCACCCACTCTCCGCCCATACAGCAAGTTCAGCGGTGAATGAAATTCGATCAGACCAGGAAAGTAGTGTAAAATCACACTTTCTGATATATATTTCACATTGACCCTCATCCGCAACAATTCTGCTTTCCTGTTTTCATATCTGCGGACAGTACGATAGGCTGCGACACTGTCTGTCATTGCAGTCTTCGTTGAATTGGGGGCATCCACGCCATATTACAGTCGTACATTCCGTTTAAAAACTTCCGCCTAGCGTCAGCAGGAACAGCATTGCCAACTACACACACTTGCAAAATTAGGACAACTAAAATTGATTCTGTTCCAGCTTGAAGAATATATACCATTATAGTAGCAGTATTTATTTATTTAACCTGGTAGAGATAAGGCCGTCAGGCCTTCTCTGCCCCTCTACCAGGAGATTACTACTACAATGTGAAGAATAAAATTACAATTAATATTAAATTTACAATTACAATAAAAATCAAAGTACGAAAAGATTACCTGATTAATGAAAGCTAGACAATTTATCATAGAAATTCAGAACAAAGAATATTTTTTGGAAACCGTATTATATAACTTTCATGTATTAAATTGTATGTTAAAATGTTAACATGTTTCGGCCTGCTATCGGCCATCATCAGAACTGGTTGGTGCTGGTTTTGGCGCCTTTTGTTTTGTTTCTTGTGGGGGTGTGTTTGTGTATTGTAATATGGAGCAGACTGTGTTTTATCCAACTGAATTCTTGAATTCTTTGAAACCACAGGGATTGCTACCATATAATTTAATACTTAATATTGAGTTACCAACAGTACTATTGCGAAATATTGAAACACCAAAATTATTGAATGGAACAAGAATTGGTGTGAAAAATTCATTCAAAACGTAGTAATAGAAGTAAGAATATTAACTGGGAAACGAAAGGAAAAGATGTTTTTATCCACGCATTCCTATGATACCCACTAACATGCCTTTCGATTTTAAGTAACAGCAATTTCAGTGCGACTAAAATGGCCATATTAAAATTAATCCCAAGACAGTCGTTGTATTTACTGAATTACAAATTAAATCTAGAATAACAGAACTGTATAGTGATGAAATTACCGGATATAGATATATTTTGTGATAGATTAAGAGAACTACTATTTATAAAAAAAAAAAAAAGTCTGAAAGAGTCTAAATTACTAACCAAGTGCCCGGTAAATTTGCGTTTGAATTCAATTTTATTTCGACAGTCCCTGATGCTAGCAGGTAGCGAATTTCAGTCTTGGCAGGGCTATTGTGAAAGAGGATGATTATACTTTATACACAAAATGAAATACTGTATATTGTTACTCTAATTTCAAGAAAATTTATTATTATTATTATTATTATCATTATCATTATTATTATTATTATTATTATTATTATTATTATTATTATTATTATTATTATTATTATTAAAGGATTAATATTTCAAAAACTTTTTATACCAATAGGTCTATCTCTCTTTCACCGGTTGTCAGATGCATAAAACTTGCCAACTTGTATGGTATGAAATTGGATCCTTTAAATCTATAGTTTGAATATGTTATTGTTGTTTTAATATCGCATTCTAATTCAATTCTAACACATGTTTTGTTATTATTCTTTCAATTGAATTATTCTCCATTTTCACATTTTGTATGAACGTCTATTCATGTACATTTATTGCAGTTAATGTCATTATTTGTGATTATTATCATTATTTTTAATTATTGTCGTTATTTGTAAGTTTTGTCATTATTTGTAATTTTTGTCATTTGTGCTGAACTATTATTGGTCTCTGGCTGGTGTACAGCACACTAAAATATTAGTAAATAAATAAATTATTATTATTATTATTATTATTATTATAATTATTATAATTATAATTATCCTGACATAATTAGGAACATTAAATCCAGACGTTTGAGATGGTCAGGGCATGTAGCAAGTATGGGCGAATCCAGAAATGTATATAGAGTGTTAGTTGGGAGACCGGAGGGAAAAAGACCTTTAGGGAGGCCGAGACGTAGATGGGAGGATAATATTAAAATGGATTTGAGGGAGGTGGGGTATGATGATAGAGACTGGATTAATCTTGCACAGGATAGGGACCGATGGCGGGCTTATGTGAGGGTGGCAATGAACCTTCGGGTTCCTTAAAAGCCATTTGTAAGTAAGTAAGTATTATTATTATTATTATTATTATTATTATTATTATTATTATTGTTATTGTTACGATCACTAAAATCATTATTGTTATTATCATGATCATTATCGACATTATCAACATTATTATTATATCACTGTCATATTATTAAAGTAAATCCCGAAAAGACTAAGTATACGATTATGTCTCGTAACCAGAATATTGTATGAAACGGAACTATAAAAATTGGAGATTTATCCTTCGAAGAGGTGGAAAAATTCAAATATCTTGGAGCAACAGTAACAAATATAAATGACACTAAGGGAGGAAATTAAACGTAGAATAAATATGGGAAATACCTGTTATTATTCGGTTGAGAAGCTTTGTCACCTAGTTTGCTGTCAAAAAATTTGAAAGTTAGAATTTATAAAACAGTTATATTACCGGTTGTTCTGTATGGTTGTGAAACTTGGACTATCACTTTGAGAAAGGAACAGAGATTAAGGGTGTTTGAGAATAAGGTTCTTAGGAAAATATTTGGGGCTAAGAGAGATGAAGTTACAGGAGAATGGGGAAAGTTACACAACGCAGAGCTGCACGCATTGTATTTTTCACCTGACATAATTAGGAACATTAAATCTAGATGTCTGAGATGGGCAGGGCATGTAGCACGTATGGGCGAATCCAGAAATGCATATAGAATGTTAGTTGGGATGACGGAGGGAAAAAGACCTTTAGGGAGGCCGAGACGTAGATGGGAAGATAATATTAAAATGGATTTGAGGGAGGAGGGATATGATGGTAGAGACTGGGTTAATCTTGCTCAGGGTAGGGACCAATGGCTTGCTTATGTGAGGGCGGCAATGAAACTCCGGGTCCCTTAAAAGCCAGTAAGTATTATTATTATTATTATTATTATTATTATTATTATTATTATTATTATTGACTTTAATATTCTTTACATATAAAAAATGAGTCTTTCAAGTGTAAGAACAGGTTAGGATTAAGGAATATTAAAGATATTTCACGCAAATCCTCTTCACAGGTTGCTCGTTTCATTTGTATTTATGTAGGTTCAGACATTAAAGGATTGTGTTCGTCCCGACGCTTAAAATAAATCCACTCTTTTAATTTGTTTGCCGAGTTCAGGCGGTAGATTTTTAGATCATTGCTTTTTGTTTGCTGGGCAAAGGTTATGGCCAATGTCGGGATCCCGACTATCGGATTTCAGGATTCCGGACGTTCCAATTGTTAGAGCTACGGAGTTGGGTGAAGCTAATGGTGTCATACAATACAAGATATAAACCCACAGAGACAGCCAGGGTCCGTTACACGACTCCCTGCGCATCAGGGGTACCCCCCTCCCACGCCTCTCAGACGGGAAGTGATAGCCTATACTCGATGAGAGAGGCCGCAGCAATCCAAATCCCATAGGATCCCGGAACATTTCTCCGTCATTCCAATGGCTCCATCAATTTTTGGACCAGTTCCTGCAAGCGGTATACATGTACAAAAGTCTGATGTCTTTGTTATGCATCCCGTCTCTCTTACTACGTACACCATACGATTCAACTAAAAGCTGGTTCACAATAAACCGGGAACGGAAATGACAACGAGAACGAGAACGAAAATAATCTATACTAATAATAAATCTGTAGCCGAAATTTTTCTGGTAATTTCCGAATTTCCAAAAATAATTGGTGTTAATATGTATAATTAACCATCCTGAAACCGAAAATCGCTTTTTTGACATTTTTGTTTGTATGTCTGTCTGTCTGTCTTGTCTGTCTGTATGTTTTTACCTTTTCACGCGATAATGGCTGAACCGATTTCGATGAAAATTGGAATATAAATTAAGTTCGTCGTAACTTAGATTTTAGACTATATGGCATTCAAAATACATTATTTAAAACGGGGGTTAAAAGGATGTCTGAATTAAATAAATCGAAATATCTCGCTTATTACTGATTTTTATGAAAAATGTTACATATCAAAAATTTCTTTAACAATCATTTCCGATAAGTTTTAATCTTTGAAAAAGTTTGATAGGACTGATATTTAATGAGATAAATGAGTTTTAAAAATTAAAATTACTGCCATCTAAGGCCGTGTAATGAAATAAACAAATGAATTCGTCTATAAGGGGCCTTGGTCAACGACAATCGAAAGCTATGTATCATAGCCTACAGAGAATGTTTCTGTGTTTGTATGAAGTAATATCGGAAGCTAAATTGACCGATTTGTGTATTTAATTATTATTTCACTATTGGAAAGTGTAGTTTCTCTATATGGACATAATGCTATAATGTTATTACAGTAACTTTGGAGTGAATTGAGGACAGGTAAGATTAATATGACTTCTTATGCACAAACAACTTGATGGGCTATTCTGTGTATTCGTTTCCTGTATTTCTTAAAATAATGTTTATCTCAGAGAATTAACGAACCACAAGAGTGTATTGATTTAGTATGCAGTAATAATATGTTAGCTTAGCATTCCATTATTTTATAATCCAAATTTTAACTATGCTCAATTGAATCGTGTTAAAATACATAAAATACATATGCATTAAATGCAATGCAAAAAAATTGGGTAATGAGCCAAGCAGATTAGGTTGCGCTGTTGTAAAATAAAATTTGTTCTTCCTGAGAGCCCTCATAACAAATTAAAAACTTACTTATCGGTGTACATCCGTTATCAACACATTTATATATATATATATATATATATATATATATATATATATATATATTATAATATAATATAATATAATATAATGTAATATAATATAATATAATATAATATAATATAATATAATATAAGTTATTTAAGTTATTTGAAGGGTTCAGAACCATAGTGGCCCAAGCGCCATTTACTGAATACGTAGAAAACAAGGGTTAAAATTAAGTTATTACCATAATTCAATGGAAACATATAGCAAGTAAAATAAAGTATACACATTAAATCTAAATGATATGTCAGTCTTCATTAAAGTATGGATGCATGTAATAAAAATTAAGAAACATGTTAAAGGAATTGTCATTGCACCAAATGAGTGGTCTCTGGACCAAAATGATCGCATTTTAATTATTTAAATATAATTTAAATTAAGTAACATATTAAACGATTTATCCTTCTATCGAACACGAATCTTCACTGGATCAAATATCCTATTTTAATTATGTAATTACTTTATATTTATTTCTAACGGGTGCAGCGGATCGCACGGGTACGGTTAGTGTTAAAATAAACACAGGTTTGTTAAAAGTCCCGCACCACCTAAATAACTTTTGAAGCATACGGTTCAGTGACATCAAACTTGGTATGAAATGATAACCATATACTAAGAACTCAATAATGGTATTACCGAGTTTTTTTCTACTTCCGGTTTAACCGGAAGTAACTCCAACTCTCTTATTTTAAATGGAACACCCAATATATATTTTTTAGTTTTGAATAGTGCTCATTAAGAGCTTTTCAAAAAGTACCCACACTCGATACTTCTGTACAAATTCAGTGTTGCTAAGTCATGAAAACAGAAAAGTGTATCGAATATTAAAATAATAAAATACTCCTTCCTTAACAAAAACAAAACAAAGCTAGCTCACCTTCTAAATTATGTGTTCAAATTGGTAGCCCTCAGCTGGTTTACAATGTGTCACTCGATCATAGAAACCATTTAAGGAATGATTTAACCAGCCTTAGGAATATCTTGCACCACTTCCACTTTTATTTAGCAACACTGAATTTGTACGGAAGTATCAAGTGTGGGTACTTTTTGAAAAGCTCTTAATGAGCTTTATTCAAAAATAAAAATAAATATTGGGTGTTCCATTTAAAATAAGAGAGTTTTAGTTACTTCCGGTTAAACCGAAAGTAGAAAAAACTCGGTAATACCATTATTGAGTTCTTAGCATATGGTTATCCTCACATAACAAGTTTCATATCACTGAACAGTGTGCTTCACAAGTTATTTAGGTAGTGCAGGACTTTTAACTAACCCTGTATACTCGTATTTAAATGTGACCATTCACAATAGTTAATGCGAATGCTCACATCTTCTACATATATATATATATATATATACATATACATATACATATATACATATATATAATTTGAACTGGTAATGGAAGTTATGGGAAAACTGTCGAACGGATTTTAATAAATGACCCATCGTTTTGAAGCTTGGAACCCAAAGCTTTTCAGTAAAATAGTAGTTTTCAGTGAAATGTCAATTTTCCTACATTATTTTCCTATTTTCCAAAATCCATCTTCCGTCAGTTTTGAGAACTAATTGCATTTCAGAATAAAACAAAACACAACCTACAATAAACAATAGGCTATTTCACGAAGGCCATGACCTGTAGGATTCCTGACATACTTAGAGTTCAAATTCAATTTAGTTATTAAAAACTTCAAGACTTACTAAAAATAAGTTACAGGTCCGATTCTGCGGTGTGTAATTTTCTGAGTACAGCTGTGTATTGGATATTAAAATCTACAAAACTTGAGGTGTTTTGATGACATTACTACCATTATAAATGAAATTTTATTACAGTTAATCCCATAATCATTAATTATACATATTAATGCTATACTGATGATATGAAAGTGAAATATTTTGGGATTATATACAAGTAGATGTAGAGAATATCTTAAATTAGATCTTCATTTCTATAATTTATGAGTAGCGGCTATTATTTATACATAAAACTACAGAACTTACATAAGATAATAACATTGTTATTAAAAATCAAATATTTTATAGTTATTAATCAAGTGGGGTTGGGTCTTTTTCATATACCTTAATGGCGGTGTGGTGTAGATATTTGTATGCGCCATTCTCTTCAATATTGGCTCGAGAGAGCGTAAAAATTACAGTTGCTAAGGAAAGACCAAAAGGTATTACTTACTGATAAAATAAGAGGCGTACAAAATTTTGTAGACTCCCTATCATTTCAGCAAGATCTCTTAGCAAGATAAAATGATTTTACCCTCTGCATTTCAAGCTCTAAATGTAGCAGCAGATGCTATGTCTATTGTTCGAAAGCATAGCAAACCTGACTTTTTTAACTTTCATGTACAATCGACAATGACCTGAAATATCTATTGCTTTACTCCCACATGAAAAACCCATTGATCGTCCTGACATTGTTACTTGCGTTTTCGCGTTGAATCTCAAAAACTGAAGGTGGATAGGTTCAAGAAAAAGTATTTGGCATAAAAAAAAAACATTCAGAGGGAGTATGTTTCATTCTTATGGAAGCGAATAACTTTCAAAATATCTTGTATTCTTCATTGAAAATAAATGTGGAAAATATTTATTTGAACGTCTAATGAACTTTGTTGGCAACATTTGCTGCACAAGCCATCAGTTTATATACATTTGTATTAACAATATTTCCGTTCTCGTTCTCGTTTCCGTTCTCGGTTTATTGTGGACCAGCCTTAATTCGTTTCCCTTTGGGTGGATTTTTAATAGACGTCTGTGCTGACGTTACAGATACGAAACGTATCACAGTTGTGACTTCCAAACTCGTTAACGCATAGTGGTCGATTTCAACAGTCTAGCTCAAGCCTGTACCTTTTTTTAATTCCAAACGATAATGGAAAAGTGGCAGTATGTATATCTGCAGTAATAAACCGGATTAGAAATGTGTAATTGAGTCGGTAGCTACGTAAACATTCCTCTTCTAGCAGTCAGAATTTTCATGCTCATTGCGTTACATTTTACAACTCAAATTAAAAGTTGTTCTTGTGAGTTATACGTGTATGCTAGCGAATTTGTTAACATTAACTTATATGTTACAGAAGTATGAGTAAATAAAAATGTGTAAAATATTAAATTGGATCAATTAAATTGTACCGCAAAGCTTTAGAAGCTATGGGATGAACTTTATATTAACTATGAATTTTGTTAATAAAGGATTCAAGAAAGATTATCGAGATACACTCACATTCAATATTAGAATAGTGATGGAGGAAATAATTTAAATACCGATATATTGATATTGCAATATATTGCAAACATAATTTCGATAATCGATATATATTGCACAAAACATATCGATATATAGAACGATTATCGATATATCGCTATTCCGTAAGCAAATTGCATTTTCAGGTGTACATTTACTGTATTACAATACAATTACTTAAATTTTATTTTAACTTTTCACCATTGAAATTAACATCGTAACAGTCAAAAGCATAAATGTAAAACTGTAGCAATAAACAATACATTTTCAATACCGTTATGAATAGGTCCTAACCTAAATCAAAATTATGGTGGAGGTAAGGTAAGTTTAAATGATATAGTGGGAAAGAGTTAAGTAAACACTACATGGTTGAGTATTTGATATTGAAACACGATTCAATTATTCTAATTTTGTATATGATTCAATCCAGGACACAGATATATAATGCTCTTTTATACCTAACAACGTAATCAGTTTTAAATGTAAGTAAACAGAACTTGTAATTATTTTTAAATGTAAGTAAACCGTACTTGGAATGTTATAAGTTTTAACAAACTTCACAGTTGATTTGATACAACCCTTCTATAGTAAGTTCGCATTGCAACTCAATTGTTACTCTTCAATTTTCCAAAAAAAAATGGTGATGATGATAGGGACAGAATTTTTATGCACTAAAAAATATAATAAGAAAACAATGTCAGTACTAGGTTGTGCATAGAAATCATTGCCGTAAACAAATGTCACATCGCTATTAAATCCTTCTTTCTCTTTCCATTTCAGAATATAGAAATAAAAGTTTTGGTACTCGTTTTGAGGTCAGACTGTTCCCTTTTAGAGTGAGAATTGCTCCTGCCTCGGAGAACATTAATAACAATATTAAAACAGTAGTGGAATTATCGGAGTTGTCTAGTGTGGATTTTGTTGTTGTTGTTGATACTGATAATAATTCCACAAAAAAAACGATAAATTTATTGAAAAAAACCGATATATTATACGATATATTGAATCAAAATTTCGATACCTCTATATCGACATATCGAATCTAAAATATCAGTATTTCGTAAAAACCGATCTATCGTTCCCATGTCTATATTAGAATAATGATTTAATTAAATGTTTTAGTTTAACTTCATGCTTAAAGCTAACTCTCCAAACGTTGTTTTATTCCACAACAGAGCTATCTTGCGTAGTTGTTCTTAGCGGACGTTGAGTCCAAAGTTCGCAGGTTCGAATCCGGTCAATGGACAGAGATTTTCAAAGGTGATTCCTAAAGTACTTTTAGGTACTAAACATTGGTGACATTTATTTTTTTCTCAGCAATGAACGAATCTGTAAACTTGAAATTTCATACGCTCAATATAAGACATTTATACAATTGTATACTATTTCCAGATTTAATATAACTATTACCGTTATGGGTAATTAGGAATTGAAATTGGCAGCTGAGTTTTATGCATTCAAATGCCTTTTCCCTGATCATTTCCACAGATATCAATATTTTTCAGTGATTCCTTCTTCTATTTATTCCTGAATGTCAACTGAACCATATGACGTATATAGATAGAATCTTTGAAAATTTCTTCAATAGAAATATTTTTGTTTTAATTTATATTTTTAAATAATTTTTATAATTTTATTAGGTTAGAAATATTCAAAAATATAAGCTATAATGTTAAGCAAATAAAACTAGGTAGGTTTGTTCACAAGTACAAAATGCAATTAAACGCAAATTTTGACTGCAATAGCTTTAAAAAAGTTTGAGTTAACGGGGAAACCGTTTGAATAAACAAAAATTACGGACGCTAATTTATATTTTTAGTAAACCGTAACGGTAATAGTTTCACTAAATCTGAAAATGAAATACAATTGCCAAAGTAGTGTAGGCCTACAATCAGCATTTTAAATTTCAAGGTTACAGATTTATTCATTGCTGAGGATAAAAACGTTTATTTATTTATTTATTTATTCATTCATTCATTCATTTATTCACTTATTTACTTATTTATTTACTTAATTATTTATTTACTTATTTATTTATTTACTTATTTATTTATTTAATTATTTATTTACTTATTTATTTATTTTCTTATTTACTTATTTTCTTATTTACTTATTTACTTAGTTATTTAGTTATTCATTCATTCATTCATTCATTCATTCATTCATTCATTCATTCATTCATTCATTCATTTATTTATTTACTAGCCGTACCCGTGCGCTCCGCTGCACCCGTTAGAAATAAATATAAAGAAAGCTATAATGAGCATTTTATCATAATATAAAAGACAATATACTTTGATTAAGCTTGAATTCAATAAGTCTGAATGAAATTGAAAATGTACCGTAGTAAAAAAAAATACCACTAAGAACGGAAATGGAAAATAATATAGGAAATAAAGTAGAAATGTGAGAGAGAGTACATTAAGTCAACAGGCTGTATCGTATCAGAATTTCGAACAATAAAACAGTTTTTTCACTTCTGTCGTAAAATGTATTTTAGTGTACTCACTGTAGCCACTAGAGACTTCCATATAGGTTTACATTACATATTGAAACTAAGTACGCGGACAACAAAATCATCAAAACCACCCCGGTTCCACCTATATAGTTTCTATCTTCAAATTACAAACTGTTTTTGCTTTGTGGCATTAATAGTATTGCAGTAATAATGTTGGTTTACCTGTAAGTGGACAATACAATTACATTTACGTGCAATCCAGACCACTGAATTGGTTCAGCTGATAACCGAAAAACATAAAACAGCCCCATCCTACAGAGCGAGGTTCAACGATATCGCTATATTGAAATCGCTCCTATGCAAGCAGTATACGATAGCGCTCTTCATTTCGTTAGTGTCCTCAATAACGGTCCCTAACTTGTTACGGCAGGAACAATAACCTCACTTTTGTAAAAAATTCTATGAATCAGCTGTTCTATTAACACCAACACTATTAAATGGTTATTAAATTTAGATTCGAAAGCAAAACAACAAATATCTAGAAGATACACCAAGAATAAGTAGGCGGGAGGGGGCAGTTAAGTCAGTGGTCGTCAGCACTCGCTGAAATGGGTAACGGGTAAGCAGTGCATCGAAATATGCATCTTCGTACAGAAAGGAGAGTTAGAAACCATACCCGGGCAGAAGCCACGGACGCACGATAGGGAAATTTCTTATCCGCTGGTAAAAGACGCTAGCCCGAGGGTGCACTGTGCTGATGACCGCTGATTTAAGTAATTCTAACTACAGTACACGCCGCTTATTGTTCCCAATTGAAATGCTGCTAATCTCGTAACATTAACCGATTAACAATAACCGGCATTTCTTTTTTTTAATTTTCGAAGTTATTTACCCATACAGAAAAGCTCATTCACTAACATAAAGTTTATTGCAATACAATACATAAATTGCAAGATAATAAAATCATCACTTAAATCATTTATTGTTGGTCAACTTTCACTAAGATCAAGTAGGCTTCCACTGCAATACACTATAAAACCGCAAGGATAAATTATGTTACCAGCACTTAAATAAATTATTTATTGTTCGTTGCTTTCCACTATAGCCCAATACACATATAGTACTTACTTATGGCTTTTAAGACCCGGAGGTTCATTGCCGTCCTCACATAAGCCCGGCAAGATTAATCCAGTCTCTTTCATCATATCCCACCTCCCTCAAACCCACTTTAATATTACCCTCCCACCTACGTCTCGGCCTCCCCAAAGGTATTTTTCGCTCCAGGCTCTCAACTAACACTCTATCTGCATTTCTGGGTTCGCCCATACGTGTTACATGCTCTGCTCATCTCAAATGTCTGGATTTAATGTTCCTAATTATGTCAGGTGAAGAATACAATGCGTGCAGTTCTGTGCTATGTAACTTTCTTCATTCTCCTGTAACTTCATCCCTCTTAGCCCCATATATTTTCCTAAGAACCTTATTCTCAAACACCCTTAACCTCTGGTCGCTGTCAAAGTGAGAGTCCAAGTTTCACAACCATGCAGAACAACCGGTAATATAACTGTTTTATAAATTCTAACTTTCAGATGTTTTGAGAGCAGACTAGATGACTGGCATTTCCCATATTTATTCTGTGTTTAATTTCTTCCCGAGTGTCATTTATACAAGGTGGGCCAGCCAAACGGAAAGATTTGATAGGAGTATACCGTTCATGTGGAGAGGGTGAGAATGAATACAACCGTCTTTTCTCTACCTACTTACTTTACAATTTATGACTCCTTAGTTGGTGACGTCACTATCTCCGCGTTCCCTAGTAACCAAGTTGTTTGTCACTACCATGTTTTGTTAAATGATACTCATCGTTACTGCAAACTGGAATTAATTGATTTCAATGGCGTGTTGGATCGGGATACAGCGGTATGGTGCGCGGTCTCATCAACTGGAATAATCGGCCTATTCTTTTTTGAGAATCAAGCCGGAAATGCAGTGACTGTTAATTCGGTGCGATATGTTGAAATAGTACAGAACTTTTATATACCACAACTCGCCCATTTTCCAGTGAATGAAAACACACTGTTTCAACAGGACAGAGCAACAAACCACACCGCAAGAATTTCGATGGATGCTGTGAAGGCTTTGTTCCCGGGCCGCGTCATTTCTCGGAAAGGGGATATCGCTTGGCCGCCTAGGTCACCTGATTTAACGGTATGTGATTTCTTCCTATGGGGACACCTCAAAAGAAGGTGTTTGGGGACAATCCACCCAGAACAATTTCAGTCCTAAAACA